>NC_056624.2:17859477-18170102 GCF_002870075.4 Lactuca sativa
GATGATAGTCGGTTATAAAAACTATATTCCTTAAGTTATGACAACGTAAAAAATTTCCATGTGAACTATAGTAAGTTCAATACTCAAATACCACTTATAATATTAAAAAGATTTACATGATCCAAAAATATTAACTTATTGTGACTTATGACTACCTGTTACATACTAGTTATGAATATGAATTTGCGAGTTTCATAAAATAAGCAACTATTCTAGTAATTTTCACACTGTTATGATATAGTAAGATAAAAGATTATTATTTTCATCTCCTGCTTTATGATTTATAATTGATATTTTCAGCTGAATTGGTGTTATTAGTACCCAAGCATTTGCTAGAAATAATAATTTTCAAATTCTTCTTAATTTGGATATCTGATCACACATTTTGTTGTGTGTTTTCGGTAAGGCTACCATGAACGGCAACCTTAAGAAGGGGTATGGCTGGAGATGGTTTCCTTATTTGGTGCTCTCTGGGCTGGAAAGCATAGCGGTTAACAATCCACACCTTAATTTTTTTTTCTATGAAACAAGTCCTTGAGGTAATTTCTAATCCTAACCAATGTAAAATCAGGCTTCTGTAAACCCACTGCATGTTGTTAAAATTGCTGTGAAACTAGCATTTCTATCATTTTAAGAAGTTCAAAATAGTATGATATACACAAATGTAAGTTGCAACATTCGATGAGAAATTAAAGCTTTTACATTCATGTTTGAAGGGACCTTGATACTAAAGAATTGACGTGTACATGTTAAAATGTTGTAAAGTAATTATGTAAGTATGAGTTGTGAAATGCTGTTAATTAGAGGGTGGTTGTACATAGGGCTGAGAAATCGCCCGAACCCACTTTGGAACCAGACCGGATTAGACCAACAATGAGAAATGATAACCCGGCCATTCCTGGTGTTGTTGCTGGTCTTTTTTTTTTTTTTTTTTTTGTCAAATATCAGTTCGAACTGATACATGTTCTTATTATTAATGCTCTGAGACAAAACCACTAAAATAATATAAAATCAACCAACAAAATTGACACAATACATAAAAAACTAAGGTGTTTATAAAGCACGCACATCCTCCATGAAAGTCTTAAATGTATCATTCAATGTTGTATAACCTTTTTAAAATCATCTTCTAGCTTTGTCTCCAGTGCTATGTAGTTAATACCGGCGCTATAGAGGTTAGCGGGGATAAAGAAACGTTAATTCAGAATAGTAGCTTAGAATAGCATTGACGCTATTAGCGCCCCTATTTACCGCTATTTACTACGATTATGGTCACCATTAAAGCGACGCTATGACCGTTATTTGAATAAATTCCATTTTGGGCTATTTTACAAAATAAAATCGTTTTTGTTTTGTCGTTCCATTGAATAATATTGTTTTTTCTTAGCACAAACCAACACTTTTTTGTCATTCCGTTGAATAAAATTATAATTTTCTGACTGTCATGACTTCCATTCAAACCATGTATGTGTTGTCTTGTTAACTGTGTTGAAAACTTGAAGTACTACATTATGATTAACTATCAAATAACTTAATCATTTTATTTGGTAACTGTAATTGTGTTAAACTATGATAAAATAGTAAGTATTACATATGTTTTTTTGTTGATTGTGTTAAAGTATGATTAACTGTGACTTTAGTAACCGGTCTGCGAAGTATGATTAACTAAATATGATATGTGAATTATGATTTACGGATTAACTAATTAATTGGATTGGGTTGAACTTTGAAGTATGATTTTATGATTAATACTTTAATATATATATATATATATATATATATATATATATATATATATATATATATATATATATATATAGTAGCCGTTTACCCTCGCCAAGCGACGGGTACGAATAATGTTTTTAGAAATTAGTTTTTACAGGCGATTAGTTCTTTTGTGCCGATAGTTTACTACATCTAAACAATTATCAATAAGTGTCAGGCTGGCAGAAAAAAAATTAAAATGAAAGGTTATGATTTTTTACAAATATACATGAAAACATGATTGATCGTGCAAAACTTATTTATACACCACATTTTATGTATAGCTTAATTGCCATTTAATTGTTCGTCATGGTTAATTAATACTTTTGTATTGACGCGTGATATCCTAGTGACATCTTTCCTTGTATGGTCAACCGCCTCTAATACATGTCTTTTGGACACTGGATGAGGAGTTGTTCCTCATATCTGGAAAGAATGTCTGGAAGAGACTAGTACTTCTGGTATCTAGTAGATAGAACTCTTACTTTTTATATAACACTCAAGTACTTGGTACTTAGTTAAACATATATTTTTAAATGGCTTGCAGATATTTAGAGAAAAGTAACTAGCTAAGCACAATCAAATTGGAACCACACTAGTTTATTAATTATGCTAGGAACATAATCTACTTGTACTTTAAAACAATGTTTGTTTTGGAACAATGTATGTTTTAATTTATCTTGTCTAAATATATATCTCAGTTAATTTATTAATGATCGATTGTTTACCAAAATGGTTTTTCATAACAATTACCTTCATATTCTGAAATGATTAAAATTATCATTCTGACACTGCGGATCTTAATATGAACTATAAAGTAAATATCAATGTTGTATAAATAACATGTTCTATATGCAACTACTTTTGAAAGCAAATAATGTAGTTTATTTGATATATGTGAAACATATTTATATATAAAAGATTCCTAATGATATTTTCAGTAAGTAGTAGAGAATATAAATTAAGGAACTATACACTATGATGTATGACTTTCTTTCTAATGAATGTCTAAGATTAAACATAAGGTACCAAATCAACTATTTAACAACTATAGTAGTTATAATTATATTTTACATGTAAAGCATAACTATGAAATCTTTGTTGAAGCTTGAAAATATAAATTTGAGATACAAACTGGTAAGAACTATCTAAAGCCTTAATGGAAAAAAAGTAAGAATTAAATCTTATTTTGTATGAGTTACTTTCTAATCGGTAGAAATGTCGTCCTTTTATTTCCTTGGGATAACACCAAGAACACTATGAATTGTATGGAAATGATCCATCCATATCTTATTCAAATGTTATGTGGATTTGAAACATATGTTGGACTAAACCTTCTAAACCCAAAATCTAATAAATACATATTCTAAATGTAACTTAGATTATCATATGAAAACCCACCAAGAATAAACTATCTAATTCTTCTAAAAGCTAAGTTAGCAGAAAGCAAGCTTCTAATGACAAATAAAGTGGGAGGCACAGGGAATTTGAAGCAGTTCCAGAACTATAATTTGATGTAGCAATAGTTGGCACTAGTTTTAACAAGGGATTTTTAAACTTGAATAGTAGTTATTCATAAAAAAATTGTTCTCATTAGTGATAGAAATCATCTATAACTTGAGAAATATGGAATCTCTCATTGATGAGCGACTCTTGATGCTTTCTGGAAAATCGATTAACTACCAAAATGCTATATCAGATCTCAAATCTGATATATAACTTAGAGTTTTGAACATGAGATGTAATCCATGTGTAATAATAATCAATTATGGTCTTGATTAAACTCACTCCCTATAGCAAGGATAAAAGGAGTAGTGATTTTTCTAAAAAGAGTACATTACGTGGATAACTATACACATTTAAAACAAGACTTGTTATAAAAGGATTTTCTCATACTTATGACATTAACTATGATGAAACCTTTTTAACAAGTAGCTACGATTAGATCAACAAGGATAGTATTTACTATAAATTCATAATCTTAGTATGAGATATAACAAATAAATTTCAAGAAATACTGGTTTTCTTAATAGACATGTATTTGAAGATATCCATTTAGCGTGGAGGTTTTCTTAATCCATGATTATTTTAGCAAAATGTGTGAAGCTTGAGATCCATTTGTTCATATAAAGCAAACATCTCAAGGTTGCAATCATCATTTTAATATAAAACCACAATGTATGCTTTTATATCAAAATGAATAGAACATGTGTGTTTACTAAGAACTTTTGGAAGCATAGTGACATTCATAATCATTTATGAATGATACATACTAAATCATGAGAAATTACATTATGACAATTAAGGCCTTTTCGGCTTAACTCAAAATGTGTTTCTAAAATGAAAGACTTAGAAAGAATAAGATATATTCTTGTAATGTAAAATCTACAGAGATAGATAAAATTAATGTTAAAAGTTTTACATCTTTATGATATATATATATATATATATATATATATATATATATATATATATATATATATCTTGAAAGGGATCAAGATATAAAATTCCTTTGGAGGAATCATCGCATTGTCACATTGCACTAATTTTGAGCCAACCTCAAAAGAACCTAGGTCATAGGTTTGAACTAGATGAAATGATTTATTTTGATTTTGTTGACAAATGAGTCCATCATTTATTCCATATTATGCATAAGATCTGGTATATGATCAAGTTGTGACATATCATAAGATACCAATTAAATACATGGTTGAGTCAGCAGATGAATATAGGAACATTCTAAGAGTACTTTATTTGAACTAAGAGAATATACATGAGATAATTAGTTTAGAATAAAATCTTCATGTAAAGAGTTGCATAGGATTATGATTTCTAGACAAATATAGATAATTATGAGTTATAATTGGATTATGAATTCCTTGTGAGATGAAGAGTAAGTTTAGTTGGAATGAGGTCCAAGAAAAAAAATGGCACAATCTATTACAAGACAAGAATACATTACTTTATAAGTTGAGATCAAATATGATTGCATGAATGGATTCATTGAAAAACTATGTTAATTTCTACCATTCAAGGATCACATAGAAATCTTGATGACTGCGAGAGTATAGTTAATCAAGCTAAGAGACTATGTCACGAAAGAACACCAATAATATACTCCACGATATTTAACTATACTTGGAGTAAATTCAAATAGGAATGATATTATTCACATAATTGACACAAATTAAGTTTAGTCGAACCCACTAATAAATTTGTAACATCCCAAAATTGAAAACCAAAAATTTCATTTTTTGATTTAAAGATTCATCAAAACAAATTATAGAAAACATCATCAAATTATCTCATTTCATAAAAACCATAGATCATATGTCTCAAAAGCATGCCATAAGATAGTAACAATGTCAGAGTACAATCCCAAGAATCTCATATGTAGAAAATCGTGTGTGTGTGTGTGATCCGCTGCTATCGTGTCGGGTCCTTTCCGTTCGAAGAAGAAGGACCTGAAATAAAAACTAAAAACCATAAGAACAAAGCTTAGTGAATTCCCACATTGTACCACATACCATATAATCACATAATGCCTAGCATATCTGGGTGCTGGCCTCCCCTTCGGTCTCTTTCAACCGGTAACTGCCTATCATATCTGGGTACTGGCTTCCCCTTCGGTCTCTTTCAACCGGTAACTCCCTTGTATATCTGGGTGTTGGTCTCCCCTTCGGCCTCTTTCAACCGATAACTGCCTAGCATATCTGTGTGCTGCCCTCACCTTCTGTCTCTTTTAATCGGTAGTCGGGGACTATTTAACCCTTACCACTACCATATAATACCCTACCATAAACATATAAATCATATACAACCTAACATATCTAGGTGTCGGCCTCTCCTTCGGTCTCATTCAACCGGAAATCGGGGACTATTTCACCTGTACCACTACCACATAATAACATAGCATACTAGCACATAAAGCATAATAGATAGTGACATACCATACAATTATCACAAAGACAATCATCTCAACTATAATCAATACTAATGGACCAGGATTGGTGTATTCGACCCACTCCTATTGGAAGGTAACTCACCTTGAGTGTCGTGTAGTCGTTGAACTGTGCTTGGCTCCTTGATCAACTCTTCTGAAACTCCTACACACAATTATCTCCTTTAATTCCCCTTTCATACCCATAACCACTTTAAGGGTCAACTTTGGTCAAAGTCAAAGTCAACATCCTGGTTAACTCAACTCGTCGAGTTTGTCCATCAACTCATCGAGTTCCAATGATCCATAAAGCCATGGATTCTCGATCCTACTCATCGAGTTCTTTCATGAACTCATCGAGTTCCTCCTCATACAAAGTCATGACATTTCGTTCACAACTCGCCGAGTCCCTCCTTGAACTCGTCGAGTTCCTCAATCTTCATAACCAAAAACGATGGCCAACGAACTGAGTCATCTCCTAGACTCAACAAGTTTGCTCAGTAATAGAAAAGTTTGGGGGACCATGACCCAACTCGCCGAGTTAAATGAACAACTCGTAAAGTCCCCCATAGTCTAAACCCATTCAGCCGTTTCTAGTCAGGTTCAATGCTTCTAAACCATAGATCTGGTCCCCTAGGACTAAGTTACCATGTAAATTTGCTAACTTTACCTTCATGCATGGTGTCATGAAGCTAATAACACCAAAACTAAACTCCTAAAGAGGTCTAAGGCACAGAGAAGGGCCAAGACTTAAAATTTTTGGCAACTTTAAGTCTCATAAGGCCATGGACATCTAGATCTGAAGTCATAACTCTAAAACATGATTACATCCATGAATGGTTCCAAAATAGGCTTCTTAATGCATTAAACTACTCCATGAAGAGATCTAGTAAATGAATAGTCAAGGTATAGAATTTATACCTTAATAAGGTTGCTTTGACAAAGAAATCTCTGGATCCAAAGCTTCTTCCTTCAACCAAGCCCTTCTAACTTCCACTACTTCAAGGAAATACCAAAGAATCACTCTCTTTTCACTCACACACACTCAAAAGGCTCAAGATCACGAATTTGGGTTTTGTTGGACTGAGGGAGGCGATAAGGGAGGTCATTATAAAGTGTTAAGTTCCTTAAAGAGGGTGTAACACCCTAAAAGTTAGGATTTCACTCTAGTAGCCCTACTCGTCGAGTTGAGGCTCTCAACTCATCGAGTAGAATTTAAGTCCCGCATCCAAATTCCATTCGTACTCGACGAGTTTGGGCCTCCTACTCATTGAGTCCCCTTGGAAAAATGAATAATTTAATCTAAATTATATACCAGGATCCGGGCGTTACAAATCTCCCCCACTTATTTTAGACTTCGTCCTCGAAGTCTGGTGCGTTTGGGAATAGCTCGGGGTAGTGCTCCTTCATCTCATCCTCTGGCTCCCAAGTCCATTCTGAGCCCTTGTGGTGCTGCCATTGCACCATCACTAACTCGACCCTTTTGTTCCTTAGATCCTTCGTCTTCCTGTCAAGGATTGATACCGGTCGCTCAATGTAGTTTAGGATGTCATCCACCTGAATATCCTCTAGAGGTACTACTACAGAGTCATCGACCAAGCACTTCCGCAGTTAGGAGACATGAAAGGTGATCTGACTACGCTCGGCTGGCAGATCCAGCCTATACGCCACCTTGCCCACCGGGGCTATAACCCTAAAAGGACCAATGTACTTGGGGCCCAGCTTTCCCCGCTTCCTTAACCGTCTGACACCTTTCCAAGGTGACACCTTCAGGAGGACCATATCTCCTACCTGAAACTCCAGGTCTGAACGGAGCTTGTCGGTATAACTTTTATGCCGACTATGAGCAGTCTAAAGCCTGCTCCGGACCTACTGGATCCTCTCTGTCGTCTTGAGTACCACTTCGGTACTCCCCACGGAAACTGGCACTCCTCTCCGTCATCACAATCATAGACCGATCTAGCATCGGTCTGCATATGCGGTTCTTAAGGTCCATGAATGCGGCAGGGGCATTGGTGAGCCTAAAAGGAATCACCACGAACACGTAGTGGCAATAACGAGTCCGGAAAGTTGTATTATGTACATCCTTATCTCTGACTCACATATGGTGGTTTCCTAAACGCAAATCTATCTTGGAAAACCAAGATGCCCCCTGTAGCTGGTAGAATAGATCATCAATCCTCAGGAGTGGGTAACGGTTCTTCACAGTTACCTTGTTCAGCTCCTGGTAGTCTATACATATCCGATGTGACCCATCCTTCTTCTTCACAAATAGGATTAGGGCTCCCCAAGGCGAACTGCTTGGCCTGATAAATCCTTTGTCTAACAGCTCATGCATCTGTGAAGACAACTCTTGCATCTCAGGAGAAGCTAACCGATATGGTGCCTTGGCTATCGGAGTCGCACCAGGGACTAGGTCGCTCCTGAACTCCACATGTCTCTCAGGAGGTATCACAAGCGACTCCTCTATAAATACGTCCGGGTAGTCTCGCACCACTAGCACATCGCTCACGGTCTCCTCACCCGCCTCCTGGGTATCCATAACGTAGGCAACATACCTTGCGCAACCCTACTGAAGGTAACGCCTAGCCCTCGCTACTGAGCACAAAGCTGGTCCTCGTTGTAGCCTCTCGCTCTGAATCGCCAATTGTCCCCCACTTGGGGTCCTGACATGCACCAGCTGCTACGCACAGTCGATCACCGCCCCATTAGGGCTCAACCAATCCATATCGATGATGACCTTGTTCACATGCACAGGAATAGGAACCAAATCCACAAGGTACCGCTTGTCATATAATGAACGCAATCTCTGAAAACATATGATGCCCAGACATATCGATTGTCAGCAATCTTGACCTATAAATGACAATCCAACATCCCTAAGGACTCAGAAAACCTCTTTCTAAGTGCAAGAGAGAAATTTGATCAGGTAGCCCCCGAGTCGAATAACACCTGTATTGGGATGTTGTTCACATGGAACGATCCTAAACAAAACACATAACATAAAACATAAATATCATAAGCAACATGTAATAAGAGTTAGGGAGAAGAAAACATGTTCGTCACTAGATCCGGTACGGCGCGCGCCTCCTCGGCAGTCATATGGAAGGCTTGGCTCCTCACCACTGAAGCCTTTTTCTTGCCCTATCGGCCATCTGTGATCCGCAGGGTCACTGGAGCTGGCACCACCACTAGCATTGCTAGTACCAATCTCTGGCAGTTGGC
Source organism: Lactuca sativa (assembly GCF_002870075.4). Lineage (NCBI taxonomy): Eukaryota > Viridiplantae > Streptophyta > Magnoliopsida > Asterales > Asteraceae > Lactuca > Lactuca sativa. The sequence continues at coordinate 17,868,407 of NC_056624.2, forward strand.
CTTTTTATAGACCTTTTGATTGCAATGGAAGCAAATAAGGTCTGATGTCTAAAAGGTGGGGGTAGAGGCAGTACAATCCCTTCCAAAGTGCCCAGTTTTGCCACACTTATAGCAGCCCAATCCCCCAGCTTGGCAAACTCCCTTATGTGCCTTGATGCATTTCTCCCAGTGATCCTGACCCTGCTAGCGCTTCGACCTAGAGTCAAGTCCCTTGGGTTTCTTCCCTGAAACCCCAGTAACCTGCTCAGTCTCCGTCTTCCTCTTTCGGATGTGCTCTATATCAATCTCCCTCTCCCTCGCCCTCACAATCATGCCATCCAAATTCGAGCATGCCAAGTAGCTGACATGTTTCCGGATGTCAGCCCTCAAGATGTCGCGGTATCGACTCCTCCTCATCCCCTACATATTAACGCACCAGTAAGGCCCTATCCCTAAACTTTCCGGTAATCTCTACCACGGACTCTGTCATCTGCCTCATATCCAGAAACTCCCTGGCCAGCTACTGAAGCTCCACAGCTGGCACAAACTCAGCCCTAAACCTGGTCACAAAGTCCAACCAGGTTATAGCGTCAATGGCTGGGGCTCCCAATAAATCATTGACCGCCTCCCACCAATCTCTAGCTCTGTCTCTTAAACATCCCGCACCATACTGGACCTTCGACCCCTTAGGGTAGAAGCTCGTAAACTGTGCAAACTCGATGTCTACAATCCACCTCCTGGCCACAATGGGGTCCTTCACCCCATGAAATTCTGTCGCACCATATCCCCTGAAATCCTTGAAGGAGAGTGTGTGCATCCCTGACTGGCCAGATGCCATGTCGCTCCTGAACGCCCTGAGACGCTCCTCCATCAGCTCGATGATCCCTTCCTGGATCGACCAGAAAAGCACCGGGGTCACCTCAAGGAAGCCTCTCGTAATCTCAGACGCGATGAACTCGCGTAGCTTGTCACCAACCGGCTCGGAACCTGCACCTGAACCTGAACCAGATCATGAACATGACCCTGACCCTGAACCTCCTACTCTGTGACATGTTATCACCATTTTGAAACAAAACAAATAATCGCCCGGGTCCTACATATCTCGAGAGGTCTCACACACTCAACTAGTTCCTTGGTTCTATCTCAGCCCTCCTTGAATCGAGTACGAATCCTCTGCTTTTAATAGTATGGGCCCATACTACCTTCCACATCTATCCATAGTTTTCTTAAGGATCACCTTGACTTCACCAAGTCCCTTTCACTACTATTGCTCACTGTACTAATCTCATCCTAGGCTTACCCTACGGTAACTCTCCGACCTACTCTCTACCATCAGCTGCATAAGAAATCCCTGCTACCTTTACCTAACTAGCTCACGAATACCATTACATATCACTAAGACCAGATAATTCTTCGAATGAGATGTCCTACCCTACAACGGTTGAACTAAAACAAGAGTTGCGAAATAAGGATAGACCTAGCCTTCTGGAATTATTTAGTCCTCACAATATGTAACTTAACATATTTGTTTACTAATTTGTTAAAGATAACTAGAACTCCTAAAAGCACAGAGCAAGCAGCATTTGGGCATCGAGTAACCAAACCAAGCATATCCTATTCATTCCATCATATCACTGACTAATCAGTTCAAGCATGTAATTCAATAAGCATATATAGAAGGTACATAAGGCATCTTCCTAGATCCTTAGCCCTAATCTATCATGCAGTTCTTATACACATACAGTAGGCATATAAGGCATCCTTCCTAGATCCTCCACACAAATCTAGCATGTTGTTCTTATAATCATATCGTATATCATAACAAACATGTATGGGTATCTTGGGTAAAACATACTTGAGCTAGGCCGATTGCATGCACCACACACCTTTTTCTTTCTCAAAACTTTTTTCTCTTTTCAAAACTCATTTTATATAAAAGCATGATTTTCTTTTGAAAATTTTTATACCAAGTCCTCAATTTGAGTTTAGACACACCCATGAGTGTGCCCGAATCCCTTAAACCAAGGCTCTGATACCAACTTGTAACATCCTAAAATATAAGACCAAAAAATTCATTTTTTGATTTAAAGATTCATAAAACAAATAATAGAAATCATCATCAAGTTATCTGATTTTATAAAAACCATAGATCATATGTCTCAAAAGCATGTCATAAAATAGTAACAATGTCAGAGTATAATCCCAAGAATCTCATATACGGAAAATCGCGTGTGTGTGATACGCTGCTATCGTGCCGGCTCCTTTCCCTTCGAAGAAGAAGGACCTAAAACAAAAATAGAAAACCGTAAGAAAAAACCTTGGTGAGTTCCCCCATCATACCACATACCATATAATCACATAAGGCCTAGCATATATGGGTGCTAGCCTCCCCTTCGGTCTCTTTTAACTGGTAATTACCTAGCAAATCTGGGTACTGGCCTCCCCTTCGGTCTCTTTCAACCAGTAACTGCCTAGCAAATCTGGGTACTGGCCTCCTCTCCGGTCTCTTTCAACCGGTAACTGCCATGCATATATGGGTGTTGGCCTCCCCTTCGGCCTCTTTCAACCGGTAACTGCCTAGCATATCTGGGTGCTGCCCTCCCCTTCGGTCTCTTTCAACTGGTAAGAGAGGACTATTTCACCCCTACCTCTACCATATAATACCCTACCATAAACATATAAATCATATACAACATAGCATATTTGGGTGCCAGCCACCCCTTCGGTCTCATTCAACCGGTAATCTGGGAATATTTCACCCATACAATTACCACATAATAACATAGCTACTAGCACATAAAGCATAACATATAGTGGCATACCAGACAATTATCACAAAGACAATCATCTCAACTATAATCAATACTAGTGGGCCGGCATTGCTGCCTTCGACCCACTCCTACTGGAAGGTAACTCACCTCGAGTGTCGTAGAGTAGCTGAGCTGTCCTTGGCTCCTGGATCAACTCCTCTCAAACTCGTTGTCACACCCCCAAACCAGAACGGCGGAATCGTTCGGGGGCGGAGGACGTCATATTTAGTATCATAACAGTTCATAGAAAGGAAAGTACACACCACCATAATATAAATATTGTTTGAAAAGTTTACATGATTGTAGATGTTACATATTTGCAAAAGAAATCAAATATAAAATGGTGATCCAAAATATGTTACTAACGCCAGTGCGTTAGTCTTCAGAAGTAGTTGCTACCTGGCTAGCGGTTTCCTGTGAATACAAGTTATTTCAAAGAAAAAGTGTCAACATTTAAGTTGGTGAATTCATAAGTGGTGTTTTGAGAAGATGTATGCCATTCGAAAGTGTTTGCATGTTTTCCAGAAAAACCCTTATTTTCCTATAAAAGTATGAAATGCATATGAATGTTCGTGATGTAAATTGCAACTAATTGTACCGAGAAAATCCCTTATTTTCCTATTAGTTGTTTGGTTTGTATACAAGAAAAACCCTTATTTTCCTGAACATAACTGGCAGTCCTTAAGACCGAAAATCGCAAGCAAGCGACGTGCTTGTAAGTCGTGCCATAGTCTTACATAGTAAAGCTATACGAAAATCGCCCTTATTAAATGAAGAATAGTTTTAATGACTACTTGTTCATAAAAGCATAATACCATAATAATTGTATATCCGATGAGTTTTATAACCATACTAAACATAATATGCCTGTAGCGACGTTCTTCAGGCGTCGTAGCGTTATGACAACTGTCACCCCAAAAGACGGACTGTAGCTAACAGTCAGGGCGCGGGATCATGACTTCCCGTATAGATCTATACACATTTGACACGTTCTCCGAACGGGAGACTCTGGTTATAGACAGGACTTGCAGCATTATTTTCTAATAAAGAAAGTAACGTTTGAAGATATACACGACTCATGGATTCTCAACTAAGTCTGTAATAAAGTAGTAGTTTGCATGCAAAGTTTAACCTCTTTTACAATGTTTGACAAAGCATAAATCATAAGTTCTTTTAAATGCATAAAATGACTTAGTAAAGAATGTTACCCTTGATATGATGTTTTGTATGTAAACGTATAAATAAAACATATTTCTATTTATAAACATATTATATCCCAAGAGGGTAAAGCTGTGTTGTGAGGGGTTTTGTATCATAATAACTTCACAAGATAGTTAAAACAACAGTATGAAAAGTATATCAAAAGGTTAATGTTTCACACGATTTTAGTCATGTGTTTACTTGTATTCCTCCCCAAAAAGAGTATAAAACATTTAAAATGTATTTAAAGAGTGTTCGAAGGGGATATGAACTCACTTGATAGTTTGAAGATTGCAAGGTGGAAAACCGGGCAGAGTTTCGACTAGGGAAACTGATTTTTCTCGGGATTCTCGGGAATCTCGGGAGTAGAATCGAGCCTCGGTATTTGAGCAAAAAGACCAGAGCTTCGGGTTTGAGCGGACACGTAAAACGAGGCAAGGCTGTGAGAGAGAGAGAAGAAATGAGCCCTTTTCTTGGAAACCCTCGCATCCTATTTATAGCAAGGCTGGTCTGCCTCGGTACGCGGGGCGTACGCTCGTACGCGCTGCGTACGCGTACGTCATGCATGACCGAAGCCTCGACTGCCTCGGTTCGGATGGGACGGGTTGTTGGGTTCTCGGGTCGGATGGGACGGGTTGCTGGGGAGGTGGGTCGGATGGGACGCCGGGTCGGATGGGACGTCGGATCGGACGGGTCGGACGGGTCGGACGGGTCGGCTTCCTCGGATATGGCGACGTGGACTATCCGAGGCCAATCCTCTCGGTTACGCGGGGCGTACAGGAGTACGCAGCGCGTACTTCGGAGAAGGACGCTGACTCCTCTTCGGATAATATCCGAATTTTGAATTAAATAAATAATTAATTTATTTAATAAACTTCAAAAATCCATATCTTCTTCATAGGAACTCCGTTTTCGATGGTCTTTATATCCACGCGTAGGTGAGACTACGATCTACAACTTTCGTTTAGACTCCGTTGGCAATTTCCAAAATTATTTTTATTATTTATTTTATAACTAATCGTTTTTAAGGAATTTCTTTGAAAAATCATAACTTCCTCATGCGAAGTCAGATTTGGACGTTCTTTTTGTGTACGCTCACGGTTTAATGTTATCCATGACTTTCATTTAGATACCTAAGGCTAAATGTTATCGTATTGAAACTTTGCATTTTTCGTTTGATCGGTGTTGTCGGTTTTGACAGAAATCTTAGAATGGTCATAGCTTCTTCGCCATAACTCAGATTTTAGTGTTCTTTATATATTTGGAACCTTTAAGATGATATCTACCACATAGCGTACTCCAAATCAGAGCTTTTGAATAATTCATTTATCGATGATATTCCCATTACATTCAAAAGGGGTTACAAGACTCGGTTTATAATGCTTGGAAATAACGGGTTGTTACATCATCCCCCCGTTAAACGGAATTTCGTCCCGAAATTTAATACAAGGTAAGAGTTTTAGGGGCTGAGGAAGAGATGCGGATACTTCTGTAGCATTTGGTCTTCCCGTTCCCATGTGAATTCGGGTCCTCTCTTAGCATTCCATCGAACTTTTACTATTGGAATGCGACTCTGCTTGGTCCTTTTAACTTCCCTATCCATGATCTCGACGGGTTCTTCCACAAAGTTAAGATTTTCGTTTAACGCGATTTCATCGAGTGGAATTACAAGTGTTTCGTCGGACAAACACTTTTTCAGGTTCGACACGTGGAATACTGGATGCACTTTGTTAAGCTCGATTGGAAGTTGGAGTTTGTAGGCCACTGGACCAACTCTCGAAATGATTTCGAAGGGTCCAATGTACCTGGGATTTAGCTTTCCACGCTTCCCAAAGCGTATCATGCCTTTCCAGGGTGAGACCTTCAGTAGCACACGGTCGCCAATCTGGAATTCCAAGGGTTTACGTCTCCTGTCGGCATAGCTCTTTTGCCTATCCCTTGAGGACTTCAGTCGTTCTCGTATTTGCACGATCTTTTCGGTAGTTTCTCTGATGATCTCTGGACCAGTAAGGGTGCTTTTAGTGACCAGACCTTTTGCCAATTGGGTGTCGCCCACTTCCGTCCAACACAGGGGTGATCTGCACTTACGGCCGTAAAGGGCTTCGAATGGAGCGGTCTTGATACTAGAATGATAACTATTGTTATAAGAGAACTCGACCAAAGGCAAGTGAATATCCCATGCCTTGCCAAAGTCGATTACACATGCTCGCTACATGTCTTCCAAGGTTTGGATCGTCCTCTCACTCTGTCCGTCAGTTTGAGGGTGGTATGCTGTACTCATGTCCAACCTTGTTCCCATGGATTTTTGCAATGATTGCCAAAATCTGGAAGTGAACCTACTGTCTCTATCTGAGATGATGGACATTGGTACTCCATGAAGTCGTACGATCTCCCGGATGTATGTTCTTGATAGTTTTTCCATCCTATCGGTTTCCTTGATAGGTAAGAAATGGGCTGACTTGGTTAATCTGTCGACGATTACCCAAATAGTATCTTGGCCACTCTGAGTTTTGGGCAGTTTTGTTATGAAGTCCATGGAAATCTGCTCCCATTTCCACTCAGGTATTTCAGGTTGTTGGAGTAGGCCTGAGGGTTTTTGGTGTTCTACCTTTATTTTGGCACAAGTTAAACACTTGCTCACATACGTAGCGATCTCTGCTTTCATGTTTGGCCACCAGTAGAGTTGCTTGAGATCTAGATACATCTTGTCTGACCCTGGGTGTACGGAGTATGGGGTCCTGTGTGCCTCGCTCATAACTACCTCTCTGAATCCCCCAAACTTTGGTGTCCAGATCCGGTTCATGAGGTAGCGTGCTCCGTCACTCTTGATTTCTAAGTTCTTGCCCATCCCCCTAAGGGCCTCACCTGCCACGTTTTCGGGTTTCAAGGCCTCTAATTGAGCTTCCTTGACTTGCGTTGATAGGTGCGAATGGATCGACATAGCTAAGGACTTCACTCTTCGGCCTGAGTACTCCTTTCGACTAAGGGCATCGGCTACGACGTTGGCTTTACCCGGATGATAACGAATATCGCATTCGTAATCATTGAGTAGCTCGACCCATCGCCGTTGTCTCATGTTGAGTTCCTTTTGATCGAAAATGTGTTGTAAGCTCTTGTGGTCGGTAAAGATTGTGCTCTTCGTTCCATACAAGTAATGTCTCCAGATCTTCAGAGCAAACACTACTGCTCCTAGCTCAAGATCGTGGGTCGTGTAGTTAACCTCATGTGTTTTCAACTGTCTCGAGGCGTAGGCGATGACCTTACCTCGCTGCATCAGAACACATCCGAGTCCTTGGTTTGATGCATCGCAATAAACTACGAAGTCTTCTATTCCTTCGGGAAGGGATAGTATTGGTGCGGTGCACAAGGCTCGTTTGAGCGTTTGGAACGCTCTTTCTTTTTCACAAACAACACGGGTGCTCCCCAAGGTGAGAAACTCGGTCTGATGAATCCCTTTCCCAGTAGTTCATTCAGTTGACTGGATAGCTCCTGCATCTCTGCTGGGGCTAATCGATAGGGTGCTTTGGCTACTGGGCTAGCTCCGGGAATCAGATCGATTCTGAATTCGACTTGTCTTACGGGTGGTATCCCTGGAAGGTCCTCGGGAAACACATCGGGAAAATCGCAAACGTCGGGCACATCCTTGATGTCCCGGACTTCGCGTTTCACGTCTACAACATGAGCAAGAAATGCGTGACACTCCTTTCGTAAGTGCTTATGAGCTTGGATACTTGAGATGATTCTAAGAGTGGTACTAGGTTTGTCGCCCAAGACAAGGAAGGTTTCGCCGGTTGGCAAATTAAGGCGAACGGCCTTATCGTAACATAGAATGTCTGCACGATGCGAACTCAGCCAATCCATGCCAATGATGACATCGAAACTCTTAATCGAGACTGGCATGAGGTTGATTTGAAAGGGATTATCGTTTAGAGTTAGGGTGCAGTTTAAGTATATCTCTTTAGTGCCTTCAGTTTTCCCGTTGGCCATTTCTACTATGAACGGTTCACTTAATGATTGTGGTATTGGTTTTAGCATGCTTTTAAAGTCGTGACTCACAAAACTCCTTTCCGCTCCACTATCAAACAAAATGCATGCATACGAGTTATCGAGAAGAAACGTACCCGTAACAACAGTAGGGTCCGCAATGGCTTCCTCTTGTCCCATTGCGAAAACTCGGCCTCTTCCGCCGGTATTCCTGTTGTTTGCCTTCGGGCAGTCCTTGCGGTAGTGCCCTGTGCTCCCGCACTCAAAGCAAGCGCGGCTTACTCCGGTATTAGCAGTGGGGGCGGATTGTTGGGTTGGCTCCTTGCAATAGCGGGCTGTATGACCCTTCTTATTGCATCTGGTGCATTGAAGGCCATGACAGAGACCGTGATGGTGGAAGTTGCACTGGTTACATTTCGGTAGCTTTCCATTGTATGAACTTGTGGGGGCAGAGTTGGTAGGTACAGTAATAGCGTGGGTCGCTATCACTTGTTGTTTCTTGGGGTTCTCCTGGAGGGTTTGTCCCCTCCTCTTGTTCCAAGGCCTACTCTGTCCCTGAGCCTCCCTAGGTGGATTTGCGGCTGTTGTGATGGTACCCTGTTTTGCTCCGTGATCGATGAGTCGTTGCGCCAGGCGTTTAGCGCTGTTGTAGGTGATAGGGTTGGAGGCTAGGACACGCCCTTGAATCTGGGGTGACAACCCCCAAATGTACCTTTCGACCTTCTTTGATTCTGGGTTGACCATGGTAGGGCACAAAGCAGCGAGATCGTTGAACCTAGCTGTGTAAGCGACTAGGTCAGATCCGACCATTTTCAAATTCCAGAGCTCCTGCTCAAGCTTTTGCACTTCACCCCTTGGGCAGTATTCTTCCAGTAGTAGTACCTTCAGTTCTTCCCAACTCATGGCGTTAGCGACAGTGAGCGTTACTGAGTTCACATGGCTTTTCCACCAAGTGAGGGCTCGATCTATGAGGGTGCAAGCAGCGAACTTAACCTTGCTTGTTTCTTGGCACGAGCAGATCTCGAAGACAGTTTCGGTCTTTTCGAACCATTGCATTAGTGCAATGACTCCGCCACTGCCATTAAAAGTCTTTGGCTTCGAGTTGGAGAACTCCTTGTAAGTACACTCTCTAACATGGCCCTGGCCGGTGCCACGATTGGGATGATTCGTGCTGCTTCCTGTACCTCCATTGGCATTGGAGTTTATTTGAGAGAGGGCTGCTGCTACTGCTGCTGTGATAGCAGCCTGGACCATTGCCGGATCATAAGTTAGTGGTGGAGGTGGTGGTGGGGTTGCGTTGGTACGTGCTGATCTACGAGGAGGCATTGCTCTGTCAAAAGGAAAAAAAATTAGATATTATGAGTTTTGGTGGTTGTGAGTTGAATGATATTGAGTTAACTGCCTTAAAATAGATTAAGAATTTGGTTTGATCAACAATGGGTTTTGAGCTTGATTTATTAATAACGTTTGAATGGATGCACTTATGGGTTGAACGGAATACACATATTTAAAACCAGAAAAAGGGGGGGGGGGTATGCCCTATATATATAAAACATATAGTTGTGTTACATCCGGGTTTAGACAAAACTTTTTGACCTATCTAAAGGTCTCCGATTACAGAAAGTTTTAATGAAAAGAACATTCTTATCCGAAGTCCTAATTTATAACAAAATTTGAAATCCTGGCAGACACTATTTGCGACGTAGGTTGCGCTTGGAGCTTGACTCCGCATCTGACTGCTTCGATTCCATTAGGCGCCGATCAAAAGCGGCTTGTTGCTCCCTTAACTCGGCTAGGGCTGCAATTATCTGTGCCTGAAATGCCTCAGACTGGAGTTGAACATTATCTTGTATCTTGTCCAGCCTACGGATATCAGAAGTGTGAACCTGCACTTCCACGTTGATATCCCGGAGTCGGCTTGCTTGTACTCCGGACTGATAGGACTGATTGGCTAACTTACCCACCATTACCGGGAGTGCTCGATCAGCCGAACTTCCACCGCGGACATCATAGAAGTCCCGACACATGCCGTAGGGAGGGCGTATGCCTTGTTGTTGGCTCCAATGATGTAGGTGACTTCCCCAGACGGGAGTGGGTCCTTGGAAGTTCCTCACATGGACAGGAGGTTGAATGGGTGGTGGATCGATCACTTCAGGCTCTGAGTCAGTACCGGAGTCATCACCCAATTCTATGGGTTCCTCATCCTCTTCGGGATCATCCTCGATCCATCCTCCGTTGCCTTGGTTGGGAAAGTAGGGGTCATTGGGGTGGTGAAATCCAGCCATTTGACTGTACGAGAAATAGGGTCATAAGAATTGAATAAAGTCGGAACATGCAAGACATGTAAATTAGTTTAGATAGCAAATACTCCTATAGTATTTAAATTATTGTGTTTGATTCTAATAACGGTTTGGTAAGTTTTTAAAATTTGTTGTCCACTGCAGACACCCCTCGGCACACGTTAATCGGCTCTCGGACAAATATAGTTGATCAGGCTATATCCTTCCCAGTTCCGATTACGTGTCCCAAGGCGTACCTGTACTGCACAACTTATTAATAATACTTCTAATATGGTACGATGTGGAACTATTATTTATTACTAAATGAATGCATGCTTACTTTACAAAAACTAAATAGATTTAATTTCAAAAGTATGACTCTTCTCAGAGTGTTTTTGCCCAGTTGAGTTTATAGTTGTATAAAAAAAATGGTTTTGATATACTTAATTCACTATAAACGATGCTCTGATACCAATCTGTCACACCCCCAAACCAGAACGGCGGAATCGTTCGGGGGCGGAGGACGTCATATTTAGTATCATAACAGTTCATAGAAAGGAAAGTACACACCACCATAATATAAATATTGTTTGAAAAGTTTACATGATTGTAGATGTTACATATTTGCAAAAGAAATCAAATATAAAATGGTGATCCAAAATATGTTACTAACGCCAGTGCGTTAGTCTTCAGAAGTAGTTGCTACCTGGCTAGCGGTTTCCTGTGAATACAAGTTATTTCAAAGAAAAAGTGTCAACATTTAAGTTGGTGAATTCATAAGTGGTGTTTTGAGAAGATGTATGCCATTCGAAGTGTTTGCATGTTTTCCAGAAAAACCCTTATTTTCCTATAAAAGTATGAAATGCATATGAATGTTCGTGATGTAAATTGCAACTAATTGTATCGAGAAAATCCCTTATTTTCCTATTAGTTGTTTGGTTTGTATACAGGAAAAACCCTTATTTTCCTGAACATAACTGGCAGTCCTTAAGACCGAAAATCGCAAGCAAGCGACGTGCTTGTAAGTCGTGCCATAGTCTTACATAGTAAAGCTATACGAAAATCGCCCTTATTAAATGAAGAATAGTTTTAATGACTACTTGTTCATAAAAGCATAATACCATAATAATTGTATATCCGATGAGTTTTATAACCATACTAAACATAATATGCCTGTAGCGACGTTCTTCAGGCGTCGTAGCGTTATGACAACTGTCACCCCAAAAGACGGACTGTAGCTAACAGTCAGGGCGCGGGATCATGACTTCCCGTATAGATCTATACACATTTGACACGTTCTCCGAACGGGAGACTCTGGTTATAGACAGGACTTGCAGCATTATTTTCTAATAAAGAAAGTAACGTTTGAAGATATACACGACTCATGGATTCTCAACTAAGTCTGTAATAAAGTAGTAGTTTGCATGCAAAGTTTAACCTCTTTTACAATGTTTGACAAAGCATAAATCATAAGTTCTTTTAAATGCATAAAATGACTTAGTAAAGAATGTTACCCTTGATATGATGTTTTGTATGTAAACGTATAAATAAAACATATTTCTATTTATAAACATATTATATCCCAAGAGGGTAAAGCTGTGTTGTGAGGGGTTTTGTATCATAATAACTTCACAAGATAGTTAAAACAACAGTATGAAAAGTATATCAAAAGGTTAATGTTTCACACGATTTTAGTCATGTGTTTACTTGTATTCCTCCCCAAAAAGAGTATAAAACATTTAAAATGTATTTAAAGAGTGTTCGAAGGGGATATGAACTCACTTGATAGTTTGAAGATTGCAAGGTGGAAAACCGGGCAGAGTTTCGACTAGGGAAACTGATTTTTCTCGGGATTCTCGGGAATCTCGGGAGTAGAATCGAGCCTCGGTATTTGAGCAAAAAGACCAGAGCTTCGGGTTTGAGCGGACACGTAAAACGAGGCAAGGCTGTGAGAGAGAGAGAAGAAATGAGCCCTTTTCTTGGAAACCCTCGCATCCTATTTATAGCAAGGCTGGTCTGCCTCGGTACGCGGGGCGTACGCTCGTACGCGCTGCGTACGCGTACGTCATGCATGACCGAAGCCTCGACTGCCTCGGTTCGGATGGGACGGGTTGTTGGGTTCTCGGGTCGGATGGGACGGGTTGCTGGGGAGGTGGGTCGGATGGGACGCCGGGTCGGATGGGACGTCGGATCGGACGGGTCGGACGGGTCGGACGGGTCGGCTTCCTCGGATATGGCGACGTGGACTATCCGAGGCCAATCCTCTCGGTTACGCGGGGCGTACAGGAGTACGCAGCGCGTACTTCGGAGAAGGACGCTGACTCCTCTTCGGATAATATCCGAATTTTGAATTAAATAAATAATTAATTTATTTAATAAACTTCAAAAATCCATATCTTCTTCATACGAACTCCGTTTTCGATGGTCTTTATATCCACGCGTAGGTGAGACTACGATCTACAACTTTCGTTTAGACTCCGTTGGCAATTTCCAAAATTATTTTTATTATTTATCTTATAACTAATCGTTTTTAAGGAATTTCTTTGAAAAATCATAACTTCCTCATGCGAAGTCAGATTTGGACGTTCTTTTTGTGTACGCTCACGGTTTAATGTTATCCATGACTTTCATTTAGATACCTAAGGCTAAATGTTATCGTATTGAAACTTTGCATTTTTCGTTTGATCGGTGTTGTCGGTTTTGACAGAAATCTTAGAATGGTCATAGCTTCTTCGCCATAACTCAGATTTTAGTGTTCTTTATATATTTGGAACCTTTAAGATGATATCTACCACATAGCGTACTCCAAATCAGAGCTTTTGAATAATTCATTTATCGATGATATTCCCATTACATTCAAAAGGGGTTACAAGACTCGGTTTATAATGCTTGGAAATAACGGGTTGTTACACTCGTACACATAATTATCTCCTTTAACTCCCCTTTCATACCCATAACAACTTTAAGGATCAACTTTGGTCAATGGTCAAAGTCAATGTCGAAATCCTGGTTGACTCAACTCGCCGAGTTGGTCCGTCAACTCATCGAGTTCCATGATCCATAAAACTATGGAATCTCGATCCTACTCGTCGATTTCTTTCATGAACCTATCGAGTTCCTACTCATATATAGTCGGGACATTTCGCTCACAACTCGCCGATCCCTCCTTGAACTCGTCGAGTTCCTCAATCTTCATAACCCAAAACCATGGTCAACTCGTTGAGTCATCTCCTAGACTCAACGAGTTTGCTTAGTAACAGAAAAGGTTGGGGGACCCCGACCCAACTCTCCAAGTTGTATAGACAACTCTTTGAGTCCCCCTATAGTCTAAACCCATTCAGTCGTTTCGAGTCGGGTTCAATGCTTCTAAACCATAGATCTGGTCCCCTAGGACTAAGTTACCACGTAAAGTTCCTACTTTACGTTCATGCATGGTGTCATGAAGCTAATAACACCAAAACTAAACTCCTAAAGATGTCTAAGGCATAGAAAAGGTCCAAGACTTAACATATTTGGCAACTTTAAGTCTCATGGACATCTAGATCTGAAGTCACAACTCTAAAACATGCTTACATCCATGAATGGTTCCAAAATAGGCTTCTTAAGGCCCTAAACTACTCCATGAAGAGATATAGTAAATGAATAGTCAAGTTATCGACCTTATACCTCAATAAGGCTGCTTTGACAAAGAAATCTCTGGATCCATAGCTTCTTCCTTCAACCAAGCATTTCTAACTTCCACTCCTTCATGGTAATACCAAAGAATCACTCTCTTTTCACTCACACACACACACACTCAAAAGGCTCAAGATCATGAATTAGGGTTTTGCTGGACTGAGGGAGGCTAGAATAAAGTGTTAAGGTCCTTAAATAAAGTGTAAAACACCAAAAATTAGGCTTTCACTCTGGCAGCCCTACTCATCGAGTTCAGACTCTCAACTCGTCAAGTAGACTTCATGTCCCGTGTCCAAATTCCATTCCTAATCAATGAGTTTGGGCCTCCTACTCATCGAGTCCCCATGCAAAAATGAATAATTTAATTTAAATTACATACCAGGATCCGGGCGTTACAAAATTCCTTCTTCTATGCTAAGTAAAAATGGTCACACTTCAACTATAAGACTTTATTATTCTTGAAATGGGATTTAGATTTAGATTTAGTATTTTCATATTGGAACATTGTGACAACAACTATTATATAATGTTTTGATATACAAGAATATGATCATAACATCAATCTGGTTGTGTTTTATATTCACATGTTTAATCCATGAATGATCTTATTGTTCTAAAAGTTCATAGTTGGTTATAATTGTGGGAGCAATTATAAAGTAGGACTAATATGAAATTGATTGGTTGACTTTCACCAGATGAAAGTATGCAATGGGTTGTAACCAAGTTTCATAGGTACTTTTTCATAGAATTTGTATTGAACGGACCCACATCAAGATCACCTCATGGATCGCTATTATGAATGATAACTGATTTATAAAAGGTACTAACTTTTCATGTATTGTGTGAACTATACAAGAGGCTTATGTAGTCAAGATGATATTTGTTCTTCTTATGTGTTGAGAGTTGGACATCTAAGGCACCTTACCTAAAGTTTAACATATGTTCTTGGGTCATTGAAATTCTGCTAGATGTTTACAACTATCTATATCAGTCTAATATGAGTCTTGCACTAGTGGGGGATTGAAAGATCTTGTATACACAAGAGTCATATTAAAATGATAGTGCTAATTAACATATGATACTAATGGGTTACACTAACAACAACTTGATACAATTGATTATCTATTCGAAATTGTTTTTAATAAATATTCAATAAACTTTTATAATTAATTGAAAATTATTTATTTTTTTGAAATAATAATTTTTCATTAGCAAGTAACGTAATATATTACATCTATGATTTATTAACTCATGTACATTATTTTGGACGAGAAACACTTTTGTCTTTTAGCCAAAAGCCAAAGTTTATATTTTATAAAATAAGATTACAAAATTTATAAACTTTTGTCTTCTTTTATATATTTATAAGAAAGAATAAAAGAAGCATGACATTTTGATTTATTTAATCAAAAGCATGACTAGATTTTAAAGTCACGGGGGACAAAATCCTTTTATGACATGAGTGCCTAATTTGTTTAGGACTCATGTGTATTGTTTTAGGTTTAAGAGAGTGCATGAAAGATTTTCATTTTTAATCTTTTTACCTGCCAAAATCGTGATATTTTTGGCATACTCATTCTCTCTTCTTTTCGCTTTTACACTTGAAAGAACACTTGCATTTTTCTGTCTTTAAGTTCATACTTTAGTTATAAACTTAAAGCTTAAGAATTTGATGAGTTTTACAAGACTAGCATCTTAAATCAAGTTGAGTTCGTGTTGGTATCACAAAGGTTCCACATTCTCTATCAACTTTCAAGCCTCCCAAGAGGACCCAAAGAACTACAAAGGTTGTTACATATTCATTTTATTCTTTCGTTGTGCTTTTATCTTCCAATTACTTGCAAGATTATCCTTGGTGGGTGTAATTTGTTATATTATATTCAAAAAACACAAGCCTTCCATTTGCCATTTTACTAGTTTATAAAACTAATTTTGAAATAAAAAACAATTCAATCGAAGAAAGATGAACACGCCAATCAATCAACTCCAACATATCGATTTACAAAACCCTATAGATCTAATACCATCTAAAGAAACATAGACTTCTCCAACATCAACAGTTCTTTTACTGATAAGAAGAACAAGTTTATTTTTTATGTACTTACAATATTAAATCTGATACCATCTATTAAATCAACACCAACATATCGATGTACAAAACCCTATAACTTTGATACCATCTAAAGAAACTGTAACACCGTGAATTTCAAAATAATTTTTCGCATAATATAAAAACATTTTCATTTCATTTTCATAAAAACATCAATGTTTTTAGACTCCAATCCATATCATACAAAAATCCCAAGATCACATATCATAAAAATCTCATGCGTGTGTACAAATCAAGCCGACGCCTTCCCACGGTCATCACTAGTACCTGAAACAAACAACACTAACACTGTAAGCACAAAGCTTAGTGAGTTCCCCAAAATACCACACATAACACATATTAGCCACTCGAGGCTATAACTTTGTGGGTCCGTAAACCCTACTATGTGAACCCACTGGTTCTAACTCTGGGAACCTTCCGGTTCCAACTCTATAAACATGTACAACATAAATCACATAGAAATAATGCAGTACAACACATAACATACATATAGCATACAAATACTCTGTCACATAACTCTGATTACCTACTCAAGGTAAAGTATAGTCAGAAGACTCACCTCGCGTATCTCGATAACTTGCAAATCCCGGAAATCACTCGCGCTCGATCCTCCGAGCTATAATCCTCCTATAACACAATATATCTCTAATTAACATTTTCTCAACTAAGGTTGACTACCCTTATCAAGTCAACACTAGTCAACTCTGGTCAACGGTCAACTTTGACCAGACTCGGCGAGTGCACTAGAGCGACTCGGCGAGTCTATACATGTTCACAGACTCCCTAGGATCCTCTTTTGACACGTCGAGTACTTCCCTGACTCGACGAGTTCCACCTGGCATGAATCGCGGGGCCACCACGACTCAATTCCCCAAGTCTCAAGAACAACTCGGCGAGTTCCAGCTTGACTCAGTCCGTCTGTCAACCCTCTCTAACTCTCCCTGACTCACTGAGTCAACCTCTTAACTCGGCAAGACCACTCGCTGAGTGGTTAAGGACAATCTTCATGCTACTCGCCGAGTCTGTTCTTCAGACTCGGCGAGTCCATGCCATGCATCAACTCAATCTCGCTTCTGAGGTCAGATCCGCTCCAACAACTCATAGATCTGGCCCTCCCAAGCACATTCATCACGTAAAGTCACAAACTTGGCTACCATGCAACGCCTACAAGGCTTCTTTTGATGAAATGACCTCTAAAATGGTAACCTAAGTCTCCAACTCAAAAGGAAAGGCATAAAGCATGGCATTTGGGACTCTCTGGACCCACTAAGGTCCAGATCTAGGTACCATATCCCCATGGGACCTCTCACACACCAAATACAAGACAAACAAGGCATGAAGAAACCCTATATTTGACCATATCAAGAAAAACACGAGAATAAGCTCTGAATGTTACCTCAAATAGCTTCTTCTGCCGAAATGGGAGTAGATCCAAGCTCCCCAACTCTCCTAGTTTGGCCTTCCTCTTCCTTTCTTGCAAATACACACAAAAATGATGAATAATGACCTCTTATCTCACTCACAAGAACTCTCAGCTGCTCTGGTGCTCTCAAGGTCGAAGGTAGCCGCAATGAAGGGCCATAAGGTCCTTTAAATAGGGCTCACGATCGGGAAATTAGGGTTTCATTAAACAACGCGGACTCGCCGAGTCCAGGCGCGAACCCACGTCCAAAACCGCGATCCAACTCGGCGAGTTTGAGCTCCAACTCGCCGAGTCCCCTCACAAAACACCAAAAATATATGAATAAATAATACTTGGGAATCCGGGTTGTTACAGAAACATAAACTTCTACAACATCAATAATTATTTTACTGATTAGAAGAACTAGTTGGCTTTTTATGTGCTTACAATGTTAAATCTCACTACAATTCACTCAACCTAAATCAACTCTCAAAACATAATATGACATAGAAATTTATAGGAGAACAAGAGAAAACCCTAAGTTCTAACAAAGGAATCCTATATGTATATGAAGAAGAATAAGAGAATTATGCGTGAACTAACACTCTGAGTAATGAACCAAAAATACAATATATGATATAAATACAAGGATACTTGCCGGGTCATGTAAGACCCACATGTTTCATCTAACTTCCATAAAAAATGAGCCCAAGTCCAATACTTACATAGACTTGACACAAACTACCCGTAATGAAATAATTAACAATCTTGCACTTCCAAATATACTAAAAAGGCCCATGATAATAAAGATTAACACAAACACAACAAAGTACAATACCAATATTATCAACAATAAGATTGAACAATTTAATATCATTATTTCACCAAGTGGCTTAAAGAACGAGATGATGTTATTAACTCGGCATAAATATAATTTTTTGTCCTACTCGAACTTCTTGTTGAGGTAGTCCCTTTACAAATTTATGTTGTTGATCAAAAAAACTTCCGTTTAGGTTTAAATGTTGCTCCATAATATATATATATATATATATATATATATATATATATATATATATATATATATATATATGAGAAAAGTGAATATATATAACAGCCCCATACAA
This sequence comes from Lactuca sativa, assembly GCF_002870075.4. NCBI lineage: Eukaryota > Viridiplantae > Streptophyta > Magnoliopsida > Asterales > Asteraceae > Lactuca > Lactuca sativa. The sequence goes on from NC_056624.2 coordinate 17,886,970, forward strand.
GCTTAGGTGTGGAACCAAATACCACGTCGTTTTGAGGTTGATTTGCCAATACCCTATTTTCCTACGAAATTCGCAGTACCCAATTGATGTAGCTTCTCAGTTGAACTTTCAAGATCTTCCTTTATTATTCTATCTTCATATTTAATCGCAATGTCATGATCATCTTCTCATTTTCGTAATCGCAAGGTAATAGTCTTCTTTATTGTTTTTCTAATTGCATATATGAAACCGAAGTCATATACACAGCATAACGCATTCAATTCTAAGCATTATTAAATTTTTCTGCCTCACTTATTTAATATTATTTACATATAACAAAATCTATATGAACGCATTCATTTTTGAGTTCTTCTTTGCTTGTCCCATTTGACATCGACATATATGTTTATTCAATTATCACTTTATTTACTAACCAAATCATCAAGTAATTAAAAATCAAAGTGGCACTAGGCATCATGCTAATCAATGGGGAAACAATATTATATTCAATTAATGGAGTCCAAACTAAGATGCGATCAAAATTAAAAGATTACACACAATTATTTCATGCCATTATAAAACAATAGCTTGTAATTTCACTTTTAAGATGTTGAGTGAGTTCTTATAAGTACTTGTTTTCGGTAGTATGTGCAATTTATTAGTGTTATCAAGTAATTAACTTGTAATTTCTTTCTCTTTCGTTTTTTTTTTCTTTTAATTTGACAGGATTTCTATTGTTTCCAATCTGTCTTCTCTTTGAAAAATCATTACAGGTAATTAATGGCATTATGTTCATCCTTTTGTTTAAATTTTAGTGCTTATATTTTTTCTCATGAGTACTACATACTTTGGCACTTTACAGATACTTACACATGTTGGTAGAACTCCAAGTATCAGATCGACCCTCAGAAACATGTATAACCGAAGATATTGACACTAATACCATCATGGATTTAGAAAAACAAGTAGCAGATCATTCGTTTGGAACACAAATAGATGAAGATATTGATGCAAATGGTTATTTGGAAGCAACATCTGAATCCGAGAAAATAAATGATGATGGTGTGAATCTTGGATGTGATGAAGGTGAAAATAATGATACATGTATTATTGGAAAGGTTTTCGATACACCCAACGATGCATATACATTTTACAATGACTATTCATTTTTACATGGTTTTGGTACACGAAAACATTGGATATTTAAGAACAAGTCAACAAATGAGCATTATCGGAGGATATATGTATGCAACAAAGAAGGTTTCAAACAATTGAAAGGTAATAATTCAAGTGGAAAGACAATAAAACGTCGTAGAGAGGTAAGAACTGGATGCAAAGCAATGATTCGCATTTCAAAACAAAAGGATGGGAAATGGATTGTTGACAAGTTTAATGACACACACAATCATGACTTAAGCATGACACCAACAAAGGTAATGAAGCATAGATCTCATGGGAAGTTCCACCGTACAATGGAATGTAAATCTCTTATGGTGGAACTTGGTCAATCGGGGTTGAAGCCATGTCATATTAAAAAGGCTATTAATGCATTGAAACCTTTAGATGAAGTTGATGTTACGTCAAAGCAATATGTTGATGTCTTATCCGAACAATGAAAACAATATAAGGGAAAGGAGTTTTATGGACTTATAAAGCATTTCCAAGATAAAGCATTATTGGATAACGACCATTATTTTGTCGTAGACTTGTGTGATGATGGGTGTCCTCGGAATATCTTTTGGGCTGATGGAAGATCAAGAGACGCATATACTAAGTTTAGAGATGTTGTTGTGTTTGATGTTACTTATATGACAAACAAGTACAAGATGCCATTTGCTCCCTTTGTAGGGATTAATCATCATGGGCAATCTATACTTTTTGGTGGAGCATTGCTAGAAAATGAAAAGGAAGAAACATTTGAGTGGTTATTTGAGAATTTTTTAAAATGTATGTTTACCAAGTATCCGAAGGCAATTATTACAGATCAGGATAAAGCTATGGGTAATGCGATAAAGAAAGTGTTTCCAAACACTCGGCACCGCTTTTGTGACTGGCATATTAAAAAGCATGAGTCTGAACACCTTCGACCATTTGTTACCCGTTATAGTGATTTTCAGGAATCATATAAAGATTGGGCGAATAGTGACACCATTGAAGAGTTTGAAAGCAAATGGGAAGTTATACGTATTAAGTATAATTTGGAAAATAATTGTTGGATAAGTCAAATGTATAGCCAACGGATACATTGGGCTAAAGCCTTTCTTAAAGATATTTTCTTGGCTGGTATGACAACCAGTGGACGAAGTGAGAGTATTAATTCCTTTTTTGATGGATTTGTCAATTCGAGCACCATGTTGAATGAATTCGTAATACAATATGACAAAGCAGTTAAGTCTCAAAGGGCAGCCGAAGAAGATGAGGACTTCAAGATAATGAACTCAAGAGCAGTTCTTTCATCTGTGCATCCAATTGAAGCAAAAGCAGGTGAGTGATATACTAGAAACATTTTTGAGATTTTTAAAAAAGAATGGATGGAAGCCAATAACAATTCAACTCATGAGACTCTAAAAAAAGTACAGAAGAAATAACATATCGAGTTGGGCAAATGAATATTGATAAAAAAATATTGGAGAATTGTTAGCTTCCGTTTGGTTGGTCAAATGAATGTTATATGTTCTTGTGCTAAGTATGAGATATATGGAATTTTATGCAAACATTGCCTATATGTGATGAAGAAGAGGCATGTTGAAACACTTCGGAGTCACTATATTTTACCTCGATGGACACTTAATGTTAGGTACAAAGTGGATAATAATAGTATTGGACTTGAAGAAATGAATACTGATAATGGGGTTAGTGCATACACTTTATGGTGTGTTCATTCCAACTTTACCAAAGTAATTGAACAAGCGAAATTCTCCCCTTTAAAGATAGAAAAAGTTAATAACGTATTGATAAAGCTTTTAGATGATCTAACGATTCAGGAAAAACCAATAGCATTTGAAAATTCATCGCAAGGTTATTCTGTGGGACTTTTAGAAATAAATATGACACCTCAGATATCTGTCCGAGATCCTCTTGGTCCAACTAATACGAAAGGTCGTCCGAAAAATGCAAGTAGAATCAAGTCTTCTCTAGAAATGCCGAAAAACGAACATGTTCTTACTGTCAGGGATTGGGTCATTATGCCACTAGTTGTTCAAAAAGAAAGGTAGTTATAATATTAATTTACATTTTTATGATTATATTTTTTTGAAAATTATATTAATTTGTTCCAGGTGGATGCATCGTTACAAGAAAAACAGTGACGAATGGTTGCTATTTTCTGGGATGCTGTGGGAAGAAGTTTTATGGAAAAAATATGTGCTTACCTTCTGTTTTGTTTTTTGGAATATGCTTTTGGAATAACGGATAGTTGTTATTTTTTGGAAAAGAAAAAATAGTGATGGAGAGCTTTTTTAGTTCTCGAACCTATTTTGGAATGGTTGAGAGAAACAATTTTATGTTTCTTCCTGTTTTAAATAATAATGAGCAAGTTGATGGCTAGTTATCATAAAAATATGAGCATTGCCATAAGTGTAAGTAGGTTGTTATTATCAGTGAAAAACAAAAGTACATTGCTACTACAAGTTAAAAATAAAAGTATATTGCTATTACAGGTTAAAAAACAAATGCATGATGCTATTCCAGGTTAAAAACATAAGTAGGTTGCTGTTACAAGTTAAAAACAGAATTACGTTGCTATTACAGGTTAAAAAAAAGTACCTTGCTATTACAGGTTAAAAAACAAATGCATGTTGCTATTATAGGTTAAAAATACAAGTAGTTTACTATTATGGGTAAAAACATAAGTGGTTGCTATTACAAGTTAAAAACAGAACTATGTTGCTATTATAGGTTAAAATGTATAAATAGGTTGCTCTTTCTGTAACAATGTAAATTACGTGGCAATCTTAATCAAAACAAAAATTTATAATGTGTCAAAGTTTACATTGATCACCAATGGATGCTTCTAATTTAGTTAATACAAGAAATGTAACATATGTACAACTTTGCTATTACATAAAAAAAATACAATAGAGTTGATATAATCCATTGATCTAGCACCAGCAATCAAGAAATTTAATTATATTTTCACCCACTAAATCAATTGATTGCTTCAGATTGTTAGTCTTAAGTATTTGATCTTTGTCAACTGCTATGGCAACTAGTCATGTGTTGAACATCTGGGATTCTTGTAGCTAGCAATTTGTGTTATAATCCATATTGATTCTCGTACGAGGAAATCAGTTGTTTGACTTGTATATTTGAACCGGATATCAAAATTAACTTCTCTTTTCAAACCTTATTATAAGGACAGTACTTTCACCTTCATCACATCCAAGATTCACACCATCATCATTTATTTTCTCGAATTTAGATGTTGCTTCCAAATAACCACTTGCATCAATATCTTCATCTATTTGTATTTCAAATGAATGATCTGCTACTTGTTTTTCTAAATCCATGATGGTATTAGTGTCAATATCTTTGGTTATACCTGTTTCAGAGGGTCGATCTGATACTTGGAGTTCTACCAACATGTGTAAGTATCTGTAAAGTGAAAAAGTATGTAGTACTCATGAGAAAAAAGATAAGCACTAAAATTTAAACAAAAGGATGAACAGAATGCCATTAATTACCTGTAATGATTTTTCAAAGAGAAGACGGATTGGAAACAATAGAAATCCTGTCAAATTAAAAAAAAACGAAAGAGAAAGAAATTACAAGTTAATTACTTGATAACACTAATCAATTGCACATACTGCCGAAAACAAGTACTTATAAGAACTCACTCAACATCTTAAAAGTGAAATTCCAAGCTATTGTTTTATAATGGCATGAAATAATTGTGTGTAATCTTTTAATTTTGATCGCATCTTAGTTGGACTCCACAAATTGAGTATAATATTGGTTCCCCATTAATTAGCATGATGCCAAGTGCCACTGTGATTTTTAATTACTCGATGATTTGGTTAGTAAATAAAGTGATAATTGAATAAAGATATATGTCGAAGTCAAAAGGGATAATCAAAGAAGAACTCAAATATGCTCAGAATTAAATGAGTTATGCTGTGTATATGACTTCGGTTTCATATATGCAATTAGAAAAACAATAAAGAAGATTATTACCTTGCGATTACGAAAAGGAGAAGATGATCATGACATTGCGATTAAATATGAAGATAGAATAATAAAGGAAGATCTTGAAAGTTCAACTGAAAAGCTACGTCAATTGGGTACTGTGAATTTCGTAGGAAAATAGGGTATTGGCAAATCAACATCAAAACGACGTGGTATTTGGTTCCACGCCTAAGCTTGTATGGGGCTGTTATATATATTCACTTTATATATATGGGAAAAGTGAATATATATAACAGCCCCATACAAGCTTAGGTGTGGAACCAAATACCACGTCGTTTTGAGGTTGATTTGCCAATACCCTATTTTCCTACGAAATTCACAGTACCCAATTGACTTAGCTTCTCTGTTGAACTTTCAAGATCTTCCTTTATTATTCTATCTTCATATTTAATCGCAATGTCATGATCATCTTCTCCTTTTCGTAATCGCAAGGTAATAATCTTCTTTATTGTTTTTCTAATTGCATATATGAAACCGAAGTCATATACACAGCATAACGCATTCAAATCTGAGCATTATTAAAATTTTCTGCCTCACTTATTTAATATTATTTACATATAACGAAATCTATATGAACGCATTCATTTTTGAGTTCTTCTTTGATTGTCCCTGTTGACATCGACATATATGTTTATTCAATTATCACTTTATTTACTAACCAAATCATCAAGTAATTAAAAATCAAAGTGGCACTTGGCATCATGCTAATCAATGGGGAAACAATATTATACTCAATTAGTGGAGTCCAAACTAAGATGCGATCAAAATTAAAAGATTACACACAATTATTTCATGCCATTATAAAACAATAGCTTGTAATTTCACTTTTAAGATGTTGAGTGAGTTCTTATAAGTACTTGTTTTCGGCAGTATGTGCAATTTATTAGTGTTATCAAGTAATTAACTTGTAATTTCTTTCTCTTTCGTTTTTTTTTCTTTTAATTTGACAGGATTTCTATTATTTCCAATCTGTCTTCTCTTTGAAAAATCATTACAGGTAATTAATGGCATTATGTTCATCCTTTTGTTTAAATTTTAGTGCTTATCTTTTTTCTCATGAGAGTACTACATACTTTGGCACTTTACAGATACTTACACATGTTGGTAGAACTCCAAGTATCAGATCGACCCTCTGAAACAGGTATAACCGAAGATATTGACACTAATACCATCATGGATTTAGAAAAACAAGTAGCAGATCATTCGTTTGAAACACAAATAGATGAAGATATTGATGCAAATGGTTATTTGGAAGCAACATCTGAATCCGAGAAAATAAATGATGATGGTGTGAATCTTGGATGTGATGAAGGTGAAAATAATGATACATGTATTATTGGAAAGGTTTTCGATACACCCAACGATGCATATACATTTTACAATGACTATTCATTTTTACATGGTTTTGGTACACGAAAACATTGGAAATTTAAGAACAAGTCAACAAATGAGCATTATCGGAGGATATATGTATGCAACAAAGAAGGTTTCAAACAATTGAAAGGTAATAATTCAAGTGGAAAGACAATAAAACGTTGTAGAGAGGTAAGAACTGGATGCAAAGCAATGATTCGCATTTCAAAACAAAAGGATGGGAAATGGATTGTTGACAAGTTTAATGACACACACAATCATGACTTAAGCATGACACCAACAAAGGTAATGAAGCATAGATCTCATGGGAAGTTCCACCGTACAATGGAATGTAAATCTCTTATGGTGGAACTTGGTCAATCGGGGTTGAAGCCATGTCATATTAAAAAGGCTATTAATGCATTGAAACCTTTAGATGAAGTTGATGTTACGTCAAAGCAATGTGTTGATGTCTTATCCGAACAACGAAAACAATATAAGGGAAAGGAGTTTTATGGACTTATAAAGCATTTCCAAGATAAAGCATTATTGGATAACGACCATTATTTTGTCGTAGACTTGTGTGATGATGGGTGTCCTCGGAATATCTTTTGGGCTGATGGAAGATCAAGAGACGCATATACTAAGTTTAGAGATGTTGTTGTGTTTGATGTTACTTATATGACAAACAAGTACAAGATGCCATTTGCTCCCTTTGTAGGGGTTAATCATCATGGGCAATCTATACTTTTTGGTGGAGCATTGCTAGAAAATGAAAAGGAAGAAACATTTGAGTGGTTATTTGAGAATTTTTTAAAATGTATGTTTACCAAGTATCCGAAGGCAATTATTACAGATCAGGATAAAGCTATGGGTAATGCGATAAAGAAAGTGTTTCCAAACACTCGGCACCGCTTTTGTGACTGGCATATTAAAAAGCATGAGTCTGAACACCTTCGACCATTTGTTACCCGTTATAGTGATTTTCAGGAATCATATAAAGATTGGGTGAATAGTGACACCATTGAAGAGTTTGAAAGCAAATGGGAAGTTATACGTATTAAGTATAATTTGGAAAATAATTGTTGGATAAGTCAAATGTATAGCCAACGGATACATTGGGCTAAAGCCTTTCTTAAAGATATTTTCTTGGCTGGTATGACAACCAGTGGACGAAGTGAGAGTATTAATTCCTTTTTTGATGGATTTGTCAATTCGAGCACCATGTTGAATGAATTCGTAATACAATATGACAAAGCAGTTAAGTCTCAAAGGGCAGCCGAAGAAGATGAGGACTTCAAGACAATGAACTCAAGAGCAGTTCTTTCTTCTGTGCATCTAATTGAAGCAAAAGCAGGTGAGTGATATACTAGAAACATTTTTGAGATTTTTAAAAAAGAATGGATGGAAGCCAATAACAATTTAACTCATGAGACTCTAAAAAAAGTACAGAAGAAATAACATATCGAGTTGGGCAAATGAATATTGATAAAAAATATTGGAGAATTGTTAGCTTCCGTTTGGTTGGTCAAATGAATGTTATATGTTCTTGTGCTAAGTATGAGATATATGGAATTTTATGCAAACATTGCCTATATGTGATGAAGAAGAGGCATGTTGAAACACTTCGGAGTCACTATATTTTACCTCGATGGACACTTAATTTTAGGTACAAAGTGGATAATAATAGTATTGGACTTGAAGAAATGAATAATGATAATGGGGTTAGTGCATACACTTTATGGTGTGTTCGTTCCAACTTTACCAAAGTAATTGAACAAGCGAAATTCTCCCCTTTAAAGATAGAAAAAGTTAATAACGTATTGATAAAGCTTTTAGATGATCTAACGATTCAGGAAAAACCAATAGCATTTGAAAATTCATCGGAAGGTTATTCTGTGGGACTTTTAGAAATAAATATGACACCTCAGATATCTGTCCGAGATCCTCTTGGTCCAACTAATACGAAAGGTCGTCCGAAAAATGCAAGTAGAATCAAGTCTTCTCTAGAAATGCCGAAAAACGAACATGTTCTTACTGTCAGGGATTGGGTCATTATGCCACTAGTTGTTCAAAAAGAAAGGTAGTTATAATATTAATTTACATTTTTATGATTATCTTTTTTTGAAAATTATATTAATTTGTTCCAGGTGAATGCATCGTTACAAGAAAAACAGTGACGAATGGTTGCTATTTTCTGGGATGCTGTGGGAAGAAGTTTTATGGAAAAAATATGTGCTTACCTTCTGTTTTGTTTTTTGGAATATGCTTTTGGAATAATGGATAGTTGTTATTTTTTGGAAAAGAAAAAATAGTGATGGAGATTTTTTTTAGTTCTCGAACCTATTTTGGAATGGTTGAGAGAAACAATTTTATTTCTTCCTGTTTTAAATAATAATGAGCAAGTTGATGGCTAGTTATCATAAAAATATGAGCATTGCCATAAGTGTAAGTAGGTTGTTATTATCAGTGAAAAACAAAAGTACATTGCTATTAAAAGTTAAAAACAAAAGTATATTGCTATTACAGGTTAAAAAACAAATGCATGATGCTATTCCAGGTTAAAAACATAAGTAGGTTGCTGTTACAAGTTAAAAACAGAATTACGTTGCTATTACAGGTTAAAAAAAAGTACCTTGCTATTACAGGTTAAAAAACAAATGCATGTTGCTATTATAGGTTAAAAATACAAGTAGTTTACTATTATGCGTAAAAACATAAGTGGTTGCTATTACAAGTTAAAAACAGAACTATGTTGCTATTATAGGTTAAAATGTATAAATAGGTTGCTCTTTCTGTAACAATGTAAATTACGTGGCTATCTTAATCAAAACAAAAATTTATAATGTGTCAAAGTTTACATTGATCACCAATGGATGCTTCTAATTTAGTTAATACAAGAAATGTAACATATGTACAACTTTGCTATTACATAAAAAAAAATACAATAGAGTTGATATAAACCATTGATCTAGCACCAGCAATCAAGAAATTTAATTATATTTTCACCCACTAAATCAATTGATTGCTTCAGATTGTTAGTCTTAAGTATTTGATCTTTGTCAACTGCTATGGCAACTAGTCATGTGTCGAACATCTGGGATTCTTGTAGCTAGCAATTTGTGTTATAATCCATATTGATTCTCGTACGAGGAAATCAGTTGTTTGACTTGTATATTTGAACTGGATATCAAAATTAACTTCTCTTTTCAAACCTTATTATAAGGACAGTACTTTCACCTTCATCACATCCAAGATTCACACCATCATCATTTATTTTCTCGGATTTAGATGTTGCTTCCAAATAACCACTTGCATCAATATCTTCATCTATATGTATTTCAAATGAATGATCTGCTACTTGTTTTTCTAAATCCAAGATGGTATTAGTGTCAATATCTTTGGTTATACCTGTTTCAAAGGGTCGATCTGATACTTGGAGTTCTACCAACATGTGTAAGTATCTGTAAAGTGCAAAAGTATGTAGTACTCATGAGAAAAAAGATAAGCACTAAAATTTAAACAAAAGGATGAACAGAATGCCATTAATTACCTGTAATGATTTTTCAAAGAGAAGACGGATTGGAAACAATATAAATCCTGTCAAATTAAAAAAAAACGAAAGAGAAAGAAATTACAAGTTAATTACTTGATAACACTAATCAAATGCACATACTGCCGAAAACAAGTACTTATAAGAACTCACTCAACATCTTAAAAGTGAAATTACAAGCTATTGTTTTATAATGGCATGAAATAATTGTGTGTAATCTTTTAATTTTGATCGCATCTTAGTTGGACTCCACTAATTGAGTATGATATTGTTTCCCCATTAATTAGCATGATGCCAAGTGCCACTGTGATTTTTAATTACTTGATGATTTGGTTAGTAAATAAAGTGATAATTGAATAAAGATATATGTCGAAGTCAAAAGGGATAATCAAAGAAGAACTCAAATATGCTCAGAATTAAATGAGTTATGCTTTGTATATGACTTCGGTTTCATATATGCAATTAGAAAAACAATAAAGAAGATTATTACCTTGCGATTACGAAAAGGAGAAGATGATCAAGACATTGCGATTAAATATGAAGATAGAATAATAAAGGAAGATCTTGAAAGTTCAACTGAAAAGCTACGTCAATTGGGTACTGTGAATTTCGTAGGAAAATAGGGTATTGGCAAATCAACCTCAAAACGATGTTGTATTTGGTTCCACGCCTAAGCTTGTATGGGGCTGTTATATATATTCACTTTATATATATGGGAAAAGTGAATATATATAACAGCCCCATACAAGCTTAGGTGTGGAACCAAATACCACGTCGTTTTGAGGTTGATTTGCCAATACCCTATTTTCCTACGAAATTCACAGTACCCAATTGACTTAGCTTCTCTGTTGAACTTTCAAGATCTTCCTTTATTATTCTATCTTCATATTTAATCGCAATGTCATGATCATCTTCTCCTTTTCGTAATCGCAAGGTAATAATCTTCTTTATTGTTTTTCTAATTGCATATATGAAACCGAAGTCATATACACAGCATAACGCATTCAAATCTGAGCATTATTAAAATTTTCTGCCTCACTTATTTAATATTATTTACATATAACGAAATCTATATGAACGCATTCATTTTTAAGTTCTTCTTTGATTGTCCCTGTTGACATCGACATATATGTTTATACAATTATCACTTTATTTACTAACCAAATCATCAAGTAATTAAAAATCAAAGTGGCACTTGGCATCATGCTAATCAATGGGGAAACAATATTATACTCATATAGTGGAGTCCAAACTAAGATGCGATCAAAATTAAAACATTACACACAATTATTTCATGCCATTATAAAACAATAGCTTGTAATTTCACTTTTAAGATGTTGAGTGCGTTCTTATAAGTACTTGTTTTCGGCAGTATGTGCAATTTATTAGTGTTATCAAGTAATTAACTTGTAATTTCTTTCTCTTTCGTTTTTTTTTCTTTTAATTTGACAGGATTTCTATTGTGTCCAATCTGTCTTCTCTTTGAAAAATCATTACAGGTAATTAATGGCATTATGTTCATCCTTTTGTTTAAATTTTAGTGCTTATCTTTTTTATCATGAGAGTACTACATACTTTGGCACTTTACAGATACTTACACATGTTGGTAGAACTCCAAGTATCAGATCGACCCTCTGAAACAGGTATAACCGAAGATATTGACACTAATACCATCATGGATTTAGAAAAACAAGTAGCAGATCATTCGTTTGAAACACAAATAGATGAAGATATTGATGCAAATGGTTATTTGGAAGCAACATCTGAATCCGAGAAAATAAATGATGATGGTGTGAATCTTGGATGTGATGAAGGTGAAAATAATGATACATGTATTATTGGAAAGGTTTTCGATACACCCAACGATGCATATACATTTTACAATGACTATTCATTTTTACATGGTTTTGGTACACGAAAACATTGGAAATTTAAGAACAAGTCAACAAATGAGCATTATCGGAGGATATATGTATGCAACAAAGAAGGTTTCAAACAATTGAAAGGTAATAATTCAAGTGGAAAGACAATAAAACGTTGTAGAGAGGTAAGAACTGGATGCAAAGCAATGATTCGCATTTCAAAACAAAAGGATGGGAAATGGATTGTTGACAAGTTTAATGACACACACAATCATGACTTAAGCATGACACCAACAAAGGTAATGAAGCATAGATCTCATGGGAAGTTCCACCGTACAATGGAATGTAAATCTCTTATGGTGGAACTTGGTCAATCGGGGTTGAAGCCATGTCATATTAAAAAGGCTATTAATGCATTGAAACCTTTAGATGAAGTTGATGTTACGTCAAAGCAATGTGTTGATGTCTTATCCGAACAACGAAAACAATATAAGGGAAAGGAGTTTTATGGACTTATAAAGCATTTCTAAGATAAAGCATTATTGGATAATGACCATTATTTTGTCGTAGACTTGTGTGATGATGGGTGTCCTCGGAATATCTTTTGGGCTGATGGAAGATCAAGAGACGCATATACTAAGTTTAGAGATGTTGTTGTGTTTGATGTTACTTATATGACAAACAAGTACAAGATGCCACTTGCTCCCTTTGTAGGGGTTAATCATCATGGGCAATCTATACTTTTTGGTGGAGCATTGCTAGAAAATGAAAAGGTAGAAACATTTGAGTGGTTATTTGAGAATTTTTTAAAATGTATGTTTACCAAGTATCCGAAGGCAATTATTACAGATCAGGATAAAGCTATGGGTAATGCGATAAAGAAAGTGTTTCCAAACACTCGACACCGCTTTTGTGATTGGCATATTAAAAAGCATGAGTCTGAACACCTTCGACCATTTGTTACCCGTTATAGTGATTTTCAGGAATCATATAAAGATTGGGTGAATAGTGACACCATTGAAGAGTTTGAAAGCAAATGGGAAGTTATACGTATTAAGTATAATTTGGAAAATAATTGTTGGATAAGTCAAATGTATAGCCAACGGATACATTGGGCTAAAGCTTTTCTTAAAGATATTTTCTTGGCTGGTATGACAACCAGTGGACAAAGTGAGAGTATTAATTCCTTTTTTGATGGATTTGTCAGTTCGAGCACCATGTTGAATGAATTCGTAATACAATATGACAAAGCAGTTAAGTCTCGAAGGGCAGCCGAAGAAGATGAGGACTTCAAGACAATGAACTCAAGAGCAGTTCTTTCTTCTGTGCATCTAATTGAAGCAAAAGCAGGTGAGTGATATACTAGAAACATTTTTGAGATTTTTAAAAAAGAATGGATGGAAGCCAATAACAATTTAACTCATGAGACTCTAAAAAAAGTACAGAAGAAATAACATATCGAGTTGGGCAAATGAATATTGATAAAAAAATATTGGAGAATTGTTAGCTTCCGTTTGGTTGGTCAAATGAATGTTATATGTTCTTGTGCTAAGTATGAGATATATGGAATTTTATGCAAACATTGCCTATATGTGATGAAGAAGAGGCATGTTGAAACACTTCCGAGTCACTATATTTTACCTCGATGGACACTTAATGTTAGGTACAAAGTGGATAATAATAGTATTGGACTTGAAAAAATGAATAATGATAATGGGGTTAGTGCATACACTTTATGGTGTGTTCGTTCCAACTTTACCAAAGTAATTGAACAAGCGAAATTCTCCCCTTTAAAGATAGAAAAAGTTAATAACGTATTGATAAAGCTTTTAGATGATCTAACGATTCAGGAAAAACCAATAGCATTTGAAAATTCATCGCAAGGTTATTATGTGGGACTTTCAGAAATAAATATGACGCCTCAGATATCTGTCCGAGATCCTCTTGGTCCAACTAATACGAAAAGTCGTCCGAAAAATACAAGTAGAATCAAGTCTTCTCTAGAAATGCCGAAAAACGAACATGTTCTTACTGTCAGGGATTGGGTCATTATGCCACTAGTTGTTCAAAAAGAAAGGTAGTTATAATATTAATTTACATTTTTATGATTATATTTTTTTGAAAATTATATTAATTTGTTCCAGGTGGATGGATCGTTACAAGAAAAACAGTGACGAATGGTTGCTATTTTCTGGGATGCTGTGGGAAGAAGTTTTATGGAAAAAATATGTGCTTACCTTCTGTTTTGTTTTTTGGAATATGCTTTTGGAATAACGGATAGTTGTTATTTTTTGGAAAAGAAAAAATAGTGATGGAGAGTTTTTTTAGTTCTCGAACCTATATTGGAATGGTTGAGAGAAACAATTTTATGTTTCTTCCTGTTTTAAATAATAATGAGCAAGTTGATGGCTAGTTATCAAAAAAATATGAGCATTGCCATAAGTGTAAGTAGGTTGTTATTATCAGTGAAAAACAAAAGTACATTGCTATTACAAGTTAGAAACAAAAGTATATTGCTATTACAGGTTAAAAAACAAATGCATGATGCTATTCCAGGTTAAAAACATAAGTAGGTTGCTGTTACAAGTTAAAAACAGAATTACGTTGCTATTACAGGTTTAAAAAAGTACCTTGCTATTACAGGTTAAAAAACAAATGCATGTTGCTATTACAGGTTAAAAATACAAGTAGTTTACTATTATGGGTAAAAACATAAGTAGTTGCTATTACAAGTTAAAAACAGAACTATGTTGCTATTATAGGTTAAAATGTATAAATAGGTTGCTCTTTCTGTAGTAATGTAAATTACGTGGCTATTTTAATCAAAACAAAAATTTATAATGTGTCAAAGTTTACATTGATCACCAATGGATTCTTCTAATTTAGTTAATACAAGAAATGTAACATATGTACAAGTTTGCTATTACATAAAAAAATACAATAGAGTTGATATAAACCATTGATCTAGCACCAGCAATCAAGAAATTTAATTATATTTTCACCCACTAAATCGATTGATTGCTTCAGATTGTTAGTCTTAAGTATTTGATCTTTGTCAACCGCTATGGCAACTAGTCATGTGTCGAACATCTGGGATTCTTGTAGCTAGCAATTTGTGTTATAATCCATATTGATTCTCGTACGAGGAAATTAGTTGTTTGACTTGTATATTTGAACCGGATATCAAAATTAACTTCTCTTTTCAAACCTTATTATAAGGACAGTACTTTCACCTTCATCACATCCAAGATTCACACCATCATCATTTATTTTCTCGGATTTAGATGTTGCTTCAAAATAACCACTTGCATCAATATCTTCATCTATTTGTATTTCAAAGGAATGATCTGCTACTTGTTTTTCTAAATCCATGATGGTATTAGTGTCAATATCTTCGGTTATACCTGTTTCAGAGGGTCGATCTGATACTTGGAGTTCTACCAACATGTGTAAGTATCTATAAAGTGCAAAAGTATGTAGTACTCATGAGAAAAAAGATAAGCACTAAAATTTAAACAAAAGGATGAACAGAATGCCATTAATTACCTGTAATGATTTTTCAAAGAGAAGACGGATTGGAAACAATAGAAATCCTGTCAAATTAAAAAAAACGAAAGAGAAAGAAATTACAAGTTAATTACTTGATAACACTAATCAATTGCACATACTGCCGAAAACAAGTACTTATAAGAACTCACTCAACATCTTAAAAGTGAAATTACAAGCTATTGTTTTATAATGGCATGAAATAATTGTGTGTAATCTTTTAATTTTGATCGCATCTTAGTTGGACACCACTAATTGAGTATAATATTGTTTCCCCGTTAATTAGCATGATGCCAAGTGCCACTGTGATTTTTAATTACTTGATGATTTGGTTAGTAAATAAAGTGATAATTGAATAAAGATATATGTCGAAGTCAAAAGGGATAATCAAAGAAGAACTCAAATATGCTCAGAATTAAATGAGTTATGATGTGTATATGACTTCGGTTTCATATATGCAATTAGAAAAACAATAAAGAAGATTATTACCTTGCGATTACGAAAAGGAGAAGATGATCATGACATTGCGATTAAATATGAAGATAGAATAATAAAGGAAGATCTTGAAAGTTCAACTGAAAAGCTACGTCAATTGGGTACTGTGAATTTCGTAGGAAAATAGGGTATTGGCAAATCAACCTCAAAACGACGTGGTATTTGGTTCCACGCCTAAGCTTGTATGGGGCTGTTATATATATTCACTTTATATATATGGGAAAAGTGAATATATATAACAACCCCATACAAGCTTAGGTGTGGAACCAAATACCACGTCGTTTTGAGGTTGATTTGCCAATACCCTATTTTCCTACGAAATTCACAGTACCCAATTGACTTAGCTTCTCTGTTGAACTCTCAAGATCTTCCTTTATTATTCTATCTTCATATTTAATCGCAATGTCATGATCATCTTCTCCTTTTCGTAATCGCAAGGTAATAATCTTCTTTATTGTTTTTCTAATTGCATATATGAAACCGAAGTCATATACACAGCACATTCAAATCTGAGCATTATTAAAATTTTCTGCCTCACTTATTTAATATTATTTACATATAACGAAATCTATATGAACGCATTCATTTTTGAGTTCTTCTTTGATTGTCCCAGTTGACATCGACATATATGTTTATTCAATTATCACTTTATTTACTAACCAAATCATCAAGTAATTAAAAATCAAAGTGGCACTTGGCATCATGCTAATCAATGGGGAAACAATATTATACTCAATTAGTGGAGTCCAAACTAAGATGCGATCAAAATTAAAATATTACACACAATTATTTCATGCCATTATAAAACAATAGCTTGTAATTTCACTTTTAAGATGTTGAGTGAGTTCTTATAAGTACTTGTTTTCGGCAGTATGTGCAATTTATTAGTGTTATCAAGTAATTAACTTGTAATTTCTTTCTCTTTCGTTTTTTTTCTTTTAATTTGACAGGATTTCTATTGTTTCCAATCTTTCTTCTCTTTGAAAAATCATTACAAGTAATTAATGGCATTATGTTCATCCTTTTGTTTAAATTTTAGTGCTTATCTTTTTTCTCATGAGAGTACTACATACTTTGGCACTTTACAGATACTTACACATGTTGGTAGAACTCCAAGTATCAGATCGACCCTCTGAAACAGGTATAACCGAAGATATTGACACTAATACCATCATGGATTTAGAAAAACAAGTAGCAGATCATTCGTTTGAAACACAAATAGATGAAGATATTGATGCAAATGGTTATTTAGAAGCAACATCTGAATCCGAGAAAATAAATGATGATGGTGTGAATCTTGGATGTGATGAAGGTGAAAATAATGATACATGTATTATTGGAAAGGTTTTCGATACACCCAACGATGCATATACATTTTACAATGACTATTCATTTTTACATGGTTTTGGTACACGAAAACATTGGCAATTTAAGAACAAGTCAACAAATGAGCATTATCGGAGGATATATGTATGCAACAAAGAAGGTTTCAAACAATTGAAAGGTAATAATTCAAGTGGAAAGACAATAAAACGTCGTAGAGAGGTAAGAACTGGATGCAAAGCAATGATTCGCATTTCAAAACAAAAGGATGGGAAATGGATTGTTGACAAGTTTAATGACACACAGAATCATGACTTAAGCATGACACCAACAAAGGTAATGAAGCATAGATCTCATGGGAAGTTCCACCGTACAATGGAATGTAAATCTCTTATGGTGGAACTTGGTCAATCGGGGTTGAAGCCATGTCATATTAAAAAGGCTATTAATGCATTGAAACCTTTAGATGAAGTTGATGTTACGTCAAAGCAATGTGTTGATGTCTTATCCGAACAACGAAAACAATATAAGGGAAAGGAGTTTTATGGACTTATTAAGCATTTCCAAGATAAAGCATTATTGGATAATGACCATTATTTTGTCGTAGACTTGTGTGATGATGGGTGTCCTCGGAATATCTTTTGGGCTGATGGAAGATCAAGAGACACATATACTAAGTTTAGAGATGTTGTTGTGTTTGATGTTACTTATATGACAAACAAGTACAAGATGCCATTTGCTCCCTTTGTAGGGGTTAATCATCATGGGCAATCTATACTTTTTGGTGGAGCATTGCTAGAAAATGAAAAGGAAGAAACATTTGTGTGGTTATTTGAGAATTTTTTTAAAATGTATGTTTACCAAGTATCCGAAGGCAATTATTACAGATCAGGATAAAGCTATGGGTAATGCGATAAAGAAAGTGTTTCCAAACACTCGGCACCGCTTTTGTGACTGGCATATTAAAAAGCATGAGTCTGAACACCTTCGACCATTTGTTACCCGTTATAGTGATTTTCAGGAATCATATAAAGATTGGGTGAATAGTGACACCATTGAAGAGTTTGAAAGCAAATGGGAAGTTATACGTATTAAGTATAATTTGGAAAATAATTGTTGGATAAGTCAAATGTATAGCCAACGGATACATTGGGCTAAAGCCTTTCTTAAAGATATTTTCTTGGCTGGTATGACAACCAGTGGACGAAGTGAGAGTATTAATTCCTTTTTTGATGGATTTGTCAATTCGATCACCATGTTGAATGAATTCGTAATACAATATGACAAAGCAGTTAAGTCTCAAAGGGCAGCCGAAGAAGATGAGGACTTCAAGACAATGAACTCAAGAGCAGTTCTTTCTTCTGTGCATCCAATTGAAGCAAAAGCAGGTGAGTGCTATACTAGAAACATTTTTGAGATTTTTAAAAAAGAATGGATGGAAACCAATAACAATTTAACTCATGAGACTCTAAAAAAAAGTATAGAAGAAATAACATATCGAGTTGGGCAAATGAATATTGATAAAAAATATTGGAGAATTGTTAGCTTCCGTTTGGTTGGTCAAATGAATGTTATATGTTCTTGTGCTAAGTATGAGATATATGGAATTTTATGCAAACATTGCCTATATGTGATGAAGAAGAGGCATGTTGAAACACTTCCGAGTCCCTATATTTTACCTCGATGGACACTTAATGTTAGGTACAAAGTGGGTAATAATGGTATTGGACTTGAAGAAATGAATAATGATAATGGGGTTAGTGCATACACTTTATGGTGTGTTCGTTCCAACTTTACCAAAGTAATTGAACAAGCGAAATTCTCCCCTTTAAAGATAGAAAAAGTTAATAACGTATTGATAAAGCTTTTAGATGATCTAACGATTCAGGAAAAACCAATAGCATTTGAAAATTCATCGGAAGGTTATTCTGTGGGACTTTTAGAAATAAATATGACACCTCAGATATCTGTCCGAGATCCTCTTGGTCCAACTAATACGAAAGGTCGTCCGAAAAATGCAAGTAGAATCAAGTCTTCTCTAGAAATGCCGAAAAACGAACATGTTCTTACTGTCAGGGATTGGGTCATTATGCCACTAGTTGTTCAAAAAGAAAGGTAGTTATAATATTAATTTACATTTTTATGATTATATTTTTTTGAAAATTATATTAATTTGTTCCAGGTGGATGCATCGTTACAAGAAAAACAGTGACGAATGGTTGCTATTTTCTGGGATGCTGTGGGAAGAAGTTTTATGGAAAAAATATGTGCTTACCTTCTGTTTTGTTTTTTGGAATATGCTTTTGGAATAACGGATAGTTGTTATTTTTTGGAAAAGAAAAAATAGTGATGGAGAGGTTTTTTAGTTCTCGAACCTATTTTGGAATGGTTGAGAGAAACAATTTTATGTTTCTTCCTGTTTTAAATAATAATGAGCAAGTTGATGGCTAGTTATCATAAAAATATGAGCATTGCCATAAGTGTAAGTAGGTTGTTATTATTAGTGAAAAACAAAAGTACATTGCTATTACAAGTTAGAAACAAAAGTATATTGCTATTACAGGTTAAAAAAACAAATGCATGATGCTATTCCAGGTTAAAAACATAAGTAGGTTGCTGTTACAAGTTAAAAACAGAATTACGTTGCTATTACAGGTTAAAAAAAAGTACCTTGCTATTACAGGTTAAAAAACAAATGCATGTTGCTATTATAGGTTAAAAATACAAGTAGTTTACTATTATGGGTAAAAACATAAGTGGTTGCTATTACAAGTTAAAAACAGAACTATGTTGCTATTATAGTTTAAAATGTATAAATAGGTTGCTCTTTCTGTAACAATGTAAATTACGTGGCAATCTTAATCAAAACAAAAATTTATAATGTGTCAAAGTTTACATTGATCACCAATGGATGCTTCTAATTTAGTTAATACAAGAAATGTAACATATGTACAACTTTGCTATTACATAAAAAAAAAATACAATAGAGTTGATATAAACCATTGATCTAGCACCGGCAATCAAGAAATTTAATTATATTTTCACCCACTAAATCGATTGATTGCTTCAGATTGTTAGTCTTAAGTATTTGATCTTTGTCAACCGCTATGGCAACTAGTCATGTGTCGAACATCTGGGATTCTTGTAGCTAGCAATTTGTGTTATAATCCATATTGATTCTCGTACGAGGAAATTAGTTGTTTGACTTGTATATTTGAACCGAATATCAAAATTAACTTCTCTTTTCAAACCTTATTATAAGGACAGTACTTTCACCTTCATCACATCCAAGATTCACACCATCATCATTTATTTTCTCGGATTTAGATGTTGCTTCCAAATAACCACTTGCATCAATATCTTCATCTATTTGTATTTCAAACGAATGATCTGCTACTTGTTTTTCTAAATCCATGATGGTATTAGTGTCAATATCTTCGGTTATACCTGTTTCAGAGGGTCGATCTGATACTTGGAGTTCTACCAACATGTGTAAGTATCTGTAAAGTGCAAAAGTATGTAGTACTCATGAGAAAAAAGATAAGCACTAAAATTTAAACAAAAGGATGAACAGAATGCCATTAATTACCTGTAATGATTTTTCAAAGAGAAGACGGATTGGAAACAATAGAAATCCTGTCAAATTAAAAAAAAACGAAAGAGAAAGAAATTACAAGTTAATTACTTGATAACACTAATCAATTGCACATACTGCCGAAAACAAGTACTTATAAGAACTCACTCAACATCTTAAAAGTGAAATTACAAGCTATTGTTTTATAATGGCATGAAATAATTGTGTGTAATCTTTTAATTTTGATCGCATCTTAGTTGGACTCCACTAATTGAGTATAATATTGTTTCCCCGTTAATTAGCATGACGCCAAGTGCCATTGTGATTTTTAATTACTTGATGATTTGGTTAGTAAATAAAGTGATAATTGAATAAAGATATATGTCGAAGTCAAAAGGGATAATCAAAGAAGAACTCAAATATGCTCAGAATTAAATGAGTTATGCTGTGTATATGACTTCGGTTTCATATATGCAATTAGAAAAACAATAAAGAAGATTATTACCTTGCGATTACGAAAAGGAGAAGATGATCATGACATTGCGATTAAATATGAAGATAGAATAATAAAGGAAGATCTTGAAAGTTGAACTGAGAAGCTACGTCAATTGGGTACTGTGAATTTCGTAGGAAAATAGGGTATTGGCAAATCAACCTCAAAACTACGTGGTATTTGGTTCCACGCCTAAGCTTGTATGGGGCTGTTATATATATTCACTTTATATATATGGGAAAAGTGAATATATATAACAGCCCCATACAAGCTTAGGTGTGGAACCAAATACCACGTCGTTTTGAGGTTGATTTGCCAATACCCTATTTTCCTACGAAATTCACAGTACTCAATTGACGTAGCTTTTCAGTTGAACTTTCAAGATCTTCCTTTATTATTCTATCTTCATATTTAATCGCAATGTCATGATCATCTTCTCCTTTTCGTAATCGCAAGGTAATAATCTTCTTTATTGTTTTTCTAATTGCATATATGAAACCGAAGTCATATACACAGCATAACGCATTCAATTCTAAGCATTATTAAAATTTTCTGCCTCACTTATTTAATATTATTTACATATAACGAAATCTATATGAACGCATTCATTTTTGAGTTCTTCTTTGATTGTCCCTTTTGACATTGACATATATGTTTATTCAATTATCACTTTATTTACTAACCAAATCATCAAGTAGTTAAAAATCAAAGTGGCACTTGGCATCATGCTAATCAATGGGGAAACAATATTATACTCAATTAGTGGAGTCCAAACTAAGATGCGATCAAAATTAAAAGATTACACACAATTATTTCATGCCATTATAAAACAATAGCTTGTAATTTCACTTTTAAGATGTTGAGTGAGTTCTTATAAGTACTTGTTTTCGGCAGTATGTGCAATTTATTAGTGTTATCAAGTAATTAACTTGTAATTTCTTTCTCTTTCATTTTTTTTCTTTTAATTTGACAGGATTTCTATTGTTTCCAATCTGTCTTATCTTTGAAAAATCATTACAGGTAATTAATGGCATTATGTTCATCCTTTTGTTTAAATTTTAGTGCTTATCTTTTTTCTCATAAGTACTACATACTTTGGCACTTTACATATACTTACACATGTTGGTAGAACTCCAAGTATCAGATCGACCCTCTGAAACAGGTATAACCGAAGATATTGACACTAATACCATCATGGATTTAGAAAAACAAGTAGCAGATCATTCGTTTGGAACACAAATAGATGAAGATATTGATGCAAATGGTTATTTGGAAGCAACATCTGAATCCGAGAAAATAAATGATGATGGTGTGAATCTTGGATGTGATGAAGATGAAAATAGTGATACATGTATTATTGGAAAGGTTTTCGATACACCCAACGATGCATATACATTTTACAATGACTATGTATTTTTACATGGTTTTGGTACACGAAAACATTGGAAATTTAAGAACAAGTCAACAAATGAGCATTATCAGAGGATATATGTATGCAACAAAGAAGGTTTCAAACAATTGAAAGGTAATAATTCAAGTGGAAAGACAATAAAACGTCGTAGAGAGGTAAGAACTGGATGCAGAGCAATGATTCGCATTTCAAAACAAAAGGATGGGAAATGGATTGTTGACAAGTTTAATGACACACACAATCATGACTTAAGCATGACACCAACAAAGGTAATGAAGCATAGATCTCATGGGAAGTTCCACCGTACAATGGAATGTAAATCTCTTATGGTGGAACTTGGTCAATCGGGGTTGAAGCCATGTCATATTAAAAAGGTTATTAATGCATTGAAACCTTTAGATGAAGTTGATGTTACGTCAAAGCGATGTGTTGATGTCTTATCCGAACAACGAAAACAATATAAGGGAAAGGAGTTTTATGGACTTATAAAGCATTTCCAAGATAAAGCATTATTGGATAATGACCATTATTTTGTCGTAGACTTGTGTGATGATGGGTGTCGTCGGAATATCTTTTGGGCTGATGGAAGATCAAGAGACGCATATACTAAGTTTAGAGATGTTGTTGTGTTTGATGTTACTTATATGACATACAAGTACAAGATGCCATTTGCTCCCTTTGTAGGGGTTAATCATCATGGGTAATCTATACTTTTTGGTGGAGCATTGCTAGAAAATGAAAAGGAAGAAACATTTGAGTGGTTATTTGAGAATTTTTTAAAATGTATGTTTACCAAGTATCCGAAGGCAATTATTACAGATCAGGATAAAGCTATGGGTAATGCGATAAAGAAAGTGTTTCCAAACACTCGACACCGCTTTTGTGACTGGCATATTAAAAAGCATGAGTCTGAACACCTTCGACCATTTGTTACCCGTTATAGTGATTTTCAGGAATCATATAAAGATTGGGTGAATAGTGACACCATTGAAGAGTTTGAAAGCAAATGGGAAGTTATACGTATTAAGTATAATTTGGAAAATAATTTTTGGATAAGTCAAATGTATAGCCAACGGATACATTGGGCTAAAGCTTTTCTTAAAGATATTTTCTTGGCTGGTATGACAACCAGTGGACGAAGTGAGAGTATTAATTCCTTTTTTGATGGATTTGTCAATTCGAGCACCATGTTGAATGAATTCGTAATACAATATGACAAAGCAGTTAAGTCTCGAAGGGCAGCCGAAGAAGATGAGGACTTTAAGACAATGAACTCAAGAGCAATTCTTTCTTCTGTGCATCCAATTGAAGCAAAAGCAGGTGAGTGATATACTAGAAACATTTTTGAGATTTTTAAAAAAGAATGGATGGAAGCCAATAACAATTTAACTCATGAGACTCTAAAAAAAAGTACAGAAGAAATAACATATCGAGTTGGGCAAATGAATATTGATAAAAAATATTGGAGAATTGTTAGCTTCCGTTTGGTTGGTCAAATGAATGTTATATGTTCTTGTGCTAAGTATGAGATATATGGAATTTTATGCAAACATTGCCTATATGTGATGAAGAAGAGGCATGTTGAAACACTTCCGAGTCACTATATGTGTGTGTGTGTGTGCGCGCGCATATGTTAATATGAGAACATTTTTGAGATTGAGATTGAGAACATTTTTTAGTTTATGAGTTCAAAAAACATGCCCCTTTGTTTTTTTAATTGCCTTTAGGGTATTTGGGTAATAAAAATCAATTATATCCATATTTTTTAGAAAAATCTGATATCAATATCTCATACACTCAATATCATCATTATCAATATTTCATACACTCACACACACATACGTTCTCCCCGCCCCCCACCCCACACACACACACACTCTCTCTCTCTCTCTAGATCTGGACCACCGGACCACTGGTCCTACAGAACCACCATAACAGCACCGAAATCACCAGACCAGCACCTCTTCACTCTATCCAGATCTGCTTATTTGGTATCTCACTCCACCTCTTACCTTGGAAACCACCCGACTGCCGCCTCTACACTCTCCAGATTTGTTTTTTCACCACCTCTTACAATAGAAAACTACCTACATCCACCTCCACTCTTCCCGAACCATTACCAGATCTTGCTTCACCAGCCACCACCTTCGGATCTCGTCTTGTGGGCATAAGATCTCATTTTGTTGAATCTCACCAGCCACTCATTAAATGTAATTTGAAGAAGGTGTCGCCGGAAGGCAGGATCATTCACCTGAATCATGGTTGAAACGATTAACGGAAGGCATGTCCATCAGCGAAGCTTCAAGGAATGTTTGGAGGCAAAATCACTTGGATTAAGTTAGCCATCGCCAGCCATCGCCGTCGTCGTCTTTGTTCCGTCGTTTATGTATCTGCATCACACTATACGGTATACACACTAGACATCATCACGAAGAATGTAGTTTGATCCATCTGCCTTTACAATGATTGGTACCTGACAACGCTTGACTTGATAACAAGCTTCCTTATATGGGGTTTGAACACGAAAAACACTATCAATGCCATCTCGGAGAGTATGAGAAAGAGAATTTGAATCATGGCTGTGAATCGACGCACTCTCCGCTTCACGGCCAGATAGTCGAGTTGGTGGTGAGACCGTAGTTTTGGGGGTGTTCATCATAGGGATGCATGTTGCAGGTTTACAAAGCCTTTTCGAACTCCACTTGAGGGGTAACTTATTATGAAGCATGAAGAAGTTGCTGCTCCTTACGGGAAGAAGAATAGCAGTGGAGGATTCGTACTTTGGAAAAGATAAGTAACTCCTTACAATTTTGACTTTTCAAATTAGGTTTTATTTTGCAAAAGCGTTAAAACGGATAAAAAGGCATTAGTGGAGTGGGCTTATTTCTCAAATAAATTACACATATGGATCATTTTTATATTACAAACCATTTTTATACTACATGTTACAAATTATCTTATTAATTTTATTAGATTTAATATAGGATAATGTAGAGTTCGTAAAATTTTATTTTCATATACTTTTTTTTGTGGGCGCATCGTATATTTTTTAAATACATATTTTTTTTTTAACTAATTAGTAAATATAATACAAGACTAAATATACTTTTTGGATGAGACTATTATATTTGATCATAGCATGGAGATTTTATTAGATTTAATATAAAATAAAATAAATGTGTATGAGAATATTATATCTATCCAATCAAATTTGAATTTCATGGACCATATTTATTTTTGCGTTTTCGACGTAATAGTTATTCTTGTATAATTAATCACATTTATCAACATGTATTTAATCACATATAATTTATATGGACACAGACAAAACTTGTCCATATAAATATATGTGATGAAATACATCTAATCACATGTGATGAAATACATGAGACCAATTATTCAATCAAATATTCAAAAATAAAATGTTGTCCACATAAATCATATGTGATTAAATATATTAGTCACATGTGATTATATGTATCTAATCACATGATTTATTTGGACAAAATTCGAGAAAAATTAGTCACATGATTATATGTATCTAATCACATGTGATTATATATAGGAAAAATTAGTGAATCGATAAAAAGAAAAAGAATCATGTCCACATAAATCATACGAGATTATATATATATATATATATATATATATATATATATATATATATATATATATATATATAATCACATTTGATTATATGTATCTAATCACATACAATTGATGTGAACAAGGTTCAATTTTGCGTTCTCGATTAAATAGTTGTTCTTGTTTATTCAATCAGATGTGATTATATATATATATATATATATATATATATATATATATATATATATATATATATATATAATCACATATGATTTATATGGAAAATATTCATTTTCACGTTCTCGATTCAATACTTGTTCTCATATGTTTAATCACATGTGATTAAATGTATTTAATCATATATGATTCATGTGCACAAGATTTCATTTTGCATTTACAATTCAATCGGTGTTCTTTGTCCACATTTGAAAATGAATATCGTATACATAAAATCATATATGATTTATATGGACAATATTCGTGTTGTGTTTTGGATTCAATATTTATTATCATGTATTTAATCACAAGTGATTATATGTGATTAGATACATATGAAAGTTATTTGATCGAAAATTCGAAAATGAATATTGTCTATATAAATAATATGTAATTAGATACATATAACCACATTTAATTATATGTATTTAATCACATATAATTTATGTAATTATATTTATTTAAATAAACGAGAACAACTATTGAATCACATATGATTTATATGGACAAGATTCATTATCATGTTCTGGATTCAATAATTGTTCTTAGTCAACTTCAATCATATGTGATTAAATACATGTAATCACATGTTATTATATATATATATATATATATATATATATATATATATATATATATATCTAATCACATATGATTTATAAAGACAATAATATTGTCTTTATAAATCATATGTGAATAGATACATATAATCATATATGATTATATACAAGAGAACAACCATTGAATCAAAAACGTAAAAAAAATATTTGATCACATTAATCATATGTTATTAAGTACATATAATAAGATATTATTAAATACATGATAAAATTCAATGAATGGAAAACATGAAAACTATTCTTGTTTATATAAATCATATGTGATTAAATACATATAATCATATATGATTATATGTATTTAATCGCATATGATTTATGTGATTAAAGACATATAATCACACATGATTTATGCCATTATATGCATTTAATAACATATAGTTTTGGTGGTTGTAGGTAGTGGGTGGTGGTCGCGCAGTGGAGATGCATAGTGATGTGTGGTGGTGGTGGAGTTAGGGAACGATGGTGATGTGTGGTGGTGGTGGAGTTAGGGAACGATGGTGATGGGTGGTGTTGGTGGGTAGTGGGCGATGTGCTGGAGGGTGATAGTTGGTTTGTGGTAGTTGCGGGTGGTGGTTATGGGTGGTTGTAGGTAGTGAGTGGTGGGGGTGGTGGGTTGTAGTGGTGGTGATGGATGGATGGTGGTCGTTTGTGGTGGTAAGTGACGCATGGTGATGGTTGTGGTGGTTGGTGGTTGGCGGTAAGGGTGGTAGTTTTAGTGGATGTTGGGTAGGGGTGATGGTTGCGGGTGGTGGTGGTTGGTGATAGTGAATGGTGGTGGGTATTGGTGGTGGCGTGTGGTGAAATTTGGTGGTTGTGCAGGTTGGTTGTAGTAAGTGGTGGGTGGTAACGGTGGTGGTAGGTGGAGGTTGTGGGTGGGGGTGATGGTGATGGGTGGTGGGTGAAGGTGGGGGTGGCAGTGGTTAGTGGTAGGGATGGTGGTGGCGGATGGTAATAATTGTGGTGTTTCGTGGTTTTGGTGAGTGGGATTATGGTGTTTGGTGGTTTTGGTGAGTGGTGGGTAGGGGTGATGGTGGGGAGTGGTGGGTGATGGGTGGTGGTGGGTAGTGGACAGTATTCATTTTTGCGTTCTCGATTCACTAGTTTTTCACGTTTATTTAATCACATATGATTATATGTATTTAATAACATATAAATCATATATGATTTTATACGTATAATCACATGTGAATTGATACATATAATCACATGTGATTTATATACACACGAAAAACTAATGAATCAAAAACACAATAACAAATCTTTGTTCATATTAATCATATATGATTAAATGTTATATAATCAGGTATGATTAAATGCATGAGAAAAATTATCGAATGAAGAATACGAAAACGAAATTGTCTATATAAATCATATGTGATTTGATACATATAATCATACTAGGTTAAAACCTGTGTACTATACGGGTGATAAGTTTAAATAACATATACTAACAAAAACATAGTCATTATCATGAACTTGCAAACACTCGTTTGTTTACACGTTCCAATGTAAAAACTTCTTTGTTCCAAGATTAATGCTCTCATTACTAAATATTTTCAACTGTAGAATCCATATCTACTCCTTTTATGTTTGAAATCTTTAAAATTTTTTTATGAAGTAGACTATTATAAATGACAATTTCTAAAAAATAAAATGATATGAATGATTTTAACATGAAAGTAAAATGTTATAATTCACATTAAATTAAAAATGCTATAATTAACATACAAATATTATAATTATCATTGAGATGAAATTAAATGCTATAATTGACATTAACATGAAAGTTACATGTTATATTTCAAAAATAAAATGAAAGCAAAATGCTATAATTAACATTAACACTAAAGTTGAATGTTAAAATCTAAAAAAGTGATAATTAACATTAAAATAAAAAGTTGAATGCTAGAATTGAAAAAAAAATGAAAGATATGCTATGATCAACATTGAAATTAAAGGCCAATGAAATATGAATGTTAAAATTGAAAAAAATGATATAATTGACATTAAAAATAAAAGTTGAATGCTAGAATTAAAAAAAAATGAAAGAAATGTTATAATCAACATTGAAATTAAAGGTCAATGCTATAACTGAAAAAAAAAATAAAAATAAAATAAAATAAAACGCTCCATCATTGTCGATAACATGAATGTTGAATGCTTAATTGAGAAATTGAAACTAAAACAAAGTATATTGATGATTAAATATGATAATGAAAAATAAATGATTTATAAATATTTATTAAATTAGTTTATTAAAAATATGATACATAAAAAGTTATCGTGTAAATAATAATGTATACATAAACATATATTAAACTTATAACAAATAAATAATTAAGACGTTCAATTTTTTTTATTAGATCGCCTCTATGGCAACCCATATGTTTGATTAATGCGTTATTGTAGCCTTTTAGTCAATAGTCAAAGGTAAACAAAATTTAGGAATAATCAAATGGTGTCAAATCCAAAATTATAAAATAAAAAGATCAACGATAACCAAAGAACCAGGTATATTGAGATACAAAATTTCAAGAAATAAAATTAAATGAACAGGTGTGTAATTCTTCTTTCGAATATATTGAATAGAGCGTAGCAAGATTAGGGGCATTGATACACGGGAGGAGTGAGTAATGACAAAATCTTTTATGTTGATATAAAAGAATAGCTTAAATGCTAGATATAACATTGTAATTATAATGAACTCACAATGTTACTTTCTAGTCTATGTATCTTTTTTAAAATTTCATTTACGGATACATTAGAAGGGAAAAAACCATATTTTGTATCTTAACCAAAAATTGAAATGATAAGTAAATTTTCATGATCTTTAATAGATAAAAAGGATTTATTAGAAGAGTAAAGAATTTTTATATATATATATATATATATATATATATATATATATATATATATATATATATATATATATATATATATATATATATATATATATATATATATATATATATATATATATATATTATCTCCTACATTCATCATTTCATCATTCACAAATTTTTTTTCCCACCGAGGGCACCCTCTTTTTTCAAAACGAAACCCGATGATGAAGTCTTGATGGTGGTGTTAATGTGAAGATGAACATGGCAACATCCTTATGACTTTGAAATTTTAATTTTAGTTACAAATTAGAGACCTGTCAAGAGAAAGAGATGAATGAAAAAATAATCATTGTTATTTCCTTCTTTAGTCCAAAAAGTACATTGTTACACTAAGACTATACATGATTCTTTTCTAGGGAAGATTTTTAATTCTAAACAACAATTTAGCTCAATATGCAAAAGATGAGGCTAAAATGATAGCGTATTCCCATGGTTGTTATTGCGTCCAAGTATTCTGGAATGTACTTACATAAACATTACTTTTTTATTTTTAAAATATCAACTTTATTTTAGGGAAAAAAATGTCAGAAGTGATTTTGTATGGACAAAAATGTCAATCTGTCAGGGACAAACATGTTAAAATAGAAGGAAAATTTTTAATCTTTCAACTAAAACCGATCCATGACAATTGAATGAGATTTACTTAGTCAAAACTTAAAAAGATGTTTCTAGTTATCAGGAACAAAAATGTCCAACCATCTTTTAATTAACAGTGATCTAAGATACTGTTTTATTGGTAAGTTTTGGAAAAAAAATATTGTGAGCTGCATAACAACTGCACATATTTGATGATCGTTTTTTTAGTTTTGGGACAAGAAAGAAGTTTGTAGTTGTTTCTTCTCCACCCACCCGTTAAACTCGCCTCAGTAAAAAAAATAATCACAAATGTGAACCACTGTAATTTACAAAAAAAAAAAAAATTTAAAAATTTTTTTTTGAATTAAACTCATTTAAATCTTATGTATACCCTAATTTCTCTTTCCAGTCTATTTCAATATGCAAATGATTTTGAAAAATTTCATTGTTCGATTTAAACTCATTAAATCATTTGTAAGCTATATCCCACCATAGATCTCCCCATATCTCTCCCCTTGTTTCTACTTTGTGACCAACTATTCAACATTCTTCAATATTTTTGACTATTACAAGAAAAGGTTTTAATGTATGGCCTCATTAAATGGATTTATCACCAACAATTTCAAATCGGATTATAGATAAATAGAACGTGAATCTTCATGGATGTTTGGTCTGAGGTGTTTGCCACTAAAGTCAATGCCAAATTTGAAAGTCGATCGTAATGCATCTCAAGAAAATAAGGATCTTGAATGCCAAATTGGCTCCTACTACATGAAAAATGCATGTATCTGCAAAAGGAAATATGATTAACATTTGAAGGCATTTAAAAAGAACAAATTTAAATTTTGAATCAAATATCTTTCTACAACCATAACATCTTCACCAACATCATGCATAGACTATGAAGAGTAGTTACTCCACAGCAAATATGAGTATTAACATAGAAAATGATGTACAAAATCATCATAGGCTAAAAAGATACATATGTATGTTTTCTATATTTTATAATCACAAAAATAATATATAATGAATACCTCTCCAATTATAGGACTTGAGGAAAACAATTTTAAACCCTCTTGAAAGTTTGGTGCCACATCATTT
Organism: Lactuca sativa; assembly: GCF_002870075.4. Lineage (NCBI taxonomy): Eukaryota > Viridiplantae > Streptophyta > Magnoliopsida > Asterales > Asteraceae > Lactuca > Lactuca sativa. Next base: position 17,918,744 of record NC_056624.2, read on the forward strand.
ACTATATCAACAATATTTCTCTCCCTGGAAATATATAAAATGTGAGAAACATTTATTGTATAACAATAATAATAATTATTATTTTTTCAAGATGTGAAGTAAGAAAGTACTGGTAAATTTTGAGAGCTTCTACAACAACACAGAATACAGGATGCCCAGAATAGGTGAATCCATGAGAAAGTACACATAAGGAATATAAAATGTTGGGAAATGTAATTCCAGACAATGATGAGAATCACCAATTCTAACGAAACCACGGAATAAGTTATGGGATTTTATCGAGTTTATTGCTTTGTGAAGATATGACATCTGCAACTTCTGTGCTAACAAGAACAACGTATATGCAGAGGAAAGGGACTGAAATTTTTTGGCTTTTTTTTATTGTAATTCTTTTTGAGATTATATGGTATCTGATTTTAATCATTTTTATTTATATATGTTTAGTGATTATAACTTTGCTATGTAGACAAGATCGGGCTTAATCTTGTACTTATCACATCCAAACATAGTTCCAATCCTTCCAAATGCACAGATTACCGGTAAATTACAATTGCAAAATGTTATTACTTATTACTACTCAACAAAATAAAAATATAAAGTTAAAAATAAAAACTACCACTTTACCTCATAACCTATGAATAAAATATCATATTTTCTAACAACAACCTGGACCTGCATAATGGTTAAAAAGATATAACACATGTGAGAGTTATTGCTTACATTAACTATAATATAGGGGAAAATCTGTAAATTTATAAAAGCCCAACCTTCTCAAAATAACCTTCAGGTGGAGGTATCACACCTCCTGCTCCCATAACTGGTTCGATTACAATATCTGCGAATTGAAGATCTTCTAGATTCAAAGTATATTTCACTCGAGCATAAATTTTAATGGTTAATGCATGCGGTATCATATTTTATTTTGAAACATTATCCATTTGATTATACCACGGAACTTCTATCAAATATAGAGAGGTATTGAGCCGATATGTGCAATCCTAACACTAAAACCCTAAGGAGTGCTACCATACGTAGATAATCATTAGTGAATCAACAAATTCGAAACCCTATAACTATATTATTATCAACTAATTCGCAGAGCAAAATTCTGAAGAAATTTTGGGGCTTAGGATGATATATGGCTATGACGAAGTTTTGGATCACTACGACAAAAAAGTAACAGACATATAGAAGAAGAGTAGTTACTCCACAACAAATTCATAATCAAAAAGACGAATAAAAAAATCAGAAATCGAACCTGTTGGTGGAGGAAGCGCTGAAGTGATAGGTGATCTTCGGTTTCTTAAGGTTGAACTGAAACATGGAAGATAAGCTATCGAACCTAAACATGGTGATGAGTCCGAAGATTTCAATCGCTCTCTCTATTTTCTTTTCAATCGAACACTTGTGTGGAGGTGGTGGAGCGATCGATTCAATATTGTAAAGCCTAAATCCAGGAAAGTTTGTGATAATTAGGGTTTACATCAAAAGATATGGAGTGGGTCTTGCTGATTTAATGGGATTGCGCTCGATGAGCGGTTGAAGATTATATGATTAGCTGATTTTACGGGATTGATGAATACACCGGGTTCTAAAACATTTCAGAGGGGTGACTGTATGAGGGCAGAACAGGAATTTCATATAGATAATTTGAGCGGGAAAATTGGATGAGAGAGTGCTTGTGGCAGAACTGGTTTTATTTATTAGATTAGGGGATGTGATTATATGTATTTAATCACATGTAATTTATGTGACTAAATACATATAATCACTTATTACTTATATGATTATATGACTTTAATCACATATGGTGGTGGTGGGTGGTAGGTGATGGGGGTCATGGGTAATAACTGGTTGGGTGGTGGTGGTTGGTGAAGGAAGGTAGGTGGTAGTGGTGGTGAAGAGTGGTAGGCGTGGTGGGTGGTGGTTGGTGTATGATGGTTGTGTGGTTGGTGGGTGGTAGGTGATGGTGTTGTTGATGGATGGTGGTGGTAATGCGTAGTGGTGGTGTGTGGTGATGTTTCATGGTGGTGGTGGCTGTTTGTGGTTGGTGGATGGTGGTGGTTGGTGGTGATGTGTGGTGGTTTTTGTAGGTGGGGGTGGGGGTGGTGGCGACGGTTGGTGATGATGGGTGGTAGAAGCGAGATGGTGGTGATGGGTGGTGGTGGTGTGTAATGATAGGTAAGTGGTTGCGAGTGGTGGTGATAGTGATGGGTGGTGGGTGGGTGTAGGTGTGAGTGATGGTGGTTGGGTGGTAATTGTGGTAGGTGGTGGCAAGTGGTGGTTGGTGGTGATTGGTGGTGGATGGTGGTGGGTGGTGGTTGTGGTTAGTGGTGGGTGGTGGTTGTGGTTAGTGGTGTTGGTGATGGATGGTGGTGGGTCGTGGGTAGTGATGGGTGGTAGGTGGTGGTGGCGGGTGGTGGTGATGGGTGGTAAGTAGTGGTGGTGGGTGGTGTTAGTTGGTTGATGATGATAGGTGGTGGTGGTGGTTGGGTAGTGATGGTGGTGGGTGGTGATTGTGGTGACAGGTAGTGGTTGGTGGTGGCGGTGGTGGTGGGTTGTGCGTGGTGGTTTATAGTGGTTGTGGTGGGTGGTAATAAGTGGTGGATGGTGGTGGTGGTTGGTGGTGATGATGGGTCGTAGGTAGTGGTTGTGGGTGGTAGTGGTGATGAGTAGTGGAGGTGGGTGGTGGTGGCGGGTGGTGATGGTGGTGGGTGGTGATGGTGGTGGTGAGTGGTGGTTGGTGGTGGTGGTGGGTGGTGGTTGTGGTAGGTGGGTAGTGGGTGGTGGTGGTGGCGGGTGGTGGTGGGTGGTGGGTAGTAATAGGTGGTGGTTGGTGGTGGTGGTGGTTAGTGATGGGTGGTGGGGGCGGGTGGTTGTTATAGGTGGTAGGTCGTGGTGGTGGGTGGTGGGTGGTGTTAGTTAGTGAGTTTTTTAATTGTTTGTAACTTTTTTTTTATTTATATGAATATTATTTTGTAATTTTAATTAAAAAAATTATGTGGTCCAAATTTGTTCTCAAATGTTCTCGCGATAAGAAATGTTTTTGATTGAACGCTCCCTATATATATGGGAAAAGTGAATATGTGCCTATTATGTACCTAAGCTTTGATATACAAACTTTTAAACGACGTAGTTTTAAACAAAACAAATCTAATTTCATTTTCTCTTAGTTTGGTTTCAATAAATACCATTGAATTAAGTTCAATTATTGAATGAAAAAGATCAATTATATATATACTTTTATTGCAAATAATTCTTGAAGTTTCTAGAGAAAATAAAAACCAATATTTTTTAACGAATAATACTTAAGCGTTTTGTATTTTAATTGAAAAACTTTATCCAATGATTTTGTGAAAAGTTTGATTGAGTTATAATATGTTCTTCTTTTATCTTTTATTCTATTAGTTTTCATTTAGATTTTAGTAGGGTTGATTAAATGGTAGCGAATTTTAATGCTTTAAGTTCTTAGACACAATGAAAGAAAAAAAACATAAATTTGATCGATTTAGTAAGTTACATGACACTTGTGGTCATTGGAATGAAAATTTTTATATTTTTTAGGAACGTTTTAATATTCAAAGTTTAGCCTCAACACTTTAAGAAATTTACAAATTTGATCCATTTTCTAAAAACTTTCTAATTTCAACCCCTTTAATTTTTAGCCATTTTGACACTTTTGGTCCATTCAGTTAAAACTTTTACATTTTGTTCATAAAAAACACAAAAATGGTCCGGTGCAAAACCAGTGTTTTTCCGCTTCCCTTATGAATAGTAAACTTGCATGTTTTTTTTCAACTTTTCCCCTCATTTTTTAGCCATTTTGACACTTTTAGTTATTTCAATCAAAACTTTTACATTTTTTTGAAACCTTTTAATATTCAATGTTTTGCCACAAAACTTTAAGGAATTGTTAACTTTGGTCTATTTTCTAAAAACTTGCTAATTCCAGCCCGTTTAATTCTTTAACCATTTTGACACTTTTGGTCTTTACTGCCAAAACTTTTACATTTTTTCATAAACAACACAAAAAACGGCCCGGGGCGAAACCCAAGTTTTTTCTGCTAGTTATCTATGAAAATAATACAAAATACAATACAATTTCTACGATAAAAAATAAAGTATATTACACAATCAAAATAAGTATATTTTCTTTGTTTTAATTTTTAGTAGTGATATCGAAGAACAAGAAGAACTAGTCAATCATCAAAAAAAACATTTACGACATTTGAAAAATAATAAACTGTATTATAGATTAAACAATATCAAATATGTAACACAATATATCCATATATTTATCGAGAAGAAACATCACAAAAAAGTCAAGATTCAAATGCTAACACAAGGAAAGACGGGGAGTTTGGTAACATTAGCTAAACAACAAAATGAAGACTGCATTGTTTAGACTCATTGTTTGTTAAAGTTGTAAGCCTTCCTTTATTCATGAACAAAGGCGTTTTATCTAACATTAACAATTTAGCTACCAGTGCAATTCAATTATCTTAGAATAAACTATTAACTAAATCTGGTAGAACTTGATTTACAAAGATAATACATCCTTTCTCTGAAAGATGGATACTATCCCAGAACAAAAATTTAGAGTCATCATGGCATGTTGGGCTGAGTTTGTTGCATAGAAAGAGCACCTCTATCGCTCCAGTTCCACAACAACCTTTATCTGTAACCTCCAACCCTAGCAAAAGGTACAAAAATATAATAATAATAATAAGTAATTACTACAATGTGAATATGAAAAATGTAGTCTAAAATTATTTTAGAAGGTAACTCCAAATTAAACATAACTCATACTATCCGCTGTGTGATTACTTGTAATATCCACTCTAAAACAAAGGTAGATTGATCGAAAACTAATTGACACTTAGCAAAATACGATTTAGAGAAAACCGACATAACTAAAAACTTTGTAGCATCATTAAAATTTTGACATAAGTAGTCGTAAAACAATATTTTGGATATAGTGATACCATATTGGTGAGGGTTTTCAATGATGCTCATCAAAGGATTGTAGAAATCAACAAAAGCAACCCTGGACTGAAGAAGATTGCTTTCAAGAAATTTAAGTTGTTGTTTTAGCATGTCATTGAACAATTGTACTGCATTATTGTCGTTGTCTACACACTTTCTTAGTACTCCACCAGATAACGTTCTTTGAACCGGTAAACAGCCAACTGGGGGCCCGCTAAGGACAGCTATCTTTCTTGCTCCCAATTTGTGTATTTCCTTCAAATAATTTAAAACCAATCGTATGTTAATATATCTCATTTCAACGTTTTCTTTGAACTTTTATTGAATGCTTGAAGCAATGATCTCTTAACATTTATGCTCTGTCTAGTAAGAAAATAGAAATATCATATAGTTATTGATATAAAAACCATTCAAAAAATGATTGATAAAGAGTTATTACCTTTACAAAGTTTACGGCTAATTGTACCAACATTTTATTATAAGTAGGAACATCATATTGGACTCTTCTAACAGGAACAGTAGAGTAACTAATAAAAAAATCATTGGTGCTTGCTGAAATCAGGTATACACTTTTGGTAAGTATATTTTCGGTAGCATCTTCTCCAACGATCTTATTGAGCTTCCCAATGTATTGTTTGAACATCTCTAGTTGACTCGATAGTGGTATAACAGACTATTTACGATATATGCATCCGAGTTGGAACACACACACACACATAAACACATATGAGATACATTCAACAATTAGTTCAAAGGGTAGGAATGAAAATGTATTATTAAAAGAAAAATCAAAAAGCATACCGTAATTGTAGGGGTTATGGGATCATATCCACTGCCACCGGAAGCAAAACTTACACCAGTTTTAAGATCTTGGTCTTGTATGAGAGGGTCCAAATATGCTGGAAGATACTCTTTCACTCCTAGTGCATTGACTTATAATTTCATATGAAACAATTGCAGTTTTGTTAGTTGAAATGATCTATAAGTTTATAATACATGTATGGCGTATGACATTGCACTACACCCCTTCCAGTTTAATGAAAACATATATTATGCCCAATATAACAAATGAGGTTTTATTAATAAGTGCAAATTTCTTAGATTTTAGCAACTTCTATCTACTTTTGGTTATGAACTTTACAAGGGGGGCAACTATAAGAAATTGAGTTTCAAGACAAAATCTTTGGGGACGAAATTAGGTTGTTACTAAAGGTTAACCTACAAGGATGACATTTTCTTGCTAAGGTTATTATAAAAGTAGAGTGTTTTTCTTAACTTTCAATGCGTTTTTTAGAAAGACTACATATTAATAAAACGACCCAACAAGAACCGATGAAATAGTACTTTTAAATAATAAAAAGTATAAAAAGTTTATTTATTGTAACAAAATAATCTTTGTAATCCATAATGTAGATTTAATGAAATAGTTGAACGGAGCCGAGTGTGTAGTTCACATTCAATAGATTAAACTTAATTATACTAAGATGTTACGGCTAAGTTCAATGGATATAGAGTTTAATTACCATTAAACTTTTCTATATGAAAAAATATATTTTTATCTTAAATTAAATAAATGTTCTATTTAATTTTTCTAGAGTTCAATAAATTATATGAAAAAAACTAATTGAATTATATAAATTGTAGAATAATAATATGATAATTTTTGTATGCACTGTGATATGTCTAAACTTTTCTAAGTCCTTTAAAAATGATAAATTAAAAATAAATACAATGATCGGTTAATGATTAATATCATAAACGGATCAAAGATGTTTTTGACGAATCTTCTATTATGTAATTTCACCATAAGAGTATAGGTCTCATTTGGCCAAACTAACTAGTATCTATAAGGCTCAAACTGAAAAATGCTAGTTGATAGCTACAAACTTTGAAGTTATGGTTTTTATTTGTGAAGCATTGCTTAAAAGGCTAAAAGGTGGTAAGGTCACTTGAATTATAACTTTTTTGTATAAAATAAAAATTAAAAGATTGTATGGCTACAATTTGTTTTTTTAATTCTAGCTTGTTTTAAAAAGGTAAAAGCTTCTTAAAGTTCTAAAAAAATCAATGTGAATATATGGCTTAGTTGACTTTATCACTTTAGAAAATTAAATGGTTTGAATTTTGGATTATAAGTGGGAAAAGAGTGTATTGATAACTTTTGATTTAATGAAAGGTCACTTATTATCTTTTATAGTCGACCAATTTTTAAACCAACATCAAAAAAGTTAACTTAATAAGTGGATTTAGTGGCTACGACTTGAGACATACTTCCAGCACAAAAGGTTCTAAAATCTTTACGTCTACTAGATGGAAAAAGTGAGGTTGTGTATTACACGTGAAGAAAATGGCTTGCTTATATACACAATTACAAATCCATGGAGATAGTTTGCATAGAAGTTCTGTAATTTTGAAAAATATTTACCTAAAGATAGCAGTTTGAAATTTAATTACAATAAGATAGTAAACCAATTTTTTTTATGCGTTCTATTATTTTATTTTAATCTTTTTAATTAGACTTCAACATTCATACCGATCATATCATTGTTTTCAAACTATTACCATTTTTTATGGAGATCATTCTTTTTGGTGCTAAACAATCCTCAAAAAGTTAAAATTTTAGGAAACCCTAAGCTTTAACAAAATCAAATTCAACTTAAGTTTGAACCATGATAATTTTGTCAACCAAAATTTAATGTCAGATAAACATTTGACTTTCTTGCCGATCTTTATCTATGATAAAAGTGTGGTCGTGTCAACATGCCACCAAAAAAAAAAAAAGAAGGTTGGAGGAGGTTTTGTTGTCGGCATCCATTTTTTCCGGCAAAAGGAAACCATGAGGCAAGAAAAAACGCGAAGGACCACGTTTCCTCATTAATTAGTCAATGTTGACATTGTTTTTTTCGTTTATTTAATATAAAAATACGAGGCCCACCATCCTTTTCCTAGTATTTGGTGATTATATGGAAACTAACTTTATGTGGTAAATATTTTTTATTAATTATATTTTGGTATAAAACTCGTTTGCATAGACCATGATGAAAACACATGTGTAAAAGAAAAAAAAAAGGAGAGAAATACCGAAGAAGTCAGCTAGTGATTTTCCATCGGTGAACCTTCCTGTTGGTTTTCCATCAACGAAATCCTTTCCGTAGGGATGAAAATTGGCCTTAACGATAGTGTTGATATAATTATTATTACCCTGATCCAAGTAGGAGTCTCCGAATGTAATGACTGCTGGTATAGACACATTTTCAAGTAGATTTAGTGCTCCCTCGCTGTAGCATAAATAAATAGAGGAAAATAGATAGTAGACAAGAATGACATTTGTAACTGAAAGAAGCATTGGGAAACAATATATGTTCGAAATGGCATCAATCATTCGATTACGTAGAGATGATTTGATGACAGATGACTAGTAGTATTGGTTTATAAGTAGTATTTTTCTCGTTAATTGAATACTTCGTTTACCCATGGGATTTGATAAAGATGTTGCAAATCTTTAACTTAAAGTGTGGGATATATACTAGCTTAAGTTATGGGGTTATATAATATCTTGTTGTTTGAAATCCGCTGTGAAATTCAAAAGCTTTAAGCATTATTCTTCGTAGCATCTAAATTTTATATCAGTAAAGAAAAAACATTCACACACGGATTTGGAGTTATTCTGCAAAATTTAAGGTATAAACTAAAACTATGTTTTAGAAGACAGTTGTTACGCAATAATAAAGGATATAAGACCGTGGCTTATCTATCACAAAATTTACAATATTACGCATTGATTAGCTCTGAAATTATATCATGTGTAATTAACTTGGCAACCAAAGTCTTAGACCCAAATGTATGTTTTTAGAATATGTCATTTATTTAAAATAACTCTTATTTAATTTTATTTTGGATAATTTGTTGTGATTCATATTAACCAGAAGGAGGGTCCATATTTCGTATGGGTGGTGTATTTAATTATGTTGCTGCCCACTTATGTTAGTGTGTATAGACATACATGAATGTACAATAGAATATATGCATATGATTATGGTAATATGAATGTTATTTTCTGATCTTTTTCTCATTTTCAAATTGTTAGTCATCAATCTTTTTCCCCAACTGTAAGCTGCTTCATATTGAATTCAACTCGTGGTCAAAGATAAGGCATAATTACCTAGAAGCTAGAGCAGATTGTGGCAAAAAAGACTTAATTATTATATAAATAATGAAGTAATATGTTTTCTTCTTTTATTAAGAAAACATTAGACTAGAGAGAGTGGGTGTGGCCTGAACCGCACTCCCCTTTCCACATAAGCACAAACACCGCCCCTTGGGTGCGGTAGAGAGTGCAATGCGGCTTTCCAACAGAGCACTCCTTCAAACAACGTGACTGGTTCCTTTTTCTCACATTCATCTGATTGGTCTATTTTATTTATTAAAAATAAAAAAAATACCCAAGTGTAGCACCACTCCTTGGGTGTGGTATGAAACCATACTTTTGTGGTAACGGGTGAAGTGACACCTACGTGTCACTGCGGTTTCATGAGGGAGTGCGACACCACTCCCTCCAGCCTTTACCAATTACACTAAACTTCATAGTTATCTCCTCTCCTTATTCTAATAAAAGAATATATTTATTCTTCTTTTACTATTGTCACCTATTATGTCTCTTAATTAATGTTATGTCTTTTGTCAACCTATTGATTATCTATTTCATAGTTATCTCATCTCCTTATTCTAATAAAAGAATAAGTTTATTCTCCTTTTACTATTTTTACTATGAGTCACCTTTAACTATTCTTCTTTTATTTAAATCAATAATTATAATTTTATATTATTAATATATATATATATATATATATATATATATATATATATATATATATTTTAATTAACAATTTGTTTAAAACAACTGATTAATAAGCACTACAAGAAAAATAGGGGCTTTTGTGACTAAAATATCATAGACTGATTAATCAGTCTTGGATACTATGTATCTGAGACTGATAAATCAGTCTCAAATACAATTTAGGACCGATTTATATGTGTGAGTTATTAGGAACTAACCAAACTTATTTGACACTAAAAATCAGTCCCTAATATGTTTGCGTCGATTAAGGTTTGGTGAGAAACATATTGGGGACTGAATTTTAGTCTTGAATAGTCTAGTACCAACTTTGACTTTGGAGGGGAATTTATGTGGGATTGAATTTTAGTCTCTGAGAGACTTGTGCTAGTTTTATTGTGCATGCAACTTATGAAGGACTGAATTTTAGTCATTGATACAATTACACCAATTTTTCATTTGGATGGAAAAGTTTTTAAACACTAAATTTTAGTTTCTAATAGATATATACTATTTGGCATTTGAATAAAAACTTATAACTAACTAAATTTTAATATCTAAGACTGATTATCTAGTAATAGATTCTGTAAATAAGAGCCTAATGAATCAATCATGAATACTATTTTGAAAGAAACTTATTAGGGACTAAAGTTTAGTCTTGCATATAATAGCCACTTTTGAATTTGGAGTAAAATCACCATACACCGCTTCATCAGTCTTGGATACCATCTATATAGGACCGATGAATTAGTCTCAAATATCATCTAAGACTAATGTTAATGCATGTATCATTAGAGATTGACCAAACATATTCGAGACTACATTGAGTCCCTATTTTTTGCGCCAGTTTAGGTTTTGAGGGAATCATATTGGGGAATAATTCTAGTCTCAAATAGTCTAGCGTTAATTTTAACTTTTGAGGGAAACTCATTAAGGATTGATGAAAAAATTAGCGCTCATGAAAAAAAACATGAAAACTAAAATCAATTTCCTTTTTAAATCGCAAACAAAAATTGAAAATTAGCCAAATCAAAATCAAGCAAGAAAGAGAAAGACAATGAAATATAAGTTTTAACAAACGGAGACGTTGTCAAAATATAGGAGACATGACCGACAAAGATCATCAATGAGTTCTATACGGGAAGATGAAGTTGCTTCACCAATCCTCTCCATTTATATGTTGAACCGTATATATTTTAGAACTATACATTTATGTTTTATATTTTAATTCCAAACAAAATTTTAAAAAGAAAAGCTCCACACACATTTTATAATTATACATTTATGTGAATTTCATCAAACTACAGGGGCTATATATGTAATTTAATCTAAAAACGTTATTTTAGGAAGGAAACGAATAAAAAAATAACAAATTTTTTTATATCCAAATTTTTAAAACTCCGACTCTATATCTTATGTTTATGTTCCAAAATTTTAAAGAGCCAAAAATGTATTGAGGCAAAAAGAACCCTAAGTGTTGTTTCATAATTATTGTTGTTCACTATTTGGATAAAACCGAATTGTCAAATTAGACAATTTGGATTGCACTATTTGGTTCAGATATTCGAATTTTTTGTTTGGTTTTTCAATAAAACCGAATTATTATTTTGAATTTCGATTTGGTTTTTGGTTTATAAAATAAGAACCAAATATTTCAAAAAAACCGAATAAATATTTATTATTATATTTATCATATATATCTATAGTTATTTATTAATTTTGTAATTTATTTTTTCAAATAGGTCCAAAACGTTTCACCCGATAAAAAAACATTAATATGCATTTTCTCTCAAAAGTTATCTATCTATAAAATATTTAATTATAATATATGTTCTTAGTAGTTCTTTATAAATATCAAATCACAACTAAATAATTTGTTTTTGTTTCTTGTGTAAATTTAGGTAATGTTATAATTATATGTCGTTTTAAAATGTTTTGAAAACCGAATTATAAAAACCGATCCAACCGAATTGTAACTAAATTGGATCGGATCAAAGTTGAATTTAATTTGGACTATTCGAATCCATGTTTTGAAAACCGAAATCAATTTGGATTCACTTGATTGGATCGGATCAAACCGATCCATCCAAACGAACACCCCAATTTATAATCATAAAACTTAATTCCAGCTCACCTCCTTGGTTGTGTCTACTGCTAAACCGTCACCTGCTCTTTTCTATTCCGCCCTTCTTCTTTGTCTACTACATTGGCAAGATTCTATGTCTCTACATCGGCTCTAACAGGCATGTGAAATGTTTTCTAGTCTTCCCTTGATCCTCTATTTTCCCTTTCCGATTCTTGGGTTCATAATTTTCATAATGTTTTAATGGAAATTCTTGTTAGATACAGGAAAGTGGTGGTTATGGAGAAGGAAAATAAGAGGATTGGGGATGATACACCATGAGTCGGCAATTGCAATTGTTAAAAGACTTTAATCTTCCCATTTGTTTAATTACTTTTGATTTTCGCTTGGCTATTTTATAAGCACCCTACATGTAAATTAATCAGTACCTCCTCTCCTCAAATACACTATTTCAAAACATAGAAAGCGATTTAGGGTTCTATCTCCCATTTAAGTGTTATCTTATGAAATCAACTAATTAGATTCATGGAGGTGGTTCTATGCGACTAGATATTTGAAGTTATTTGTCTTTTTTTTGCGTTTCAGTCTCTTGCAAAATACGTTCTTTGAACTTCTCATTCGTCTAACAAGGAGTCTCTCTCTCTCTCTCTCTCTCTCTCTCTCTCTCTCTTTTCTCTTTCTCTTTGTGTGTGTCTATATATATATATATATATATATATATATATATATACACACACACACACACACAAATACATATATGTTTTTTTAAAAATTTTTGATTTATTGATCTAATACGTAGACTAAAACCAAATGACAGAGGTGAGAGACGTTCTCCTTTAATAAGTTAGATTTCACCAAACATATTAATCATCATCACTGTAAAATCCAAAACACCACACCTGTTTTGTTTTTTTTTTTCTTTTTGAGTTAAATTTTTAGGCTTGAGTGGAACAATGGTTCACTGAACTGGAGGAACATATTATATTAAGAAACTATAAACAAAGATTATACAAGATAACATATCTGATCATAATCTCTTGTATACATACAGATCAAAATTCCTATTATAGACGAATCCATTTTTGATGATAGAAAGCGAGCAACTCAAGGAGTTACCAACTTCTAAAGATGTCAGTACTGATGTTCAAAATAAGGTAAATCTTGTATTTTAGGTTCTGGAACAGATGGTTTTAAAATATAAAACAATACCACTTTGCTTTTGCTCATATTTCGAACTTTAATTATTGAATGGTAGTTCCACTTTTTGTTTCCTTTTAAGAATTTTAGATTTAAATGTATGGTTATACTTTATAGAGGGTAATTACTAAATTCCTTCATGAATTACTACTAAAGTTAACTAAGACAACTTTGTTGTAGTTGATTTCCATGCACAGCAGGTGTAAAAAGAATTTTCTATATTTTTTATGGCTAAAAATGTTTCAGATTTGGAGAAGGTATAGAGTTGCTGCTACAAGTTCCTATCTGCGATAAAGTGGTGTAGGTAAATGAATGATATTACTTTTCAGCAATGGTCTTGGTCAAAGAGAGAAGCCATCGACCATGTTTCCTTTATCTTAGTCTTCGTGCATCTTCTTTCATCACTAGCAATTGATGCCTCCATCCACAAGTGTTGCTTCAGGTCTTTTGTATCTTCATGAGGGTTGTCAACGAAGGATTATTCATAGGGATATTAAGGCCTCTAATATTTTGCTTTCATAGGATTTTAAACTGAAGGTAATCAAATAAAATTACAAAGGTTTAGACTATGCTTTTTGTTAGTTGTTTTCTTACGAAGATATTTTATTTTTAGTGATTGCTGATTTTACTAACATTAAAGTTTTTAACGGAATTATAGATTTGCAGAATTGCTACTAGATCAATGGATGCACCTCACTGTATCACAACTTGAAGGGACATTAGGTATGTGAACAAACGAATGACATGGTTTTTTTGTACTTTTATAGATAGTTTGTGGCATGATGGAATCAGGGAAGGAATGGCATGGTTGATTCTATTGGAATTAACAAAAATCTGTGTGTTTTCCCCAATGGAATGGGATGAACGATTACTTTCATCCCTTAGGCATGTTTTCTCTTAATCCATCAAGAAATGGAATATAAAATTGGAATGTAACCCATATTTAATTTTGTAGTTCTTAATAACACCAATCCTATTATATAATTCATTATGTTTAACTAAATACCATTTTCTAAATAGCTAAATAAATATAATTTTTATTACAACTTATTCGGGTTTTAATGAGCCTTTAATATATTTAGTTATTTATTATTTAATTAAATTTCATTAATTATAATTAAAATAATCTATAGAACAGGGATTGAATTATATATTGTATTTTACTAATAATATAAAAAAATTCATACAAAAATCTTTTCCATTTTTACATGACAACATATCATGGAATGCAATCTCTCATTCCATTACCTTGTCCATCCCATTCATTTTCTCATTTCATTCCATCCAACTAGATAGATTTTTTAGAATTTGGCTTACAAAGTACAATGCCATAATCTGTTTCGGGCACCTTCTCTCACAATTGACGATTTCTCACAATTGGCAATCGTCAGGTGATAGTTACAGAAACGAGAACCACAACACCATGAGAACCACACATCTAGTTGAGCACATTACCAGGAGAGGATTGATCACGTTTGAATTAGTTCATTTGTGCTAGGTAAATGGGTCTGAACATGTCTTAATTGGATATTGTGTTTTGTTAGGGAATTGATATAATATGATGAAAAAGTTAATGTATTACATTTGTTTAGCATTGGAATATTTTTTATATTTGACATATTACATATTGTGAAGTAAATTGTCTTTTTTTGTGTATGATGTTATTTTGTATTATGAGACATTAATTGTCATTTAATTTAAAAAATTAGTAAATTTGTGAAAAGTATATAACTATATTTAGTTTAAAAGACTTAACATTAAGACACGTAAATCGTGTATCTTTTTTTGTTATTAAAGACTAATATGATTTAAGTTGAACTTGAAGAAAAGACATTGGAGACTGAACATGATAGTATTAAAAACTAATATTTTGTCTTTGATAGATAGTATCAAGGGTTGATACGAAATAAACTAAAGATTTAAGTGAAAGTATTAGAGACTGAATGATATAGCATGAAAGACTGATATTCTGTCCCTAAAAGATAGTATAAGGGACTGATATGGCATAAAAGTTGGGATTCAAAGAAAACACATTAGAGACCGAATAAGATGGTTTCAAAGACTGATCTTCTGTCTTTGATACTTTCATATATTAGGGACTAATTTTCAGTCCCGAATACATAAAAAATCCACTATCTACGAGTAGGTTTCAGGGATTAGCTGGGGACTAACTAAATCAGTTTCTAATTCTCATCAAAGACTGATTATATCAGTCTCTGATACCCATTTTTCTTGTAGTGAAGTTTGAGTTTTTGTTATGAAAGTTTAATTAATTTTATAATAGTGATTTTCACGGATTATAAACATATGTCATTAAAATAACCAAAAATCCTTTTCCATAATTTTTGTAGTTGGAAATATCATTTTTTCCATTAATAGGAATCACTAAAAATAAAGAAACAAAATTGATTTCGAATGTGCATTATGGAATTGGATTTGAAATTTTCTAAACAGAGATGTTGCATTCCATTTTTTAGTATCTAATTAACATCGAGAATGTCAAATTAAGTTATTTTAGTACTAATATAATTAAACACTTGAAAAAAAACTATCACCCAAGTAACTATAGTTGCTTATGTACAGCTAGGTGTCAAGATTCCAACATATAACAGCCACCGCAAAGGACTAAGATCACTTATTGCAGATTAATCAATGATTTTTCGATTAAAATAAATATTATGTGCAAAAATGATTGCGTTAACGTGCATTACCATTATGAATTAGGCAAATCAAATATGTGTTTTGGGTTCAAGTGTTGATCTTCATGTGGTAAAAAACATAGGTGATAGGGTCAACACCTTCCTTCTTTTTAGCTTTTGCTATCTACAATCTAGCCCAAAAAAAGTACTTCTACATAGCAACATAAAGATCATAGATATGTGATCTTGAAAGTCACTTTTAAAATGTGTGTGGTTAAATGTTGAGAAACTTCTACAAGAAAGAGTCATACCAGCCTTCGTAACATCCTCAGTTTCATATTTTTTGTCTTGGCCAAAATCCAATCTTCGGCGCTTTTCTTTTTCTAAATTCGAACATTTGGTATAAAATATATTCATATTAAAAATCCATAATTGCAAATAAAAAAATACCAGTTGAACTAGCCTTCTTCATTTTCGAATCTAACATCTCACTCAACCTCTGACTGCCAACTCATAAACTTTTTCATGGTTGTATTGTAACACCATGTTTCAAGTCATTTCATAATTCGGGGGCGTGACCCGACGATCAAGAATCATAAGGCTTCGGGTTTTGGGGAAAGAGAGGTTTAGACCCATTTGGATGTGGGTAATGTAGATTATGTGATCCAAGAGTTCGGTTGTACTTTGGAGTCAAAGGGTGAAATACGAAAAGTGTTTCAGGCTTACTTTAAGAATTAAAGATTTTAGTTCAAGGTGTTTTAAGTCAAAATAAATTAGATAGGATTGTAGAGCTCCTGAATACCTTTCCATGGATATAATGATCGTCAAAAACGAAGAAGTTATGACCGTTTGAAGTTATAAAGATTTTGGGGTAAGTCGAGTACATGGGGCATACGGAGCGAACATTAGGCGTACTAGGCATAATTGATCCTGGATGACCAACCCAGTACGTGGGGCATACATAGGTCAGATGCAAACCCTAATGTGAGGGTTTTGAGCCATATTTAAGCTCATTAACTTCCCCAAACCATTTCCATTCTCAACCTTCATCCCCTCTAAACCTAAATTCAAAAACCTATCCCCATTAGGAAGGATATGGTGCATTTGGAAGAAGAATAACTCATTGGAGAAGTGTTGGTTGCCTTAGAGCTTGCAGATCCAGACTTTTTTTGTAATGCTTGTTCCAGGTATTATTTGATTTTCTAAGTTATTTTAGGGTTTTAGACTGGAAATCGACGAGTTGGGGAACTCCAACTCATCAAGTAGAAATCATTTTTGGACGTGGGACTTAGGATCTACTCGATGAGTTGGAAGACCCAACTCGACGAGTAGACGCTATAAAGGGAAACCCTAGATTTCAGGGATTTGTACCCTACTTAAAGAACTTATAGCTCATTTGTAGCCTCTCTCATCGTCCTTACAGCCTAGAGAAACCCTAGTTCGAGCCTTATACCTTCGTGAGTGTGTGAGAGACCTTTGGAGAGTGATTTTGGTGTGGTTGTGAAGGATTTTGAATGTAACATCCGGATTTCCAGGTATAATATTTTATGTATTTTATTTTGAGGCATGAGGAGTGACTCGACGAGTTGGTGCCTCAACTCGTCGAGTAGAGACGTGAATGGTGACGTGGATTAATGAATGGACTCGACGAGTCAGCGCTGGTGAAGGAAACCCTAATTTCTCGGGCTTGTGGCCTATTTAAAGGCCGTTATGGCCTACCTTTGCGGCCACCTTCCCCAGAGAGAAACCCTAACCTTCCTTTTCGTTATGTAGAGAGAGAGAGAGATTCCATTTTGAGCATTCTTGTGCATTTTGGAGGAAATATTGGAAGAGCTTGGTGGATCTAATCAAGAGAAGGATGTGGATCTTGCATTCTTTTGTCATTAGCTTCTCTTTTGAGATAAAAAGCTCTTACCCTGGCCACATTTTTGTTAGATCTCATTTTGGGGAGTTTCTAGGGTTTTCTCCAAAATCATCTTGTGTCTTTGAGTTATTTGAACATGGTTGAGGTTAGAACCTCAGAGCTGGACTAGAGAAGGTATTAAGAGTCCAATGATTCGAGCTTTATTGAGCTGGAGGCAAGCTCATGTGCATTTAACCTTTCTTGGGGCTTGTAATGGCGTTATGAAGCATATATGCCATGCATGAACATAAATATCGAAGCTTTACGTGACACTCAAGCCTAGGGATTCTAGATCTAGTGTTTGGAGTGATAGATTTGCCCAAAAACATCTGAATGGGAGTATGGACTGGATGGACTCGCCGAGTCCATGTGTAGACTCGACAAGTCGATTAGGATTTACTTGATAAAGTCTGATTACGCTGTAACTCGACGAGTAGACGGGTCTACTCGACGAGTAGAGTTGGTTTTCATAAGGCCTCTGAGGTAACGAGGGGACTCGACGAGTCCTCCCGGTGCACTCGGTGAGTTGAGTCAACATGGACTGTTGAGTCAAGTTGACTTCCGTTGACTTTTGGAGTTTAGACCAACTATGAGTAATGGAGACCCTGGAGGGGTAGAATAGTCTTTTAGCCTTACCATGAGTTAGAGAGGGGTTAGTAGGAGCATATTAGAATAATTGGTCTAATTAGAGATAATCACCATGTGTATTAGGCGGAGGTTGTTTCGGTGATTCGTGTACAAGGTGTACTAGCTTGCTTACTTCGAGGTGAGTCTTCACATTATACTTTACCTAGAGTGTTAGCTATGTGTGACCAGAGGGTCTTATGTGCTTTCTTGAGTTATGCATGTTTGTGTGATATATATTGTATGCTACATTATTTGTTGGTTAGACTGGAACAGAGGGTCCAACGAACTCTTAGGCCGGAGGGTTCTCAAACAGACCGGACCAGAGGGTCCAACGAGTTGTGGGACTGGAGGGTCCCACTTAGACACATTGACCAAGACGGTCTTCCAGAGTTGTAGCCTTGAGTGGCTAATTATTTGTACATGGTATTTTAGGGAACTCACTAAGCATTCGTGCTTACAGTGTTATGTGTTTTTGTGTTTCAGATACTTCCGAGGATCGTGGGAAAGCACCCGCTTGATTGTACTCACACCCACCGAGCCGGATATATATGTTTTATGGATCCTAGATTGTAATAAATACTTTTGAAAACTATATTGTTGATGGATAATTGGTGTTTTGAGAAATGTGATATGTGTTTTTATTATAATAAAAAAGGAAAATTTTGTTTCAAAATTTACGTTGTTACAAGTTGGTATCAAAGCCTTGGTTTGAGGGATTCGGATACACCTCTGGGTATCTTAGGACTCAAACTGAGGATTTGAGAAAAAATTTCAATAAAAAAATGATCTTTCATAAAAACGAGTAAGAGTTTTCAAGAGAAAAGCGGAAAGGAGTAGTGTGTACAATCAGCCAGCGCCCGAGCGGTGATTTCCCAAAATACCCTTATTTTATGTGCTACAAGATATTATGAGATATATATTATGCATGCTAGAAAGTAGGTTAGGTATTTCATATCCTAGGACTAGAGTGGCCTAATTTGTGATGCCTTAGACTAGGAATTAATGTTGCTGTGAGTCTCTGATTATTTTGTGTTGTGTTTCATATAGGGACATCATGGTGGGCACGCGCCACAACACAGGGGGCAGTGGTACCAGTGATGAGGAGATTCGCAGGATGATTCATGAGGAGGTGGTCGCAGCCATCTGAACAGAGATTCCCGAGATGTTTGGGTATATTAAGACCACCTTGATTAAGACATTTGATGAGTGTTACACTGTGATTACCAAGGCAGCTGCTGTTGCAGCCACCACAGCTGTCGCTGTTGCCAAGCCACCACAGCTGTCGCTGCTGCCAAGCCACATTGGGGTGACTCATTGCTATACCAGGAGCTCAACAACACAAATCCAGCGGAGTTTGACGGGACTCAGGATCCGATTGCCGTGATGAGATGGATCTATGACATTGAGCGGTGTTTCTACACTTGTTCTTGTCCGGAACATTTGACGGTATAGTTCGCGCTGAACTAGCTTCACTTGGGGCCGAAGGACTAGTAGAAGTTTGTGATAGCCAGCTTCACTCCTATAGCATCTTGGGAGAGGTTTACTAATATGTTTCGAGACGAGTATGTTCCCCCGGTGGAGAGGGAATGGTTGGCCCAGGAGTTCTTGTCCCTCAAGCAGAGGATAGAGTTTGTGACAGTGATTACAAGGATGTTCCATGAGAGGGCGATGTTCTGCCCTGAGCACGTGTCTACCAAGTAGGAACGAATGAGCCGGTACTTGAACATACTGAGGAGGGATATACGTGAGTTTATGGCGAGCTCGACATACCGGACATTTGATGAGCTTTAGGAAAATTCCCAGAAGCGGGAGATTGAGCTGGAGACTCAGGTCAGAGAGGAGGCGGAGTCTCAGGGGAGGGATAAGCGACCGACACAATATCAACCGGCAGCCAAGCGCGCAAAGCCCGCTGATTCGAGATCTGGGGGCCATAAGGGTCGCATTTGTGGAAAGTGCAGCAAGAATCATGAGGGGGGGTGTCGAGTTGGTGTTTGCTACAATTATGGCAAGGAGGGGCATATCGTGAGGGATTGCCCCCAAGGGGTTTGCAGTTTGTTTCCACTACAACTAGACTGGCCATCAGAAGGCCGAGTGCCCATAGCTGCTTCAGGGATCAGCACAGGGATCTGCCCCTACTACTACATGAGCTACAGAGAGCCGACCAGTGAAGGCCGAGGTACCGAAGGCTCGCGGGAGAGCTTTCCAGCTGACAGTGGAGGAGGTCCGCGCAGCACCTGATGTCATGGCCGGTATGTGTTCTTTTATTTATTTTATTTGAGTTATGTTATTCTTATATTGTGTTATGCTTAGATACTTTTCTTGTGAGTTCTATACCTGCCTTGGTGTTATTTGACTCAGGTGTGAGTCGATCCTTCGTATCATTAGCATTTAGTTGTCACATTAGTATCCGACGAGAAGCACTAAGTCGACCTATGAGAGTCTCCATAGCCGATGAGCATGCGGTGTTTGCGACTGATGTGATCCTGGGATGTGTACTTGAGATTTTTGGAGTTGAGTTTCCAATAGATCTGGTACCGATCGCGATGGGGGATGTCTGTGTCATTGTGGGCATGGACTGGTAGAGTCGATTCGGAGCTATGATCGACTGCGAGTGACATTTGGTGACCATACGAGACCCTAGTGGGGGAGTGCTTACAGTATACGGCGAGGGTACCCGATTTTGGTAGGCATTTTGCTCGGCCGCTAGAGCGAGACAGAGTCTGCAGCAGGGTTTTAAGGATTTTGTAGCGTATGTTTTCGATACGCGAGTTGCTATCGTGAGATCGAGTTCTATCGCTGAGGTTCCGATAGTGAGGGAGTTTCGAGATGTTTTTCCCGAGGAGTTACTGGGTGTGCCTCCCGAGAGGCAGGCGGAGTTCCGGATCGATTGGGTCCCGGGAGCGGCGCCTATTGCTGTAACACCCAAAGTTTTGAAGGCCAAGAAAGGAAAGAAAAACCCTAATTTTAAGGGGAGACTCGGCGAGTCCGAGCGGGATCCGGGTCGAGGTGTAAGTGACCAACTCGGCGAGTCGGCCAAGGAGACTTGGCGAGTCTGGTTTGTGCGAGGAAAACCCTAATTCCGGGAATTTGTATCCTATATAAAGGGTGTTATGTCCCTCCCTCAGCCTCCATATCATCCTAGAGAACCTGTAAACCCTAGATTTCGTGTGAGCTTCCATCATTTGAGAGAAATAGATTTGGAGGAAGGAAATTTTGGAAAGGAACTTGAAGATCAAGAAGGTTGCTTCAAAGGAGAGGTGGATATCCGAAATCTACTTCAGTTTGTGTTCATCTTGGAGGTATTAAGCTCCCATTTTCCCTTCTTTGCATCTAGATCTATTTTGTTATGAGATTTGGGGGTTTTATGGTTGATTGAGACCCAATTCGAGTTAGGGGCTTAGATATGTTGTTGCCACTTTAGATCTGGTGTTGGGATGGTCAAATATGTCATAAAGCATCAGGAGATGAGTAGGTTGTAAAGCCCTTTTGTCTTTAAACCAAACCCTAGTATGTTTTGAGCTTAGATCTCTTTAGTTATACGTAAAGTTTGCAACTTTACGTGGGGATTGAGCTTTGGAAGTATGGATCTATGGTTTGGAGTCCCTGCATGACTCAAAAGTCCTTTGCATGTTTGGAGATGTGAATGGACTCGGCGAGTCCTTTGAGTGGACTCGGCGAGTAGCATGAAGATTTGGAGAAACTGGACGAGTGGGATGAACAACTCGTCGAGTCAAATGATTTTGGGCAGGAACTCGGCGAGTTGGATGAACAACTCGGCGAGTATGTTAAAGGTTGTCCTGGAGTCGGCGAGTCTGTTCTTGGACTCAGCGAGTCAGGTCGCGAAATCCTAAACCCTTCGAGTTGAGACTCGAATCAGTGAGTCGAATGGAGACTCGGTGAGTTGGACAGGTCAAGACTCGGTAATCGGTAGAATTGGCGAGTCATGGACTAACTCGGCGAGTCGAGTCGCGAATAGAAGGACTCTGATAATATGAACTCGGCGAGTCAATAGGGTGACTCGGCGAGTAGGGTTGACCTGGAAGGTTGACTTTGACCAGGACTTTGACCTTGACCAGAGTGATTTGGTTGTCTTTCGGGGGTCAGTTAGACTCAGTGTTGCATTGTTATCGTTAGCTCGGGGAGCGGGTGGAGCAAGAGTTCAAAGAGTTGCCGGGCAGCGGCTAGTAGGATCATCAGCAAGTTCAGCCAGTGCAGGTGAGTTTCCCTTTGTATGAATGGGTCTACGGCCACAATGCCGGCCCATGTAGTTATGAGTAGAAGACCCGGGGGTTAGCCCTAGGCACAGTATGCTAGTATGATATCCGGGACGAGGTCCAATGATAGAGGGCGGGTGCCCAAGGAATGGTTTATGTGATAGTTTATACTTGTTGTCTGTGTGATACTTGTATGTGCCTGGTAGGGAGGTGAGTGTGGGCGAGGTCCCGTATCTCACCAATAGCAGAGTGTGGATGGTGTTCCACATCTCAGTAGCAGCAGAGCAGGGGCGAGGCCCAAGTTAGGGAAGGAGTGAGGGTGGGCTGGGCCCGTACCTCACTATCAGCAGGTGTATGGACGGGGTTCCATGACTCATCAGTAGCAGGACAAGGGCGGGGCCCATAGATAGGCGAGGCCTTAGGACAAGACCCGTTAGTATGTGTTTAGATTATGTGATGTGATGTGATATGCTTACGTGCTATTATATGTTAGTGGGCGAGGCCTAAGTGAAACAGATCTGTATCCGAGCGGGGCTCGAAGCCAGGCGGGGCCTGGAGTGGCGGGCGAGGCCCGAGGTAGGGGCGAGGCCCAGGATAGCGGGCGTGGCCCAGTATGTGCGGTATGTGGTTATGCATGGTATGTGGTAGGGTGGGGAACTCACTAAGCTTCGTGCTTATGGTTTTCAGTTTTGGTTTCAGGTACTTCCGGTAGCGGAGGGAAGAGCTCAGGGTGATCGCATGGCACACACCATAGTTTAGACAGCCTGGGAATGTTTACTCTGATAACGAACATGTATTTTGGAAACTAATACTCTGTTTATGTTTTGAAATGATGAATTTGCTTAAAGTAAGGTTTTATTAAAAGAGATTTTTAGGCTAAAATTTTGGGACGTTACAAGTTGGTATCAGAGCCTTGGTTTGAGGGATTCGGACATGCTTTCGGGTGTGTCTGAACTCAAACTGAGGAATTGGTATAGAAGTTTTCAAAATGAAAAGACAGTTTTGTAAAAGGAGAGTTTTGGGAAAGAAAACAGTTTTAGAAAAGCAAAAATAATTCAGAAAGAAAAGAACTTTGAAAAGAGAAAAAAAGGGGTGTGGTGCATGCAATCAACCGAGCTCAAGTAAGTACCCCAAAATACCCAGACAAGTTTATGTTATGATTATCAGTTGATAGAACAGCATGCTAGATTAGGACTATGGATCTAGGGATGATGCCTTATGTGCCTATTATATGTGCTTTGAGTTGCATGATAGTGCTGATTAGACAGTAGTAGGATAGCCTGTTTTGGTTATGCCTAATTTATGAGTTTTTGTTGCATGCTAGTTCAGATTTTTGCTATGTGTGTATGATTGCTTGAGTATGTTGTGGTTAGATTTTCCCCTTGTCTGAATGCTGCTTGCTTTGTGCATTGTGGGATTTTGAGTGATGGGAGTTAGCCATTAAGTGGATACGCCACGTCACATGTGATCAGGGTTGAATAATCTCAGAGTGCTGGATTTGGCCCTATTGCGCAGCTCTCGTCTGAGTCTAACCGTTGTAGGGACGAGTCTTTTACTCGAAGGATTATCTGAGCCTTGTCACATGTGATGGTATCTAGGTGATGGCTAATTGGCATCGCGAGGAGGCCTTCAGCAGCTGAGGACTGGTTTGAGTTGAGTCAGAGGATTCCCTAGGGCCAGCCTAGGATGAGATAGTGCTGGGAGCAGTAGTAGTGGATAAGGGACCTGGTGGAGTCAAAGCAATTCCGGAGGAAAGTACGGATAGATGTGGAAGGTAGTATGGGCCCGTACTACTGAAAGCAGAGGATCCGTACTCGATTCGGGAAAGGCTGAGACAAGACCGGGAACCTGGTAGAGTGTGTTTGGTCTCGCATCAGTGAAGAGTATTCTGATAGTGGTTGTGGCATATTGTCAGCATGGTGACGTTGCGAGAGAGACCAGCGGGCGGATCAGGTGCCGGAGAGGGATCAGGCTCGGGTTCAGGGGCCGAGCAGCTCGAGGAGCGAATGAGGGAGTTGATATCCGCCGAGGTTACGCACAGTATTTTGAATCAGACTCCTGTGATCTTTGGCACGGTCAAGGAGGGTATATTGGAGATTTTGGATGAGAGGCTGGGAGCCTTCCATACTGAGATGATGGCTTTGATGGGAGCGCATACCTTGACATTTCGGGAGTTCAGGGCTTGCGGGGCACCAGATTATCATGGGGCTAGGGACCCCATCGCTAGCAGCAGATGGTTGGCTGATGTTGCCAACGCATTCCGTACGAGCCGGTGCCCTGAGGGGGACAAGGTCAGACTCGCTTCCTGTCTTCTGAAGGACAGAGCGAGGGATTGGTGGGAGGAGATTGGTCATGCTTTGGGGGATGATGTCGCGTTGGACGTGATGACTTGGAGCGATTTCTCGGCCAGGTTCATGGTGGAGTTTTCGCCGATTATTGAGGTGCAGCAGTTGGCACGGGAGTTTCAGGATTTGACGCAGACACTGAGACTGTGGCGGAGATCACCGCCAAGTTCAGGGAGAGGGCTCTTCTTGTACCGCAGTATGTTGCGGATGAGGAGATGAAGAAGGCCCGATACCATGAGATGTTGAGGGATGACATTAGGGAGTTCGTGAGCAGATCCAACTGTAAAACGCTGGAATATATGATTTCTCGGGCTAGAGAGAAGGAAATTGATTTGGAGCAGATCCGGAAGAGGAAGCCGGATGAGGTTCAGGTAGCTGCAGGTTCGAGCAAAAGGCCCAAGGGATCAGATTCGAGGTCGAGGGATTATCAAGACCACAGCTGGTGCAGGAAGTGTGGCAGGGCGCACGGGGGCACGTGAAGGAGTGGTAGCGGTGGTGAGTCTGGCTGTTTCAAGTGCAGTCGGACTGGTCATTTCAGCAGTGATTGTACTGTTACCACCTCACAGGGATCAGACCTGTTATGTTTTCAGTGCAACCAGCGGGGCCACAAGAAGGCCCGGTGCCCCAGTTTGTTTTCAGCAGGACGGGTGATGGCACCTGCCCTTGCAACTTTGAGGATCACAGACGGCCGTCGGGGCCGTGCAGAGGCGCCTGCGGTAGGAGGCAGAGCTCTTCAGATGACTACCTTAGAGGCGCGATTAGCACCGGACGTTATAGGTATGTGATTGCTGTTTTCAGTTCTTTTATTTGTGCATGATTATATTGTTATGGTTCTGCATCATTATCGGTATGAGTATTTTATTTTTGAGCGGTTGATTGTGATCGAGTTATATGCCATCTGCATACCTTGGATATTCGAATGGTAGTGAGGGGGTGTGCCCTATTGGAGAAGGTTACATAGGATGCAATAACTGTAGCATGCCTGGGAGGGAATTGGTATGTCTCGTTAGATCGGAATTGTATAGTGTTAGAGATGGATTGGTTAGATCCGTAGCTATGGTAAGCTTGGGTTCCTCAGCAGATTGATTATGGAATGGTAGCAAGGATTTCTTTTGAGTATTGAGCAACAAGGGGTAAGCAGGATCGAAGTGGGGGAGAATCCTCCGAGTGTGCAAAGGTAGGAGCACGCAGATCCAGGATGAGTGTGCGACCTCCGAGAAGGAAAAGAAGTAGTTCAGCATTTGATGGATTGAGGATTTCAGGGTTGGAAGTTTGAGAAACTCCCCATCAGCTAGTGTGTGCGATGGTAATGGTTAGTATGTGGTTGGGAATTCAGGTTGTGGATCGCCCGTAGGACTCGAGGGAGTCGGAATGAGGATCTTGAGAGCTAATGGCACGTGGTTGCCTTCGTATTAGCAGTCAGTGGTGGAAGTGTTGTAAGACTACGGGGCAGTCGTAGCATTCACTAGCAGTCAGCAATGGAAGATGATGTAAGGCTATGGCTAAGCCATAGCATTCCTTAGTAGCTTCGTTAGCGGAGTTGGGGCAAGGCCCTTATCTCCTAGTGACCAGATAGGAATCAGGAATGGGTAGTGGATGAGAATGATAGGGAGTTTGCCTGTATAGCCCTAGAGAGGTGAGACCTTGGGAGAGGCCGCTCTAGGATATAGTTGTGTGAGACCCGTGGGCGAGGCCCGTATGAGATTAGCAGTGTAGATGAGACCTGGGAGCAGGGTTGCTCAGTAGTATGGTTGGGTGAGACCCGTGGGCGAGGCCCAAGCGAGAGTGATTAGACTAGTGGGACTAGAAGGATAGAGGTGGGTGGGACCCGTGGGCGAGGCCCATGAGTTTTAGCAGCACAGGTGGGACCTGGTAGGGACCTTAGTGTCAAATTAGGGGATTGGGGATCCTAGGTTTGTAGTGCCTGAATAGCAGAATAGATTGAGCAGTTATAGGTGGTCGAAGTTTCTTCGGAAGTCGCTGGGAGCGACTAGTGGTGGTGTTGGGACTAGCTACCGGTGGGAGCCGGTAATCCAGGCATTGATAGGTTGGTAGGGACCAAATTGGTCTCAGTTCATCCGGAAGGAAGACAAGGAATAGCAGAATTTTCAGTCAATGGTACTACGAGCAAGCAGTGTATGGTGGAATTTAGTTAGTTGAATCGAGGGGTGCTCGGCACCAAGTTTTGGTAGAGAGGAGTGTCAGTGGTTATTGATGGTGATGACTTGTACTGGAAATAGCGGGGGTGATGGGGTTTGTGAAGGATAGGGCCTTCACAGTGACAAAGGAAATAGTTGGTTATGGAGCTTTGCCTTGGGAAGGCAAGGAATTGTGCAAGGAAAGAAGGGGTGAACCCCTATAGGTTCAGTGCAGTACTCGGTGAGTACCAGAAGGATTGTCGGTAAGTAAGTTGTGTTTCCAGGATGTTCAGGGTCAGGGTGACCTGAGTCTATTATTCGCAAGGATTTGTGTTAGTCGGAATGACCGAGCGGGAGGCCAGCGAAGGTAGGCAGCTGGTGTTGGATTAATTGGTGAGTTATTGGAGGCATATCGTAGGCGGTGGGCCATAGCAAACTTCGAGGACGAAGTTTAGTTTAAGTGGGAGAGAGTTGTAACACCCAAAGTTTTGAAGGCCAAGAAAGGAAAGAAAAACCCTAATTTTAAGGGGAGACTCGGCGAGTCCAAGGAGGAACTCGGCGAGTCCGAGCGGGATCCGGGTCGACGTGTAAGTGACCAACTCGGCGAGTCGGCCAAGGAGACTCGGCGAGTCTGGTCTGTGCGAGGAAAACCCTAATTCTGGGAATTGTATCCTATATAAAGGGTGTTATGTCCCTCCCTCAGCCTCCATATCATCCTAGAGAACCTGTAAACCCTAGATTTTGTGTGAGCTTCCATCATTTGAGAGAAATAGCTTTAGAGGAAGGAAATTTTGGAAAGGAACTTCAAGATCAAGAAGGTTGCTTCAAAGGAGAGGTGTATATCTTAGATCTACTTCAGTTTGTGTTCATCTTGGAGGCATTAAGTTGCCATTTTCACTTCTTTACATCTAGATCTATTTTGTTATGAGATTTGGGGGTTTTATGGTTGATTGAGACCCAATTCGAGTTAGGGGATTAGATATGTTGTTGCCACTTTAGATCTGGTGTTGGGATGGTCCAATATGTCATAAAGCATCAGGAGATGAGTAGTTGGTAAAGCCCTTTTCTCCTTAAACCAAACCCTAGTATGTTTTGAACCTAGATCTCTTTAGTTATACGTAAAGTTTGCAACTTTACGTGGGGATTGAGCTTTGGAAGTATGGATCTATGGTTTGGAGTCCCTGCATGACTCAAAAGTCCTCTACATGTTTGGAGATCTGAATGGACTCGGGGAGTCCTTTGAGTGGACTCGGCGAGTAGCATGAAGATTTGGAGAAACTCGACGAGTGGGATGAACAGATCGTCGAGTCAAATGATGTTGGGCAGGAACTCGGCGAGTTGGATGAATAACTCGGCGAGTCTGTTGAAGGTTGTCCTGGACTCGGCGAGTCTGTTCTTAGACTCGGCGAGTCGGGTCGCGAAACCCCAAACCCTTCGAGTTGAGACTCGAATCAGTGAGTCGAATGGAGACTCGGTGAGTTGGACTGGTCAGGAATCGGTAATCGGTAGACTCGGTGAGTCATGGACTGACTCGGCGAGTCGACTCGCAAATATAAGGACTCTGAACATATGAACTCGGTGAGTCAATAGGGTGACTCGGCGAGTAGGGTTGACCTGGAGGGTTGACTTTGACCAGGACTTTGACCTTGACCAGAGTGATTTGGTTGTCTTTCGGGGGTCAGTTAGACTCAGTGTTGCATTGTTATCGTTAGCTCGGGGAGCGGGTGGAGCAAGATTTCAAAGAGTTGTCGGGCAGCGGCTAGTGGGATCATCAGCAAGTTCAGCTAGTGCAAGTGAGTTTCCCTTTGTATGAATGGGTCTAAGGCCACACTGTCGGACCATGTAGTTATGAGTAGAAGACCCGGGGGTTAGCCCTAGGCACAGTATGCTAGTATGATATTCGGGACGAGGTCCAATGATAGAGGGCGGGTGCCCAAGGAATGGTTTATGTGATAGTTTATACTTGTTGTCTGTGTGATACTTGTATGTGCCTGGTAGGGAGGTGAGTGTGGGCGAGGTCCCGTATCTCACCAATAGTAGAGTGTGGATGGTGGTCTACATCTCAGTTGCAGCAGAGCAGGGGCGAGGCCCAAGTTAGGGAAGGAGTGAGGGTGGGCTGGGCCCGTACCTCACTATCAGTAGGAGTATGGACGGGGTTCCATGACTCATCAGTAGCAGGACAAGGGCGGGGCCCAGAGATAGGCGTGGCCTTAGGACAAGACCCGTTAGTATGTGTTTAGATTATGTGATGTGATGTGATATCCCAAGATAGATTTGAGGTCCGGATACCATCAGAAGAGAGTCCTCGAGGAGGATGTTCGGAAAACAACCTTCAGGACTCGCTATGGGCACTACGAGTTCGTGGTGATGCCTTTTGGGCTCACCAACGCACCGACAGCGTTCATGGATCTCATGAACCGGGTGTGCAGGCCTATGTTGGATCGTTCGGTGATCTTTTACATTGATGATATCTTGGTGTAATCGAGATCCAGAGCGCAACATGAGGAGAATTTGCGAGAGATTCTCGGAGTGTTGAGATTGGAGAGGCTTTATGCCAAATTCTCCAAGTGCGATTTCTGGTTACAGGAGGTCCAGATCCTAGGTCACCTCATTAACCAGAATGGGATATTGGTCGATCCGGCCAAGATTGAGGCAGTTATGAGGAGGGAAGTGCCGAAATACCCTACCGAGATCAGGAGTTTTCTGGGTTTGGTCGGCTACTATCAGAGATTTATCAGGGATTTCTCCAAGATTTTCGCCCCCTCACCAAGATAGATTTATCGATGATCTGTTCGATCAATTGTAGGGTGCATCTTGGTTTCCCAAGATAGATTTGAGGTCCGGATACCATCAGAAGAGAGTCCTCGAGGAGGATGTTCGGAAAACAACCTTCAGGACTCGCTATGGGCACTACGAGTTCGTGGTGATGCCTTTTGGGCTCACCAACGCACCAACAGCGTTCATGGATCTCATGAACCGGGTGTGCAGGCCTATGTTGGATCGTTCGGTGATCTTTTACATTGATGATATCTTGGTGTAATCGAGATCCAGAGCGCAACATGAGGAGAATTTGCGAGAGATTCTCGGAGTGTTGAGATCGGAGAGGCTTTATGCCAAATTCTCCAAGTGCGATTTCTGGTTACAGGAGGTCCAGATCCTAGGTCACCTCATTAACCAGAATGGGATATTGGTCGATCCGGCCAAGATTGAGGCAGTTATGAGGAGGGAAGTGCCGAAATACCCTACCGAGATCAGGAGTTTTCTGGGTTTGGTCGGCTACTATTAGAGATTTATTAGGGATTTCTCCAAGATTTTCGCCCCCTCACCAGATTGACCCAAAAGGGCGTTGCTTTTTCTTGGGGTCTTAAGCAGCAGAACTCTTTCAAGACTCTTCACTAAAAGTTGTGTGAATCCCCGATGTTAGCACTTCCTGAGGGGGTGGAGGATTTTGTGGTTTATTGTGATGCATCCATATCTGGGTTAGGTGTGGTGTTAATGTAGAGAGGGCATGTGATAGCCTATGCATCGAGGAAGCTAAATCCTCATGAGATAAGGTATCCCCCACGATCTAGAGTTGGGGGTGGTGGTGTTCACCCTCAAAATCTGGCGCCACTACTTGTACGGGGTTCGGTGTACCATTTACACGGGCCATGAGAGCCTGAAATATCTCATGGTTCAGCCTAACCTAAATATGCGCCAGAGGAGGTTGTTGGATGTGGTGAAAGACTATGATTATGAGATCCAATATCATCTGGGCAAGGCTAACGTGGTAGCCGACGCCCTAAGCCGCAGATCAGAGTTTTCCCCGATCCGTGATGTATGTATGAGGATGACCATCATGACGCCGGTATATGATACCGTACGAGATGCCCAGGTGGATGCCATGAGACTAGAGAAACGCAAGAGGGAGCGGGTGATAGGGCAAGTGTCTGACTTTGACAGTCGAGGACTTATGACTTTTCGAGGGCGGATTTGGGTGCCCTATATAGGCGGAGCTCAGCGTATACTGACGAAGGAGGCGCATAGATTGAGGTTCTCGATCCACCCCGAGGCCACTAAGATGTATTTGGACCTGAAGAGAGATTATTGGTTACGTTGTATGAAGAGGGACGTTGCCTGAATAGTTGAGAGATGCTTGACCTGCCGTCGGGTCAAGGCGGAACACCAGCGTCCGCATGGTCCATTGCAGCCTCTGGAGATTCCCCAGTGGAACTAGGAATAGATCTTGATGGATTTCATCACCAAGTTAGCGAGAACTGCGTGTGGAGTTGATGCGATCTGGGTGATTGTGGACCGGCTAATGAAGAGTGCTCACTTTCTTGCTATCAACAAGAGCTCTTCTCCGGAGCGTTTGGCTGAGATCTATGTGAGGGAAGTGGTAACACGACATGGAGTGCCGATCTCTATCGTTTCAGATCGAGACGTGTGTTTTACTTCCAGGTTCTGGAAGAAATTTCACGAGGAGTTGGGCACACGCTTGCATTTCAGTACTGCGTATCTCCCTCAGACAGACGGCTAGAGCGAGCGGACGATCCAGACGCTCGAGGACATGTTGCGGGCATGTGTCATGGACTTCAGAGGAAGTTGGGACACCTACATACCATTGGCTGAGTTCCCCTACAACAACAACTATGCCTCCTTTCGAGCTCCTGTATGGGAGGAGGTGTCGGACTGCCATTTGTTGGGGAGAGGTGGGGCAGGGGGTGAAGAGCAACATAGAGATAGTGCTGAAGACGACCGAGCAGATTCAGCAGGTCAGACAGAGGTTACTGATAGCCCAGAGTCTCCAGAAGAGTTATGCTGATAGGCGGAGATCCGAGCTAGAGTTTCAAGTCGAAGATTTCGCACT
Organism: Lactuca sativa; assembly: GCF_002870075.4. Classification (NCBI taxonomy): domain Eukaryota; kingdom Viridiplantae; phylum Streptophyta; class Magnoliopsida; order Asterales; family Asteraceae; genus Lactuca; species Lactuca sativa. The sequence continues at coordinate 17,950,559 of NC_056624.2, forward strand.
CCTGATGGTATCTCCATGGAAAGGGGTGATCCGGTTCAGGAAGCGGGGCATGCTGGGGCCCAAATATATCGGCCCTTTTAGAGTGACCACTAGAGTAGGTAGGGTAGCATACCGGTTGGAGCTACCTATAGAGTTAAGTCAGATTCATAACACCTTCCACGTGTCCCAACTAAGGAAGTATTTGGCCGACGAGACGGCAGTAGTACCGCTATAGAACATTCAGGTGGATGCGAGCTTGAATTACATTGAGTGGCCGATCGCGATTTTAGACCGAAAGGTGAAGGTTATAAGGAACAAAGAAGTGCCCCTGGTTCAGGTCCAGTAGCAACATCGGAGGGGATCCGATTTGACTTGGGAGCCAGAGTCAGAGATGCGGGAGTAGTATCCCAAGTTATTTGAGAGTCAGGACTTCGAGGGTGAAGTTTGATTTTAGTGGGGGAGAATTGTGACATCCGGATTTCTAGGTATAATATTTTATGTATTTTAGTTTGAGGCATGAGGAGTGACCCGACGAGTTGGTGCCTCAACTCGTCGAGTAGACACGTGACTGGTGACGTGGATAATTGAATGGACTCGAAAAGTCCGTGATCCGACTCGTTGAGTCAGCGCTGCTGAAGTAAACCCTAATTTCTCGGGCTTGTGGCCTATTAAAAGGCCCTTATGGCCTCCCTTTGCGGCCACCTTCCCCAGAGAGAAACCCTAACCTGCCTTTTCGTTGTGTAGAGAGAGAGAGAGAGAGAGAGAGAAAGAGAGTCCATTTTGAGCATTCTTGTGCATTTTGGAGGAAAGATTGGAAGAGCATGGTGGATCTAATCAAGAGAAGGTTGTCGATCTTGGATTCTTCTATCATTAGCTTCTCTTCTGAGGTAAAAAGCTCTTACCCTGGCCACATTTTTGTTAGATCTCATTTTGGGGAGTTTCTAGGGTTTTCTCCAAAATCATCTTGTGTCTTTGAGTTATTTGAACATGGTTGAGGTTAGAACCTCAGATCTAGATTAGAGAAAGTCTTAAGAGTCCATTGATTCGAGCTTTATTGAGCTGGAGGCAAGCTCATATGCATTTAACCTTTCTTGGGGCTTGTAATGGCATTATGAAGCATATATGCCATGCATGAACGTAAAGATCGAAGCTTTACATGACATTCAAGCCTAGGGAGTCTAGATCTAGTGTTTGGAGTGATAGATCTGCCCAAAAACATCTGAATGGGAGTATGGACTGGATGGACTTGCCGAGTCCATGTGTAGACTCGACAAGTCGATTAGGGTTAACTTGATAAAGTCGATTAGGGTTTTCATAAGGCCTCTAAGGGAACGAGGGGACTCGACGAGTCCTCCCGGTGCACTCGATGAGTTGATTCAACATGGACCGTTGACTCATGTTGACTTCCGTTGACTTTTGGAGTTTAGACCAACTATGAGTAATAGAGAACTTGGAGGGGTAGAATAGTCTTTTACCCTTACCAAGAGTAGGGGTTAGTAGGAGCTTATTAAAATAATTGGTATAATTAGAGATAATGACCATATGTATTAGGCGGAGGCTGTTTCGGTGATTCGTGTATGAGGTGTACTAGCTTGCTTACTTCGAGGTGAGTCTTCTCATTATACTTTACCTAGTGTTAGCTATGTGTGACCAGAAGGTCTTATGAGCTTGCTTGAGTTATGCATGTTTGTGTGATATGAATTGTATGCTACATTATTTGTTGCTTAGACCGGAACTGAGGGTCCAACGAACTATGAGGCCGGAGGGTTCTCAATCAGACTGGACCAGAGGGTCCAACGAGCTGTAGGGCTGGAGGGTCCCACTTAGATACATTGACCAAGAGTGTCTTCCAGATCTATAGCCTCGAGTGGCTAATTTTTTGTACATGGTATTTTGGAGAACTCACTAATTATTTATATAGAAGGAGAACTCGTCGAGTCATTGCTAAACTCGACGATTAGAGACGTGGATGAGGACAGTTAAAGAGATAGGGACTCGACGAGTTGGCGGCCCAACTCGGCGAGTCAGGTCAACTGGAAGATGAATTTGACTTGGACTTGGTCAGGGGTAAAATGGTCATTTTACCCTAAGAATAGATATCAGACTCTAATTAAGTGTTTTGTGGGGATTATAGCGGGAGGATTTCCGGAGCAGCAGTTGACAAAGATTTCCCGCACAGATTATCTGCAGCTACTCGTTCGAGGTGAGTTACCTTCCAGTAGGGGTGGGTCTACGGCCTGCCGGCCCACCAACAACGGTATTTGGTAGATAATTGTCTTTGTGATACTTATCTTGGTATGGTTACGTGCTTTGCTCATGAGATATGCCTATGTGGTGTGTTATGTGTGTTAATGGTAGTGGTAGGGATTAGTCTTTCCCTGGCATCGGTCCTTAGGATCGAGGGGGTAGGTCAGTACCCAGTTATGCGTGACTGTATGATTATATTTTGTTATTGTATGTGATAGCTTATTTTATTTCCTTATTTTTATTACACCTTTTGTTTGCAAATAAAACGTAATATAATGGAAAAAGGGGTATCGATCCTCGGGGAAATGGTTGTATTCAATCACCAATGCAATCTATAAGAACTATTGTAAATAAACTAATTAACTACAATTAAACTAAAAGGGGGGGGGGTCTTAGACTACTTGAAAACTAAAAGACTTGAATAACTAAAAGCTTGCAATTAAGCAAGATAGTGAGATGCTCAAATATTGGAGAGAGTTGGTTAACTAAGGCAATGCAACACAATGAACATTTGTGTGTTTATCATGAGGATTCAACATGTAGCTTATCATTCATCCCAAATTTGTTATAGCAATCATGAAGCATGATATGCCAAGATTCCTCTTAGGTAGTATGGAGGTTGGGGAAGCCCACAACATACCTTCTTAATCAAGATCAAGGGTTTAATTGAAGTAATTGAACCCATTAAGTTAATTAACCTTAAGAAAGAAGGAATCCCCAATTCCTAGAGGATGTCAATGCTTACACATCCATAAAGAAGCTATGATTCATAAACTAGAGATGATTTTTACCATCATAAAGCCTTGTTCTAAGTTAATTCAATGATTCAATGCAAAACCAAAGAAATAAACTAACAATAGCTCATTCAAGTGCCAAGCTCATGATCAAAGCATTAAACAAGCATAAGAAATATGATCTAGAACCATAAAGATAAGATAATTGATAATCTAGCATGAATCCTTCAAAAACCCACTAACATTCAAAGGTTTTAACCAAAGTTAACCAATATAGAGAAATTAGCCACTCATGACAACAAAATAACAATCACAAAAGTCTAATTGCATAAAGAAACTACTAATATCTTGAAAAGATGAAAAGAAATGAGTCTTGAGCTTCAAAATCGCCTCCTCCAGGTCTCCAATGGTGAAAAATCGAGAGTGTCCTGATAGATCTGATCCCCCAAGGTTATGATGTGCCAAATGACAAAAATGCCCAAACTGGGCAGTTGCACGGGTACCCGCGCGACAGAAATTTCACCCGCGTAAGTGTTGTTGTAATGCTTTTGGCTCTTCATTTCTCCACTCCACCCTTCAACTTCCAAGGATTCCTTTGGTCCCCTCCATATCCATGTGACCAATCATCATTTAGCTTCAAATGTGGATGCTCCAAGCCCAAAATAAAAGTCTATGACCCATCTTCACAAGCCCAAAATATCCAAGTCTTTAGCTCTTAAGGCCCAAATCTTCTTTTATGGATCCGCCAAACCCAACAATGCCTCGAGAGCCCACTAAGCCCGTCTCCAAGCTAAAACATAACCGCAACAAGCTCCAAAATCCTGCAAAATTCCTCAAGCAAAATAAAAAGTCTCCGATACGATCCATGATAAAGAAAATAAAGAAAATAAAGAATATACAATGCAATACTAATAAAAAGAGCTAAAAATCTAAAATAAACTAATCAAAATAAGGAAATAAAAGAAGCTATCAAATCACCCCAAGCTTAAACCTAACTTGTCCTCAAGTTAGAACAAGACTAAAATAAAGCTCGGGATGAGCTAAACTAGAAAGGAAAAAAGAAAGATACCACAGAACTTGGTCAACATCAGTCAACATGGTCAGAATTAGTCCTTGATGGACCCTACGCATCTTCAAAATGTTCCCCGCTTTAGATCCATAAACCACATTCTCAACCACTTGATGGGCGAATAGATCACGGCCGGATGTAGTCGCGGTGTGCAAGACAAAGGAAACAGAGATGCACCCATTGGGGGCACTTTAAATCATCAATGCAGATCATAATGCATGAAGGAAAGGCGCCTCTTCACACACTATGATTCCTACATTTGTTAGGCTAAAGTGTTTAATACGAAATAGGGTTTTGCAGCACGGCCTCCGGGCAAACATCCGGTTTTAGAGGCTTCTCCCTTGTACCGTCCTTTACACCTTACCGTCTCATCGTCGGAGCCTTTTCTCACCAAAAATCAAAAATAAAATAAAATTCTACTTAACCTAAACCTAAACCTAACAACTTAAATCTTCAATCTTGAACTTCTTTTATTTGGTCTTCAGCCTCTTTTGTTGCTTGACATTCAGCTTTCTGGTTTTTTTTTGAGAAGTCTTGAACTTGGAGTCTTGTTCTTTTTTTTGTTACCTTTTTTCTTCATTTTTCTCTTGAATCATCTTTTATCGTTTCTTATTGTCTTCACTTTTTCCAATTTTTGTTCAATTTTTGTGTTTTCTTCTTGTCTTTCTTCTTTGAAGGTCTAAGGAATTTCACGATGTAACATAGGCTCCAATAATGAGAATGGAGTGATAGATGGAGGCTAACATGAAAATCTAATGATAATTAACAATGTGTCAAGATCTACTAAAAGGGATGGGATATGACTCAAAAAATGGGTGTTACCGAAAAAAAAACTTGGTCCCAAAAGATGTGAATTGGGAGACCCACTTCAAAGTTCAAGCACCTCAATGCAAGGTGTGATAAATAAAATCTATCTAACTATCTATTTTAGTCCCATAGAAAAATGATGACTTATCTTAAAAAGGTGGTGAGAATCTAACTAAGTAAGGCTCGGACGAGACTCGGGAGTACTAAGGGGTACTCCCCTCAAAACCAAGATGCGAGTCTTCAATTTCTTCAAAATACCATACCGGACTATTCTTTGCTCGCACACATTGGCCTGACCAACCACATCCCTCCGCACCTAGACCCAATCAAGCTACCTGCATCTGACCACCATACAAGCGGTCTCAAAATGATCTGTGAAGCTCAAAACGTGTCTCATTTATCAAATACAAGGAATTCCATATCAAGACCCGAGACCAATCTATGATTCAATACTTATGACTCGAGGCTATGGTATCTGTAGGGATGAAAAGACACGAGAGAACAAAAATGCATGAACTTAAACTAGAATGCATCTAAAAAAGAATGAAAATTAGAAAAGAAAGAAACAAAATATGCAATATTTTTGAAATTTTTATGAACTCTTTTTTGAATGACATAAATGACTTACTCTAAATGCAACTATATACAACCAAAATGCAATAAAAATAAAAGATAAAGAATACCTCACCCCAAGCTTAAAATTAAGCATTGTCCTTAATGCTTAGGATGAGAGTAAGGAAGGATCATACCGGGATTAAGGTAGAGGAGGCACGCGAGGACGGTATGGAAGCAACACATGGGTTGTACAATGATGTGTGGATGGAGTTCTTGGCCACCTAAATACACATGGATGAAAGCTTGGTCGCACAAAGGAAGCATATGCAATGACTAAAAATTTTCTTTTGAAGTGACACATTTGCACGGGTACCATCGCAAACTTTGCACGGGTGGTGGTTGGGTCGTGCAAATAAGAATTAGCATCATTGGTCTCGCAAAGAAAAGGAAAGATTTGGTCTTGGCCGCACAACAATTTGTGAGGGTGGAAGGCAGCCGCACAATTAGTTGCGAGGGTGGCAGTCGGCCGCACAGAACTTGCGTGGGTAGGGGAGCCGACCGCATGCAACAATTAGATTGCATCCCATGTGGGGGTAATTTAGAACTCGGAATCTGCGCGGCTAGGGGTCGGTCGCGCAATGGCTGCGCGGGTACCCGCCCAAAGTGCAAATTTTTGGCATTTTTTAAACTTCACCAAGATCATTGCTAGACTTCAATATGCTTATTTTTAGACCAACTTCAAGCTTAGAAACACCCAAAACCTCAAGTGGAGATTATTTATTCACAACGCATTTATTTAACGTCTTTGCCAACACATAGTTCCGCTTCCGTCAACCTTCATAAATTGGAGTTTCCAATGTTATGTTGTCGAATTCTCCCATATCAAAAGCCTTCATAAAATGGTTTCAAACGGGCTCATTCACTTTGAATATTTGATTTTTTTCGAAACTCTTAATTTCAACCGCACTGTGATCAAACACTTTTATAACAATAAAAGGTCCGTGCCATCGAGATTGCAACTTTCCCAAGAATAGCTTTAAGCGTGAATGATAAAGAAGAAATTTTTGCCCGGAATAAAGTGTTTTTGGGTTATGTGCTTGTCATGAAATGCCTTTTTCTTCTCTTTGCACCTTTTGAACCTTTTAATTATCTTCTTCTTGATCACTTCCATCATTGGATGATTCAATCTTCTTTGAGCTTCCCTCTTAGGCTTACAATCATCTTCCATGAGTATCTAGTTTGTGCATACATTAGGGCTTATCTTGTTTATTGGCTCAATCACATCAACCCGATACAATGGATAAATGTTGCTAGGGTACCTCATTACTTCAAAGATGCTGGAGTGAATGGTTTCTCCATCAAACTCCATAGTTATCTTTCCTTTATGGACATCAATGATTGTGTGAGCGGTATACATGAAAGGTCTTCCAAGGAGGATCATATATGATTTGGAAGGAGTCTTCTCTTCAAGATCAATGACATAAAAATCCGTCGGAAAAACAAGTTGATTAACTTGTACTAACACATCCTCCAACACTCCTATTGGAGACACACTTGACTTGTCTGCTAATTGAATGATTACTCCAGTTTCTTCCAAAGGTCCAACATTAAGAGATTGAAAAACCGAATATGGCATCACATTGATCGAGGCTCCAAGATCTAACATGGCCCTTTCGACATGCAAATCACCAATGGTACAAGGGATAGCAAATATTCCCAGATCCTTGCATTTGGGAGGTAACTTCTTTTGGATAACCGCATACACATTTTCATTAACTTGAATCTTTTCATTTGCCTTGAATTTTCTCTTCTTGGTGCATAAATCCTTGAGGAATTCTACATAACTTGGAATTTGCTTAATAGCATTCAATAGTGGAATGTTGATTTGGACCTTGCGAAAAGTTTCAAATAATTCATTTTCTTCCTCTATCTTCTTGGAAAAGGCTAACCAGGAAGGGAAAGATGGTGGTATGACCATTGACTTTATGGTCTTGTTGGAAGATTCGGGTTGACCAATGTTTGGAACAATCGGTTCCATTTGGAGGTACTACTTTTGAAGGTTCACCAATGATGACTTCATCTTCTTCTTCTCTTGAATCTCTTTTAGGGTTGCTTTCTCTAAGTGTTTTCCCACTTCTCAAAGTTATTGCACTCACATTGGGTTTCTTCTCGGTTTGAGATGGAAGTTTTCCCCTTTGTTCCATCTTGTTGAGAGCGGTGACCAAGTCTCCAATTTGTGCTTGAATGTTGGAGAAGGTGTTCTTGGTATCTTGTTGAAATTGGCTTTGGCTTTGAGCAAGAGAAGTAACGAGTTCTTGAAGGCTCATTTGATGGTTACCACTTGATTGGCCTTGTCGTGGAGGTTGTTGGTAATTTGGAGGGTTATAAGAAGTTTGTGGATATGGAGGTTTTTGAGAGGGGTATTATGGATGTTGAGGTTACATCAAAATGTTTGGTGGATTTTGCTTTGGTGGGTATGGGTTGTTTGGGTTATTCCTCCAATTTGGGTTGAAATTGTTTTGAAATCCCATGGGTCTTGGTTGACCTTGATATCCTCCCATTTCATTCACATCTTCCTGTTCGTTACTAAGTGAGGGACACTTATCCGTATAATGCCCCGTCATTGCACAAATGCCATCAACTGTTGAGCACTTCCCACCACCATTTGACTTAGCACATTAGTCAAATCTAAGAGCTTTGATTCCAAGTGTTGAGTGTTGCTAACGTCACCAACCACTTGTGGAGAAATTCTCTTCATTTCATTTTGAGTCCCAAAGTTCCTTTGATTTTGAGAAATGGTGCCAAAAAGTGATCAGATTTCGTGAGGTGTCTTGTTGAAGATGTCACCACCACTTGAAGCATCAATCATCCTTATATATTTTTCATTCATACCCTCATAAAATTGTTGAAGAAATAGTTGTTGGGGTATGTTTTGTTGAGGACAACTTGTACATAAGTTGTTGAATCGCTCCCAAAAATCATGAAATGTCTTATTCTCCCCTTGACGAATCCCCAAAATTTCATTTCTTTGGCTTGATATCCGGGATGTGGGATAGAACTTTCTATTGAAGGCTTTGAGTAATTCTTCCCATGTGTGAATAGATCTTGATGGTAAGTTGAATAACCACTCTCTAGCTTTATCTTCCAAGGTGAGCGGGAAGGTGGTTAGCTTGAAATCATCCAATGTCACATTTTCGGGCAACATGCTAACACATATCATATGAAATGACTTCAAATGCTTTTGAGGATCTTCTATATCCAATCCATGGAACTTGGTAACTTGATGTATGAAACTTGACTTCAATTCAATTCCTCGGCGGTTTACGGGATAAACAACAGCAAGAGGTGTATGAGTAACATCGGTTTCCATCATTTGTCTAAGTGTCAACTCTTGAGGGGGATTGGGTGGATTGGGGTTGTTGGGATATTGTTGCATGTAATTGGGTGGTTGTTGGTAAGGTGGATATGGGTATTGTTGGGGATTGTAGATTGGTGGTGGATAAGGTTGGTAGTTAGGGTATTGGTTGTAGAGAGGTTGTTGCTGTGGGTACATTGGGTTTTGGTACATTAGAGGGTGTTGGTAATTGGGTTGATTTGGGTAATGTACTTGTTGAACTTTAAAAGCATTGTTTTGAGGTTGGTTGTTTTGGTGGAAGTGTTGCTTTTGTGGTTGTGGTGGTGGTTGATAATTGGGTTGGTTTTGAGGAGGGGCTTGATTCCAATGTGGCATATCAATGAGAGGTTCTTGTGGTTGTTGTCTTGGTTGATGGGTGGGGTATTGGCATCTTGATTGTTTGGGTTTGGGTTGGGATTTTGAGATAGAGTGTGATTCATGGCTATGTAGTTTTCAAACAGAATGTCTTCAAAGGATTGACCAACAATTGGAGAACTCAGTTTGGTTTCGGTATCACTTGAAGTATGAACTTGGTCTTCTATGTTGATTAGTGGAAAAGAGGAAGAAGCTTGAACGAGTTGTTGTTGCTTTGCTTGTTTGGCTAACTTTTTCAACCTTTTTGCTTCTTTTTCAATTTCCGGATTGTAGAGTAGTTCACCGGTTCTTGTAGACCTAGGCATAAACAATCAAATAACAATAACCAATTTCCCCGGTAACGGTGCCAAAACTTGATGGGATGTCAAGCCCACCAAGAAAATTATAGTCTTTGTTTGCAAATAAAATGTAATATAATGGTAAAAAGGGGTATCGATCCTCGGGGAAATGGTTGTATTCAATCACCAATGCAATCTAAAAGAACTATTGTAAATAAACTAATTAACTACAATTAAACTAAGGGGGGGGGGGAGGTTGTTTGATTACTTGAAAACTAAAAGACTTGAATAACTAAAAACTTGCAATTAAGCATGATAGTGAGATGCTCAAATATTAGAGAGAGTTGGTTAACTAAGAAATGCAACACAATGAACATTTGTGTGTTTATCATTAGGATTCAACATGTAGCTTATCATTCATCCCAAATTGGTTATAGCAATCTTGAAGCATGATATGCCAAGATTCCTCTTAGGTAGTATGGAGGTTGGGGAAGCCCACAACATACCTTCTTAATCAAGATCAAGGGTTTAATTGAAGTAATTGAACCCAATAAGTTAAAGAAACTACTAATATCTTGAAAAGCTGAAAAGAAATGAGTCTTGAGCTTCAAAATCGCCTCCTCCGGATCTCCAATGGTGAAAAATCGAGAGTGTCCTGATAGATCTGATCCCCCAAGGTTATGATGTGTCAAATGACCAAAATGCCCAAAGTGGGCAGTTGTGCGGGTACCCGAGTGACAGAAATTTCATCCGCGTAAGTGTTGCTGTAATGCTATTGGTTGTTCATTTCTCCACTCCACCCTTCCACTACCATAGATTCCTTTGGTCCCCTCCATATCCATGTGACCAATCATCATTTAGCTTCAAATGTGGATGCTCCAAGCCCAAAATAAAAGTCTATGACCCATCTTCACAAGCCCAAAATATCCAAGTCTTTAACTCTTAAGGCCCAAATCTTCTTTTATGGATCCGCCAAACCTAACAATGCCTCGAGAGCCCACTAAGCCCGTCTCCAAGCTAAACCATAACCGCAACAAGCTCCAAAATCCTGCAAAATTCCTCAAGCGAAATAAAAAGTCCCCCATACGATCCATGATAAAGAAAATAAAGAAAATAAAGAATATACAATGCAATACCAATAAAAGAGCTAAAAATCTAAAATAAACTAATAAAAATAAGGAAATAAAATAAGCTATCAGTATGATAATGGTAGCCGGTGAAATAGTCCCCAGTTACCGGTTGAAAGATACCGATGCTAGTTACCATTTGAAAAGATACCGATGATAGTTATTGGTTGAAAGATATCGATGACAGTGACCGGTTGAAAGATACCGATGATATTATATGATATGTGGTATGATGAGGGAACTCACTAAGCTTTTTACTTACAGTTTTAGTTTTGGTTTCAAGTACCTCTTCGTCTAAGGGGAATGAGCCGGCGGTGTAGCAGTGCATCACACATTCACACATGATTTCCGCAATGAGTTTCTGGGATTGTACTCTGATTTCCATCACTTACGATGTTATGATTTTGAGACACGACATTGTGGTTTAAACCTGATTTAATATTAACAAAGATTTGGTAACATATTTTATGACTTGCTTAATTTAAAAATGAAATTTTTTGCCTCAAATTTTGGGATGTTACACATTGATTAGTTAGTTGACCTCAATCCAACTCCTAGACCAATTAAGAATTTCGAACTAGACGTCAATTTAAACGTTACCTGTCTGTTATGGAAAAAAAACAAAAACATAAATCATACCTATACTAAAAATGAAAATTTAATCAAGCTTGTAAACAACAATGTGGACTTTTTTTTTTAAAACGAAGACCAACATTAGTCTCAAATGTTGTGTCTAAGTCATATGTAAGATAAAAAAAAATGTGGACTTTTTTTTAAATGTGCATATATGAATATTTTATTTATTTATTTCAAAAGTTTTCAAAACTAACACAACAATAAGACTCTAAAGTCAATGTTTAAAAGAATTATGACTTGAAAAATAAAAAATATAAAAAAATATGCATATATATATATATATATATATATATATATATATATATATATATATATATATATATATATAGAGAGAGAGAGAGAGAGAGAGAGATGTAGGTTCAAATGTTTGTCACATCTATTGTGTGCTAGAATGCACCAATAAGAATTGAGTAATCATTAAATGTATACTAAATGATATCCATACTTATAATTCATTTTTATAGAAACTAATTTAATTCGTCATTAATGTCAATAATAATATTTCTTCAGAATGAATTCATATATAAAATAATAAGAGTGTATTCTAGGAGAACGAGAGTATATTCTACTAGAATACACTCTTATTCTTCATATTCTATACAACTTTATTATATTTTAAGTGAGTGAGTCTTGAAATAATGTTATTGCTAATATAAAAACCTAGATACGAATTTATTCTGAAAGACTGTTATTGTTGATATTAATGACGAATTTAATTAATTTCCATAAAGAGAAAAATTATAATTCTGGATATCATTTAATATACATAGAATTATGTAAACTATTTAATATCTATCATTATTTAATTAAATAATAATATAATTTTACTAAATTTCTATTGGTGCATTCTAACACACAATAAATATATATATATATATATATATATATATATATATATATATATATATATATATATATATATATATATATATATATATATATATATATATATTCACATTTGATGCAATTCAGATATGCATATATACACGTTTAAAAAAAGGTCCATCAATTTTTTTTAGCATTGATCATTTTTAGACGCTGCATTTCGTGCAAACTGGTAGCATTGGTTTCAAAAAATATTGGCCATATTAGGAGTTCTTGGTTCTGGTACATCTTTGAGTTCTCTCTCTCTTTTTTTATATATATATATATATATATATATATATATATATATATATATATATATATATATATATATATATATATATATTTTTTTTTCTCTTATGTATGTATCTCTGTTCACCGTGAAGAGTATATCATGTTTAGTATGGAAGGAAGGTGGATGGAGATCGTGGTGACATGGAGGTAGGGTGATTGTGGTTGTGAATAACGTACTTCATGGCCTTATATATTTGGACCAACATAAAGTTCAGATCATACCACTAAAGATAGTTTTCTTGAAATTAAAAAAAAAAAAAGTACGACCATGCACTCATATAATCAAATATGACTAGAAAAGCTAATATACATTTAAAATTAGAGACAAATACAAATTCTTAATTTACCATATATATTATAATTATTTAATAAGCTAGAAATATAATAGTGTATAATTTCATTAATTTCCTTGTTTTTTATATTCTCTCTATTTTATTACTTTTAACAACAATCGTTGGAATTTTGCATGAAGTTGTTGCATTAAAATGTGTTCTACAACAAGCACATATGATGTTTCTTTCTAAAATTTGTATATATAATTTTTTTCATATAACAGATACACATTCTAACAAAAAGATTGCATATGCATGAAAGGGTTTTTGATATATACATGATATGTTAAATAGGATTTTGATTTTAGAAGTGTAGGGTATAACTTTTGGGCACTTCTTGACGCCAAACTACGATGCCTAATAAAAATGATCATAATTATACACTCCAAATATTCAGAAGAATATATGTTGTGAAAGTGTTATACTTATATACCCTGTATCAAATGGTAGTGAAATGCATGTATTATTCGTGACAAAATAATTCCTTGATGTCTAAATTTGTATTATAGGTGGAAGTAACTGATTATCAGACATGGAAGAAATTTTGTGAAATGGAAAATAAGTAAATATCGTACTCTGAACATGTTAAACAAATCAAAGCAATATAATTTTATTTATTTGTTTATTCATTTTAGCTAGTGTCGAAATTTATATTTCATTGTAGGAGATATTTTCTATTTAAAGCATATATACATAAAATAACGTTAACATTGATTTTGATGGATTATAATCATTGTAGAAGAGGATACAGTTAGTATTTTACATATAATATTCTTCTTGATCATGTGTTGGCTCCTCTAATATAATATTTGAGAAAAGTGAAGTTTTTTGATATAATACTTGAGATAGAGTGTGGTTCTTCGTTTAGCTCCATATTATACATGATAGAAAATGTATGATTGTTTAACATGAATCTGTCCTCCAATAATTGTAATAAACCCTTGATATACTACTATAAATGAAAATCATATCCTATGTTCCACTTTTTAGTAGATATCTAAGAAGCCTTAGACAAAGTATTGTAAGTAATAATAGTCCATGAAATATCTTGAAAAATTAGGTATATATAAAAAACATCTATAAATTTATAAAACATTGAAATATGACGTAGATTCAAAGAGATATATATATATATATATATATATATATATATATATATATATATATATATATATATATATATATATATATATATATATATATATATATATATATATATATATATATATATATATAATGTAATATTCATATATTTGCAGTGAGAAGACACGACACAAATAGTCCAGGTACAAATGCAAGCTAAAGTAACACCATGAGTTTATTAACATTCTTTGACCAACAAATGTTATGGTTATATTTATTAATAAGTTTCATAAGTTGATAGAATTGACTTCATTTTTTCATAAATGAATTGAAGGTCAATTATCTCAACGTTAACAATTTGTCTTGCCAGTAAAATTTGATTATTCTAAAACAAATTTGTTACCAAATCTTGTAGAACTTGGTTTACGAAGATATCACATCCTTTCTCTGAGAGGTGGATACTATCCCAAAAAAAGAACTTAGAGTCGTCGAGACACGTTGTGCTAAGTTTGTTACATAAAACAAGTGTCTCTATCTCACCGGTTCCACAGCAACCTTTATCTGTAACTTCCAGACCTAGCCGAAGGAAGAAAAGAAGAAAATGAAGAGGTTATTGTAATGTGAAATTATATTGCAAAATTGATGATTAGATGAAAATATGCCTAGACACATAAAGTAAACTATGCAATTATTATTGTATTTTTCTATAGTTAACTTCATTTAAAAACATAGTTCATGTTATTTCTACCATTTGGTACTTGTACTTTCAATTTAAAAACAAAGATGTGGAAAACTGGTTACACTAAGAAAATATGATTTTGAAGAAATTATCACGATTATAACATTATTAGCATAATCAACTTTATAAAGTGTAGTTAACTTAAATATATATATCCATACCATATTGGTGAGGGGCTTCAATGATTCTAATAAGAGGATTGTAGAAATCGACAAAGGCCATCCTAGCCTGAGGAAGATTGCTTGCTAGAACTTGAAGTTGTTGTTTTAGCATGGCGTTGAACAATTGTACAGCCTTATTGTCCATTTCTGAGCAGGTTCGTAGTGCTCCTCCTGCTAAAGTTCTTTGTGCTGGTAAACAACCGACTGGGGGCCCACTAAGAACACCTATCCTTCTTGCTCCAAGTTTGTAGATTTCCTTCGATGAATTTTAAAGAACATTAATTTGTGAATAATCTCATTTATTCAAATGAGGGGAATATGGATTCAATTCGAGAGATAAACTCGTCATTTTGAAAAAATAAAATTTCTTGAACTTTTGTATTACAAAATCATATATATTCTTGAATTTTTTTTACGAGATAATCACAAACAATGATCATATATTTATTTAAAATATAGCTAATTTATCAATTTTATGGAGTTGTCAATTTCACCACCATCTCTAAAATGGGGCACTTTGGGTTCAGGAGAGTTAGTTATATAACGTGGATTTGTCTCTCGTATGCTCTCAACACATGAACACAATTCCTCCGCCTTTTAATATGAAATGTTTACTATTATTGTTTTTTTTTTTCAACTAAATGGCTCATTTCTATGTCCTTGTATCATAATCTACTTTGCATTTGGTACGTTTCTTTAACTTTCTTTTTATTTCAACAAAAAAAACAAAGGGCTTTATTTAGATTTAGGATCCGTTCTTGGTATATTGTATATGTTCTTCAAATTTCAGAATACGTTTTTTACTTTGTCTATAATGTTTAGTCCAAAATCAGATTTTATGAACTTGAAATATACTTCTTTTGTCAGAACTAAGAGTTCTATGAAATGAGCCATTTTGGAATTGATGGTCATTTCTGTATTTGCAAAAAAAGTATGGTCAGTTATAAAAACTTTCATAATCATGTGGTCATTTTTTGTGATAATCCTTATTTTCTCTCTATTAAGAAAAGTATAAATACGTGCGGAAACAAATATTTGGTACAATTAGTGACAAAAAAATATTCTTAAGGAAAACCGATAAACGAGACATTACCTGTACAAAATTAACAGCGAGCTTTACAAGCATCTTATCATAAGTTGGAACATCATATTCAACTTTTCTAATGGGAACTGTGGAGTAACTTATAAAAAAATCATTGGTGCTTGCTGAAATTAGATATACACTTTTGGTCAGTATATTCTGGGTAGCATCTTCTCCCACCATCTTTTTGAGTTTCTCAATGTATTGTTTGAACATCTCAATTTGACCCGATAATGGTATAACAGACTATTTGCCATATACATTCAAATTCACACACAAAAGAGAAATTTTCAAGTATTAGTGAAAAGGGTAGGAATGAAATAATACAATTAAAAAGAAAACTTTGCATGCATACCGTTATTTTGGGAGTTAAGGGATCATATCCAGTGCCACCAGAAGCAAAACTTACACCAGTTTGAAAATCATGATCTTGTATCAAAGGTTCAAGATATGCCGGAAGATATTCCTTCACTCCTAGTGCCTTGACTTAGGATTACATATCAAACAATTGTGGCTTCGTTAGATGAAATAATCAAAAAGTTCTTAATGGTGGTAGCGACTCAGATAAGCCATGCATCCTTTTTCTTAAACTTTATATCCTTATGCAGTTTGAGTTTAATCTAAATCTATCTTAGATTACAAAAAATTTAGGTAGTTGGGACGACATGTAGGGGCGACATACGCATCAAGGGTGACATCCACATGCATGCATTGAGAGTCACAACTAAAGCTTTGTTGCCCCTATAGTGTTGTATGTTCTCAAGGTCCACATGTTTTCTTTGGGTATGATTTAAGATATCCATCTTTCAGACAATCCAATGACTTTGGGTTATGGGTCTTTTTGGGTTTGGTTTCTTCATCAAGCAAGAGCTCCATCAACCATGAACAAATTGTTCTTGGGTTTTTTGGATTTGGATTTTTCCAACAAAAACATTTATATCTTTACAGGTGTGATATTACTTACAAATTATCATATATATATATATATATATATATATATATATATATATATATATATATATATATATATATATATATATATATATATATATATATATATATATATATATATAAACTAAATAATTTTTGGATTTTTCTATAAGATGTCTGATAAAATTTTAAAAATTATAGAAAAAAAGAACCGAGAAATATGGAGAACACGGTCAACACCAATAAGGGCAACATATTAAGGACAACAATGTAACATTAGTGACAACTCAATATCAGTGATATTTTACTGGTTAAGACAATAGGGATAACTTTCAAATGTATCCGCGGCACCCATGTCACATTTATTGCCTTAATTTCTTGTCGTGTGCTCAATATGCGCAATGAGATTTTATTATGTTTAAGTTAGGTAAAGAATGTACATCAAAATACTTGGGTGGCTTCTTGACTTTTGCAAAACAAAAACAACAACGTTAATCAAAGAACCGTAAATAAAGTGTCATGTGTTTGTTTTTAGATGATTGTACTGTATAATTGTCTAAGAACAATTTGTCTTTTAATGTTGCAAAACCAATACACTATGGATTTTGGATAATAATTAGGTTTTATTAATTTATTTATTTTTAATAGGGGTTTGTCTATGAATAATTTAATAATATTGGTAGAAATGTTTTCCTTCATAATATTTTGGGCTGATAATGTGAAAGTATATATACCATGCATTATGATTTTGTAGTTTAAAAATGAGAATTTAAAATAAACATAATGATAAGTTGGTGATCAAACATCGCAATTATAAGAATAGTTGAGTTCGTCCTTTCATGAAATTTATGAAAACACTAGTGTGCAAAAAACTTTATTGACAACTATTGATTCAATATAAGGTCAATTCTTATCATTTTTGATTGATTATTTTTTAATCCAAACAAATTAAGAAATTAAACGGGACTTGGGAACTTGATTTAGTTGGTACCACTACCAGAAAAATATCGATCTAAAACTCTTAAAAGTTTAAATATATTACATAGGTTGAACGATGTGTAGTCCAAGGTAGGTTGAGGCATGGAGAGAGCATGCATAGACTTAAATGAAAACTTGTGTGCAAAATGTTTAAGATATATGATAAAAAAAAAAGAGAAAATACCAAAAAAGTCAGCTAGTGATTTCCCATTGGTGAACCTTCCCGTTGCTTTTCCATCCACAAAGTCCTTTCCATAGGGGTAAAAGTTAGCCTTGGTGATAGTGTTGATATAATTATTATTACCCTGATCCAAGTAGGAGTCTCCGAATGCAATAACTGCTGGAATAGAGACATTTTCAAGTAGATTTACTGTGTCCTTGCTGTAACATATATAAAGAGTTGAAAACAGATAGTAGAGAATGACATTCATTACTGAGGGAGGCATTGCGAATAAGTATATCAAAATTTAAGAAAGATAGATAAGAAAAGATATGAGCTATATATTTAAAATGTCATCAGTGACTCACTTATGTAGAGATGATTATATGACTTGTATTATACACATATAATATATGTAGTCACTTTCTCAATAAATACCTACATTTGCGGTTGCGTGTCATATTCCACTTTGTTCAACTACACGTATATATTTTTATTTATCTATTATGTTGGACCGGATGTTACTAGAAGCTGTAATTAGAGTCTTTAATTCAGAGAAAGGAACTTAAAAAATCATTTACCAGATCTAACGCGAATATGTTTAAAATTAACCCAGGAATAGACGGATTTTACTAACTTCGAACGAGATAATAACTACTAACCACTAACCTTCTGTTCAATAATAAAAATCATTTTGCAGAACTATCGTATTTTTAGAACTAATCGATTTTAAAATCTATATAAATTTCTAATAAATTCTGAAAAAACAATGATCAAATCAACATCTTCAACTATACGTTGTCATCTACAACAAGTAATTGATGCCATTTATGTTTTTTACTTTTTTTATTATTTTTTTAATGGTTAGCATTTAGAAATCAATATCACTAAGTTAATAGAAATGCTTAGGTTTTAATCTAAAATTTATAATCTAAAAAGCAAAACCTCTTTCGAATAGACATAAGTGTTGTTTGTTTTTCCAAAACGAAAGTTTCTAAAGTCTGTTGACTACCTCTGCAACTCTTTACAACAGAAGAGGCGGACCAAATGACTATAATCTGTCTTTTGGTTTTTTAAAATCTGTAAACTATTGCAAAAAACTAAAATTTAAATAAACTAATTTTACAAACTTAAAATAAATTTTTAACACTGGTTACCAAAATAAATATTAATATTCACAACTCACTCCTCTTTTCTTTAAATGTAATTCAAATTTTATACTCAAATATCAAAACATCAACATTGGATTACCAAAATAAATATTAATATTAGACACATATCCAATTCAATATTTCGATTAAATATTGCACCTAAGTTGATTTCTTGGGATGAAAGTGTGATAACACATCTTTCCATTTTGTAATCTATAATTGAGCACAAACCGAATGAAAGCTCTATGATAGTATGACAATAATATATGTATAATTGTATGTATAATCAGAATTTTTTTAAGATCATGAATGCATAATGTAAAAACTATAACTCAATTATCATGGTGATCATTAAGAAATTCTTGAAATTGAAAAGAACTATTAATTATTTTCCATGATTTATCATCTGAAAATCCCATGAGTTTCTTCAAACTACTAATTAAACCAAGAATAACGAAAAAGAAAAATCCTGAGATGAATTATTATCATTGTTATTATCAATTGTTAATCTACAAACTGCTAAAAAGACTTGGCAGATAATGAATGAAAGTTGGAGCTCCAATCTGAAATGAATTCTTTAGCCAAACCCCATTTTTCATCTTCCTCCATTCGATTTCATTTTATCCTCAATTCCTCTTTCCCCAATCGAAGGTACAAGCACTGTTTTGTATACAAGAGCTAGTTGCTTGTTTTCCTGGCTTCTTGAGGTGAAGGCGGCACAGTCGAAGCAACCGGAGACGGAGGCGAAGACGACAGCGGCGGCCGCGTTCCAGACATGATCGGAACTGGAGGACTTCGTTGTCGATTGAAACCCCAATCGATTTCGACACAAATAGAAAATAAATAAAAAAACTACTTGCCGTTTTTCATGATGAAAAAGCTAACGAGAATGATTGAGATGGCGAGGGCGAGGACAACAACGACGAGGGTAGGAAGAACCCATGGGCTGAACAGGACGCTGGAAGGAATAAGAGTTGTTCTTTGTCTCAGTAGTGTTTTTTGTTTGAGTCTCATTCTTTTTTTAGGTTAGGAAGAGGTATGAAGAGCCTAGCCCGATATTGTGTGGTGCAGAGGACGCGCATAAAATTTTCAACCAAAAGTCTTTCAAAAAACAAACTGGTGCGAAAACAAAAATGTTATGCATGTACTATACCATGTAACAATAGGTGGTCAGAAGAAATAAACAACACCTTAGTCCGAACATTGACAACACATACCATACATGTAAAGTGTTCACATGTGTAATGTATAAGCCTTTTGATGTGGGTTCCCATTTACCAAAAGTCATAACATGTATAATAAAGAACACGTGCCTCAACGTGGAACACAAGCATAAACGATTACGGAGTAAGGTAGCATTGCATGTGTGGTGTTTATAAATTTAATATATGGAGTTGGTTGAGTATGTCCAGCAAGAGAATTTATAATGATGCGAACGACGGTTTTAAGATATTTTACTATTTTGAGAAAACTTATAGATTTAATATATGCAGTCGGTTGATTATGTCCAGCAAGAGAATTTATAATGATAAAAAAAGATGGTTTTAAGATATTGTATTATTTTGGGGAAACTGTAAATTTGTTCCATCTTGTTTGCCGTTTTTTGTGATTTTAGTCGATGTGGTTCTAAAATTCCAATTGTCATTGTTTTTCATGATGGTTTTGGTTACTTCGCTCAAAGAACTAACCTGCCCTTATTATTATTATTATTTTTATTCTTTTTTCCCTTTAAAGTAACTAATTTCCATGTACCAGTGATTTCCATGTATTGTCTTAAAAAAAATCTCTGCTTTTGTTATTCAAGTTCATGGTACATTCTTTTAGTGATCTGATGGTACTTCGCAAAAAATATTTTTCAATAAAATGATTGGACGTCATCCAAACATATTTTTAACTCGGGAACAAAAATATAAAAAAGACACCTCCTTCCTAATAAATAAAGATATTTTTATCACATGTCGTATTTTCATTTATTTTGCTACATGTAATTTTATGGTTATTTTAAATTAATTTTTATTTCAAATGTCATTTTATGGTTTTTTTCATTTTAATAAATTCTAGATTGTATTTAAATGCAATAATAAATACATATCAACTCCATTAATGAACTTTCTTTTTAATTTCAAAATTACTAAATTAAAGATTCGTTAATATTTTTTTTTTTTTTTTTTTGAACGGCTCAATAGATATATATTAGAAAGAACCAGCTAGAGGCTGGGCAGTTACAAAAAATAAACAAAAACATAAGAACAAAGAGAAAATACATAATTTAAAATCAACACCCAAATATCTGATGGACAATATCTGAGTGACTGAAAGAGGTAATTAGTGCCCAGTGGAGAGGATGACTAGAAGTCGACAGCAAGAACAACCAACATTGAGTCACACCTTTCAACAGCAGCAAATATAGGTTTGCCCTAGTATATTCAAGAGTATAGGACTTCCTTAAAACCAAATTTTTTGTGGAGCAGACAATCCATGACCTATTTGCATAACAACGCCAAGTGACTTTACTGCTATCTCATCACCCATTAGGGGTATTTTTGGACCAAAACTAGTCTCTAACTTTTGCATATCCATGATCCTAGGTCACAGCTGATAACACCATTCTGTATGCATCAAGCCTGGTAGACAACTTTAGTGGTTCCGCCACCCCGTTAATTGGGGCAATTTGGTCAACACTTCCAACAACAACACCTCCACCTTCTGGTTAAAATTGGCTTAACTGAAATGTGTTTACTTGCACTTGGGAGAATATTCCAATCAATGAAAAAAAACACTTACACACACACCAAAGCATATCACCCCGACCCAATACCCACACGAAGGAATCAATTAAGACACTGCAAAGAATATCCGACGCAACATATATCCTAATTGATGTCTACCCTATGAATTAAAAACACACGGCAAACACACACTAGTTGCGCCGAGATATGTCACCAAGAGACCCCAAATTATCCCCTTACCACCCCCCCCCCCCCCCCCCCCCCCCGGTTAATGCGTCGCCAACTTCAACATACAACCGATTAAAGATGAGAAATTATGAACACTATAACTATAACACCCCAGTCACTTTAGAAGACAATAAGATTTTTTTTTCATACCATCCAAACCAGGGCCACATCCCAAGAGCACATCACTTATAATCGACAGATTGTATTGATTGGATCGAAACACCAGTCCTTCCATTCAATTGACCTATTTTTTAACCTCGCATTTATCCATAAGTGTGATATCGTTTGGATATCATTTGCCAGACCATTGTGAGATTTTATTTTTCCTTAATAGGCCTTTCGAGTTTCTGTAATTCCAGATGATCCATATGTAGACTAGCATTATAGCTGACTGGAGTTGAAGTGTGATGTTTGATGTCCCATTTTTCCAAAACAAGAGGTCTGTCGCTGATGTCAGAGAGTCTGGGACTGTGCACCACCAGGTTTTGAGACTATTCCAGACCTCAACAGAGATTATGCAATTGAGAAAAAGATGTTCTTCAGTTTCAGTTTCTTGCTCGCATAGTATGCACATGGGGTTAGTTCCAATTCCTCTCTTCAAGAGGTTCGCCCTTGTTGGGATCCGACCGTGAGCCACTCTCCAGGCCAGTATATTGACCTTCTTAGGGACTAGATTGTTCCAATCCCAAACTATTGTCGATTTAGGTAATGACATTTCGTCAATCAAAGTCCGTAGGGAAGATACCATTGAGAAAAACATTCGTTAATGTTCTTTATTATTTTTTTAAATTTAAAAGAGAAAATAAACTTTAATTTTTATAATTCAATATTTTTCTCACTTTTCTTATAAATTCGTAATTTTCAAATGTTTAGAATTTTGTATTTAGTTTTTTTTTTTTTTTTAAATAAACCCATGTAATACATGGGTCTCACACCTAGTTAGTATTAAATTTGGAAAAATATATTGTCAAAAGGATATTGACTTAAAAGAGTAACATATTATTAGGTTTATAGACATGTAGTCTCTGACTTTTTTTTGTCCATATATTCCCATTAACTTGTTGTTATGTGTAAAGTAAATTCATATCACCGGTTGATGCCATATTTGTTGACATGGCTGCATATGTGGATAATCATTAAAAGAAAATACTCCTACATGGAACATTTATGAGTTCCATCAATTATAATACGATACATAGCCCCAAATTAAATCAAAAAAACTTTCGAACCCATACCCAAAATCGAAGAAGAAGATGTCGACTCCCAGTTCATCTTGTTCCATTGCAAAGAAAGAGGAGTTTTGTGATTGTCGACTCCCAGTTCGAATATGCACATCCAAGACTAAAGAAAACCCTAACAAAAAGTTCCATGTTTGCCCCAATTCTCTGGTATGTCGATCTTGATTTCCCTCTGTAGATTTGATTTTCTTTCTAATAAATAAATATATTGAGCTTCTTACCATCTTTATATTTAATTTCGAAGAAACCAGGTAAGAAGTCTATGTATTAGGAATGGATTGATGAATCTATGACTGGGAATCTAGATTTTGAACAAGAGCTTCAAGTAGTTAAAAGAGGATGTTGTGTACACTACTAGAAACATAGGTTTTAGAGACAGATG
This sequence comes from Lactuca sativa, assembly GCF_002870075.4. Taxonomy (NCBI): domain Eukaryota; kingdom Viridiplantae; phylum Streptophyta; class Magnoliopsida; order Asterales; family Asteraceae; genus Lactuca; species Lactuca sativa. Next base: position 17,974,110 of record NC_056624.2, read on the forward strand.
AGTCCGTCGCTATTCCGTCGCTAAAGAGCGTTTGCGACAGATTTACTCTATAGCCAATTAGAGTGTGGCTAATGACTTAGCAAGGGGTTTAGTGATGGATCAGTTTTTTTTCGACGGCTATAGCAACGGAATGTCCATCGCAAATTGGTCACTTAATATGGTAATTTAGTACACCAGCGACAAAACGTAATACAATATTCCATCGCGAATCCCTTGCAAAGATCTATTTTTTTTCGTCGCTAATCCCTCACAAATTTAAGATGTGATTTTTTTTTCATTATGTAGCTAATCCCTCGCAAATTTAGGATGTGATTTTTTTTTCTTTCCCTAGCTAATCACTCGCAAATTTAGGATGTGATTTTTTTTTCTTTCCCTAGCTAATCACTCGCAAATATATAATATGATATTTTATTTTGATTACTAATGTAAAACAAAAATGACAAAAACATCAAATAATTATAAAATCTCAAACCAAACATTAACATTCAAATATCAAACGCATCCAAAAATTATACACTCCAAACATTAATATTAAAATACCAAAAGCATCTGTCAAAGTTTAACATTGATTAAGTTTTGATTTCAAAGTATAAGGTACCATAATTCTTAATTTCATCTCATATTTTGCATTTCCACATACATCTTCTCCAATTATTGATATCTTGCGTCCAAAAGAAGGGTTGGAATGGAACTGGATTCCAATTCCAGTTTAGTCCCATGGATATAGGACCACGTGCTACTTACTTTGATGTCCTGTAGTTTTTTTCTAGATAAGGGATCTTTGTTGGAAGCAAATGCAGGACAGGAATGGAATTGAATTCCTATCCTAACCAAAAAGTAAATGAGGAAGGAAATACGGTGTTTGCCAATTGGTCTTCAGATTTGATTTTTTAAACATTTGTGTTGAATATTACGGACCATCTACCACACCAAAATTAACAACACATTTAGCATTTTTATAAATAAAAGTATAAAAAACAAAGCAAAAAAAAGATGCAATATTTTGAATTAGGAAGGAAATTACAAAACTAACCTTCGTGGTCTCTAGGTCTTGCCATGTGTCATTCTCTCATTGCATACAACCGCCTTTATCAGCACAATTTTATACCACAAAGACTCTGAAAGTTGATTCCTCACAAAGAGGAAAAAAATGCACACATTATATAAAGTTTATATCCATGAAAGATTATTTTATAAAACTAAAAAAAAAGTACCTACCATCGATTATTTCGAGGAGATGGAAATAACTTATTTTTATTCAAATTATCTTCTTTCATTTCAAAAGTCATCCGTTGACTTAAGTAGGAAGAAGTGGAACTGGTTGTCTTGCATAAGAATCTACACAATGACAGCCTGAAAAAAATTAAAAACAAGTGTTAAAGATTTTATATATAAGTACTTAAAATTATTTATTAAAAAGAAAAACAAGCATCTTCATCTCTTTGTTAGCATCTGCTGTCATATTAGTGAAATTCAAGTCTCTTGACCTGTCATAGATTATTCATAAGTTCTCAAAATCAGTATATAATTTATTAAATACGTTATAGAATTAAATATAATTTTTAAATATTGTTAACTTAAGAGTAGTACCAGTTATTGCTTTTAACAGGTTCCAATTCCAACACTCTTTTTTCTTCATCCTTAACTTTTGATAGAGGGGAAAAGAATTAGATATAGAAAAAGAAGCAAAAGTTGGTAGAATGTTTATGAAAGAAATGGAATCTACCAAAGGAATTGGAATCTCTAATTCCAACTCCATCGGAATCCACAAACCATTTACCTGGTGCATTGAAATGAAAACAATAGAAATTCCTAGCATGGAATTTATAGTCAAAGTATGACCAAACAAAGGAGCAGATACAAACCTGTGAAGATTGTTGCAACAATAGATGAATATTTTTTTAAAATTGTATCTGCATGACACAAACAAATAATATTATAACTAAAAAATAAATAAGTTATATTTTAGGGTTTTGTACAAAAAATAAATAAGTCATATTTGATGAAAAATGAGGATAAAACTCCTTGCCCTACCCTACATTATTTATGATCAAAAGCATGGTAGCTTTTGAATGTCCATACAAAATATCAAATCTTTCAGGCCCTAAAAATAAAAATAAAAATAGGACATAAATTAATTGTTTTGCATTCTTTTGTTGTTCAAAAATAGGACATAAATTTTTGTTAGTAGATTACATGTAAATAGAGTTATCAACTAGTCAACTCAACTATTTTTTTTACATGTAAATGAAGTTCTCTCAAATCTACATATGCTTAGACCAATTCAGTATATGAAAAAACGAAAGTGAAATAAATTAAAAAAAAGATAAAGTAGTGTAAAGAAGCGGAATGAAAGTGTCTTACAACCGATTGTTTATGTTGTTTCTGTAGATGTAATAATCCATCATAACCTACATTTAACACATGCTCTCATAGAGCCTTTTTGAATCACACTGCCCTTCTGAAAATAGAAGTCACATATGGAAGAATAAAAGAATTGAAACTTTAAAGTGCTTAAAGAATTACAATTTAGGGGAAAAAAAGTAAACTTCCAACTTACCATAATCAGTTGCAATACTATGTGATGTTGCAGTTTTGTTGAATTTCTTTGTTATTTCCGGTATTTGGAGACTAATGGAAGCATTAACCTAAAAAAAAGTAGGCCTTTTTGACAGATAATTTCTTTAATGTTTTAGAGAAACAAACAAGTGTTGTTAGTAAATAATCTGACAAAAAGATTATTGTTGATATGTAACAACGGAAATTTCAAAACAAAATTTTCATTTCTTAAAAATGTATTTCCATCCAAAATAAGGCATAAAGATCCAATGTATCATGTCATAATACAAATCATATAAAATCCCAAGATCATAAATCCTTCATCAGTGTGTACAGATCACGCCGGCGCCTTCCCACGGTCCTCGCTAGTACCTGAAACACATACACAACAACTGTAAGCATAAATGCTTAGTGAGTTCCCCAAAATACAACCTACGCACATACGCCTTTCCAGGCCCCGACCTTCCGGTCCATGTGTCTCAGGGGACTTCCGTCCTGACTGGGTAAACCTTCCGGTCCTACCCATGCCAACCTTACAGTCCACATTACAACGCCTTCCGACCCATAACATAATGCCTTCCGGCCCATATCAAGCATATCATACATAGCACATATAACAATTAACTTATCACACATAGCACATATGTCTCATACCATACCATATCCGACCTTCCGGTCACACAGTCAAAACCCTTCCGGGTATAGTATAGTGAGAAGGCTCACCTCGTGTATCTCGATATCTCGCAAATCCCGGAATCACTCGTGCTCGATCCTCTGAGCTACAATCCCCCTATAACATCATACGTCTCTTATTAACACTTTTACCACTAAGGTTGACTACCCTTTTCAAGTCAACACTAGTCAACTCTGGTCAACGGTCAACGGTCAACTTTGACCGGACTCGGCGAGTGCACTAGGGCGACTCAGCGATTCTAGACGTTTTCAACATAACAGAGAATAGCTCGAAGATAGTACCTCAAACGTGATGTTTTGGACCTCAAACCTTCAAGAAGTGGCTCCTCTTGTTTTCCCTTAGCTAATTCTTCCTTTCCCTTGCAAGATGATACCTCCAAGGTCAATAATGGCTTTCTACTTTGCTCCAAACGCTCTCACTCGCTAGGGTTTCACTCAAGGGACTGGTGAGCACAAATGACGGCCTAATAGGTACCAAACCCGAGAAATTAGGGTTTCATTAAACAACGCGGACTCGCCGAGTCCATACCTTGGACTCGCCGAGTCCAAGCGCGAACCCGCGTCCAGAATCGCGATCCTACTCGGCGAGTCTGAGCTCCAACTTGCCGAGTCCCCTCACAAAACATCAAAATTATAAGCATAATAGATACCTGGAAATCCGGGCTGTTACAACTCTCCCCCACTAGAAGTAGACTTCGCCCTCGAAGTCTCGCTCTGAAAATAGCTCCGGATGCTGCTCATGCATCTCACGCTCCGGCTCCCAGGTCATCTCCGATCCCTTCCGATGTTGCCACTGAACCAACACCAGGGGTACCTCCTTGTTCCTCAGAACCTTGATCTTCCGATCTCTGATGGCCACTGGTCTCTCGGCATAATTCAGGCTCGCATCCACCTGAATATCCTCTAATGGAACCACTGCCGACTCATCGGCTATACATTTCCTCAGTTGCGACACATGAAAAGTGTCGTGAATCTGCCCCAACTCGACTGGCAAATCCAGACGATAGGCTACCCGGCCTACCCTCGCGATCACACGAAATGGACCAATATATCGGGGCCCCAACTTGCCCCTCTTTCTGAATCGAATCACTCCCTTCCATGGAGAGACCTTCAGGAGAACAAGGTCGCTGACCTGGAACTCAAGCTCGGACCGGCGTCTGTCTGCATAACTCTTCTGTCGGCTCTGAGCGGTCAACAACCTCTGTCTGACCTGCTGAATCTGCTCTGACGTCTGAAGCACGATCTCTGTGCTGCCCATCACCCTCTGCCCAACCTCTCCCCAACAAATGGGGGTCCAACACCTCCTCCCATACAACAGCTCAAAGGGTGGCATACCAATGCTCGAATGATGGCTGTTGTTGTAGGAAAACTCTGCCAAGGGTAAATATGCATCCCAACTACCCCCGAAATCCAACACAGATGCTCGGAGCATGTCCTCAAGCGTCTGAATTGTCCGCTCACTCTGACCGTCTGTCTGGGGATGATATGCGGTACTAAAATGCAATTTAGTACCCAACTCCTCATGAAATTTCTTCCAGAATCTGGAAGTGAAACGCACATCACGGTCCGAAACAATCGAGATCGGCACCCCATGTCGAGATACTACTTCCCTCACATACACCTCCGCCAATTTCTCTGCTGAAGAACTCTCACTGATGGCAAGGAAGTGAGCGCTCTTCGTCAACCTGTCCACAATCACCCAAATTGCATCAACTCCCCTATCAGTCCTCGGCAATTTGGTGATGAAATCCATAGTGATCTGTTCCCACTTCCACTTGGGAACCCCCAATGGCTGCAACTTGCCATGCGGCCTCTGGTGCTCGGCCTTAACCCTACGGCAGGTCAAGCACCTCTCAACAAACCATGCGACGTCCCTCTTCATACAGGGCCACCAATACTCCTTTCTCAAATCCAAATACATCTTTGTAGCCCCGGGGTGAATCGAGAATTTCGATTGATGCGCTTCCTCCATCAAAATAGTACGCGTACCGCTCACAAACGGTACCCAAATCCTACCCTGAAAAGTCATCAGCCCTCTACCATCCGTAACGAATCCTGATACCAGACCAACAACCCGTTCCCTCTTCTGCATCTCAGGTTGCACAGCCTCGACCTGTGCCCCACGAATGGCATCCAATACCGGAGTCATCACGGTCAATCTCAAACATACATCCCGCAGTGGAGTGCTCTCCACCCTGCGGCTCAACGCATCGGCTACCACATTAGCCTTGCCTGGGTGGTACAGGATCTCACAATCATAGTCCTTGACCACATCCAACCACCTTCTTTGACGCATATTTAGGTTGGGCTGATCCATCAAGTACCTCAAACTCTTATGGTCCGTGTAAATCGTACACCGAACCCCATACAAGTAGTGACGCCAAATCTTGAGGGCGAACACTACTGCCCCCAACTTAAGATCATGGGTGGGATATATCGTCTCATGAGGCTTCAGCTGCCTCGATGCATATGCTATCACATGTCCTCTCTGCATCAGCACTGCTCCCAGCCCTAAAATCGATGCATCACAATATACCACAAAGTCCTCCATCCCTTCCGGGAGAGCAAAACCCTTCCGAGTCAATCTGGTGAGTGGCACTGCGATCTTGGAGAAATCCTTGATAAATCTCCGATAATACCCTGCCAACCCAAGGAAACTCCTGGTCTCAGAGGGTGACTTCGGCACCTCCCAACTCATCACCGCCTCAACCTTGGCCGGATCGACCAGTATCCCTTCATGGTTAACAAGATGTCCTAAGAACTAGACCTCCCGCAACCAGAAATCACACTTGGAGAACTTTGCATAAAGCTTCTCCGATCTCAGAACCCCAAGGACCTCCCTCAAATGCTCCTCATGCTGCTCCCTAGATCTCGAATATATCAGAATGTGATCGATAAATACAATCACTGACCGATCGAACATCGGCCTACATACTCGGTTCATGAGATCCATGAACACAGCCGGGGCATTGGTGAGCCCAAAAGGCATCACCACAAACTCATAATGCCCATAACGCGTTCTGAACGTTGTCTTCTGGACGTCCTCATCCCGCACTCTCACCTGATGATATCCAGACCTCAAATCGATCTTGGAGAACCAAGATGCTCCCTGTAACTGATCGAACAAATCGTCGATCCTCGGCAATGGGTAACAGTTCTTGACCGTCAGCTTGTTCAACTCCCGGTAATCAATGCACATCCGGTGTGAACCATCCTTCTTCTTGACGTACAGGATAGGCGCTCCCCACGGCGAGCTGCTCGGCCGAATAAACCCCTTCCCCAGCAGATCCTGAAACTGCGAGGATAACTCTTGCATCTCTGGAGGTGCAAGACGATAAGGCACCTTAGCGATAGGCGCGGCCCCCGTAACCAAGACGATACTGAACTCCACTTGCCTCACAAGAGGCACACCCGACAACTCCTCGGGAAAAACATTTAGAAACTCACGCACCACCGGAACCTCCTTAACTGAACTCGGCCTCTCGGGAGCCACCCGCGTATCTATCACATACGCCACAAAACCCCTACAGCCCTGCTGTAGACACTGCCTTGCCCTAGCGGCTGAACAAAAAGCTGATCTCGAACATGTACCCTCGCCGTACACCAAAAGAACTCCCCCACTAGGGTCTCGTATGGTCACCAGCTGACGCTCGCAGTCGATAACTGCGCCGAATCTGCTCAACCAGTCCATGCCCACAATGACATAGACATCACCCATCGCAATAGGAACCAAGTCAATCGGAAACTCAACCCCGAAAATCTCTAACACACATCCCCAGAGAACCTCCGTGGCACAAATCACTCTCTCGTCAGCTATGGAAACTCTCAGAGGCCGACTCAACGCCTCACGACTAACACTGATATGCTGACTAAAGGCCAGAGATACGATAGACCGACTCGCACCTGAGTCAAATAATACTAAAGCAGGTACAAAATTCACAAGAAAAGTACCTACGCATAAACATGAAATAAGCATAGCATCCCATAAAAGAATAATAAATACATGAAAGAATACATACCAGCCACAACATTAGGCGCCGCACGGACCTCCTCCGCGGTCAACTGGAAAGCTCTCCCACGAGCCCTCGGAGCCTCGGCCTTCACTGGTCGAGTCTCAACAGCCCTAGCAGCAGGTGCAGATCCCTGGTGAAGCTGAGGGCACTCGGCCTTCCAATGGCCAGTCTGGTTGCAATGAAAGCAAACCATAAACCCCTTGGGGCAATCCCTAGCAATGTGCCCTTCCTTGCCACACTTGTAGCAAGCACCAGATCGACATGTCCCCTCGTGACCCTTGCCGCACTTTCCGCAAGTGCGGCCCTTCTGGCCTCCCGTCCTCGAATCGGTGGACTTAGTCCGCTTGGCAGCCGGCTGAGACTGAGCCGGCCGCCGATCCACCCGTTGAGACTCGGCCTCCTCCCTGGCCTGGGTCTCCAACTCGATCACGCGCTTCCTGACATTCGCCTGAAGCTCAGAAAAAGTCTGATATGACGAGTTCCATACGGACTCCCGGATATCCCTCCTTAACACCCCCAAATACCGGCTCATCCGAGCCTGCTCCGTGGACACCTGCTCTGGGCAGAACATTGCCCTCTCATGAAACTTCCGCGTGATCACCGTGACAGAATCATTACCCTGCTTGAGGGTCAAGAACTCCTGAACCAACCGTTCCCTCTCCACCAGGGGAACGTACTCGTCTCTGAACATAGTAGTAAACCTCTCCCATGTCACAGCTGGAACCTCTACCAGAGTGAAGTTCGCCGTCACGAACTTCCACCAATCCTTTGCTCCCAGGCGGAGCTGGTTCAAGGCGAACTGTACCCTCAGATGCTCCGGACATGAACAAGTGTAGAAGCATCCCTCGATGTCAGAGTGGTCTTAATAGACCCAAACATCTCCGGAATCTCAGCCCGGATCGCTGCAGCCACCTCCTCATGAATCATATGACGAATCTCCTCGTCACTCACGCTGCTCGTACTAGGCCTGTGGCGTGGTCCAACCATGATGCCTCTGAAATACAACATAGAAATATCAGAGACTCTATCGAGCATAATCGCACTCGATAACGCAACCCTACTCATTCTCCGATACCCAGGGATTCTTAATTGGGTCGCCCACCGACCCGGTGTCTTCGGTAGTACGGGCCCAATACTACTGACTACACCGCATCATCATTCATCCCAAGTCCTCCTCCCCAAACCCCGGATCCTGACTACTCTACTCTTGCCATGCACTAACTACCCGCTCGCTCTCAAAGCATCTCATAGCAACAGATTTCCCTAGACTAAAGCATCAAAAATCAGTCCACTCTAGTCCTATTATGGATACCTAGTCTTCTAGCATGCATATCATATCATATCATATCATAACACAACATTGTAAGGGTATTTTGGGGATTTTTACTGTCCGGGCGCTGGCTGATCGTACACACTGCTTCACTCTTGTTTACCACAAAATCCTTTATAAATATTTTATACCTTTGTTTTTGAAAGTTTTCCTCAAATCCTCGGTTTGAGTTCAGTTATGCCCGAAGGTGTACCCGAATCCCTCAAACCAAGGCTCTGATACCAACTTGTAACAACGGAAATTTCAAAACAAAATTTTCATTTCTTAAAAATATATTTCCATCCAAAATAAGACATAAAGATCCAATGTATCATGTCATAATACAAATCATATAAAATCCCAAGATCATAAATCCTTCATCAGTGTGTACAGATCACGCCGACGCCTTCCCACGGTCCTCGCTAGTACCTGAAACACATACACAACAACTGTAAGCATAAATGCTTAGTGAGTTCCCCAAAATACAACCTACACACATACGCCTTTCCAGGCCCCGACCTTCCGGTCCATATGTCTCAGGGGACTTCCGTCCCGACTGGGTAAACCTTCCGGTCCTACCCATGCCAACCTTACAGTCCACATTACAACGCCTTCCGGCCCATAACATATTCGCCTTCCGGCCCATAACATAATGCCTTCCGGCCCATATCAAGCATATCATACATAGCACATATAACAATTAACTTATCACACATAGCACATATGTCTCATACCATATCATATCCGAACTTCCGGTCACACAGTCAAAACCCTTCCGGGTATAGTATAGTGAGAAGGCTCACCTCGTGTATCTCGATATCTCGCAAATCCCGGAATCACTCGTGCTCGATCCTCCGAGCTACAATCCCCCTATAACATCATACGTCTCTTATTAACACTTTTACCACTAAGGTTGACTACCCTTTTCAAGTCAACACTAGTCAACTCTGGTCAACGGTCAACGGTCAACTTTGACCGGACTCGACGAGTGCACTAGGGCGACTTGGCGATTCTAGACGTTTTCACCAACTCTCTAGGATTCCCTTTTTGACACGTCGAGTATTCCCCTGACTCGACGAGTTTCACCTGGTAAGAATCGCGGGGCCACCCCGACTCAACTCGCCGAGTCTCAAGAACAACTCGGCGAGTCCTAGTTCGACTCAGTCCACCTGTCAACCCTCTCTAACTCGCCCTGACTCACTGAGTCAACCTATAACTCGGCAGGACCACTCATTGAGTGGTTAAGGACAATCTTCATGCTACTCGTCGAGTCTGTTCGTCGGACTCGGCGAGTCCATGCCATGTAACAACTCAAACTTGCTTCTGAGGTCAGATCCGCTCCAACAATTCATTGATCTGTGCTTCCTAAGCTGATTCATCACGTAAAGTCCTTATCTTGGTGTTCATAACACACCCCATGGCTCATAAATGGCGTTTTGACCTTAGGCATAAGGATTCCAATCCAAAACCCCCATGGATTCACAAAAAGCTTGGGCAAAGGGACACTCTGGACCTCCAAGGGTCCAGATCTATAATCTAAATTGCTTAAGGGACCAAGGAAGCACTAGATCTAGCCACAAAAGGGCTCAATAAGCCGTAAATCAATATAAACATCAACATAACAGAGAATAGCTCGAAGATAGTACCTCAAACGTGATGTTCTGGACCTCAAACCTTCAGGAAGTGGCTCCTCTTGTTTTCCCTTAGCTAATTCTTCCTTTCCCTTGCAAGATGAGACCTCCAAGGTCAATAATGGCTTCCTACTTTGCTCCAAACGCTCTCACTCGCTAGGATTTCACTCAAGGGACTGGTGAGCACAAATGACGGCCTAAAGGCCCTTTAAATAGGTCCCAAACCTGAGAAATTAGGGTTTCATTAAACAGCGCGGACTCACCGAGTCCAGGCGCGAACCCGCGTCCAGAATCGCGATCCTACTCGGCGAGTCTGAGCTCTAACTCGCCGAGTCCCCTCAAAAAACATCAAAATTATAAGCATAAAAGATACCTAGAAATCCGGGCTGTTACATGATAGTTGTGTTTCATTATACTTCCAACAATGACTAAACCATCTAACTTCAAGACCTTGCATGCAGCCATGGCAGAACTTACTTGGTTTGAGGTTCTTATTTGGTCATTTGTTCGTCCCAATGGATCATAACCACCTTCAAAGGATTAAGATAGTCACAAATGAAATTACTTGAAGAAACTAGAAATCAATACAACAGTCAATGAAATCTACAATTTTTCTAAGTACCAGATGTATTTCAGAATACATACAAGTTTTTGCCTCAAAACAGGATGTAGTGATTCTCTACTGGTGTTGAAGCTCCAGTTCTAGAAGATTGTGCTTGAGCCAAAGCTTCTCTTAAAGAACACGGTTGGCCTAGGAGTTCATTATTTTCCACAAACATCCATTTTCAGATGCACCGTGTAGCTGCATTTCATGTGATGAATTTAGAAATACAATAAACAAGTGTCATGATGACTGAATATAACAAGAAGGAAGAGATTATAACAAAATATACCCTAATTTCTTGACGAGATGCCTAAGATAGATACTGATTAATGGTAGGTGAAAGTGGAGACAATTAACACACACACCCATTGTCCACTACATGAATGCTTGAGTCCACAATTACACTTATAATTAATCCTGAAACAAGGAACGGAATTTTTGCTGGTTACATTAGGTATTATTGATAATAGTGAGATACTCAAATGATAATTGCTCTCTATGGATTATTGGATGTTAACTCTAAATACCACACAACATGAACAAAGCTCTAACATAAAGATTCACATATAATACTCACGTTCCAACAAAGTTGTATGAGCAAGAGCAAGCTACATCATAGCCTCTACATTGTTGTGTTAATCCAAAAATATGGGACAATTTAAGTCCAGGGGTATTTTGGGAAAAACCTTCCTATTTTAAGTTTTTGAGTTAGATTAGGAGTTGTTTCGAGTAGCCATATTAGACTAGGTTTCCTTTATGTTTAGTATAAATAGGTTCAAGTAGATTGAAGTTTTAAGTCATTTTACCTTTGAAAATAAAAGTATTCTTCTAATATATTTTTGTCTTCTGTGTCCCCCATTCCTTCCTATGTATCTGTGTGCATTGAGTTTAATTATCTCAGTTATTCCTAAGCGAATAGGTTATAATCAGTAGCTAATAGTTTTTATTACCTGTTACCTTTCTTCCCCATTTTCGTCCCATGTTCTTGATATGTGGGTTCACTTCTGCATTAGTGCAGAAAGTAACATCATTTACAAATTTGCGGCATCTCAAACATAAACATCAGCAACACAAGATGGAATGGGACATCTCAAACTCAAACGTCGAGGATCATCACTTATAGATTTGCGAATGTAAGCCACCACAATCAATACAAAAAATAATTACAACGTGAAATCTTTAACCAAATTATAGATATATGAAAATACAAACCTGTCCAACATGTTTTATAAAAATCAAGAACACAAGCACAACAATGGTGCTAAAGTCAGTCACCTTAATAGCGGTCGATTTTAGGACTCTTTTAGAAAAAGAAGCATATTTTTGGCACTGTTTTGCACCCTAATAGCTTGATTTAATTCCTATATTGATACTAAAAATTTAGGGTTTACCTTCTTCAATGAAGGCAAGAGAACCGAGTGGAGGGAGATGACAATAGAGGGTGAGCGGGTGGAGAATGACAGCGAGAGCAGGGCAAAGACGATGATGTGGCCAATTCCTGAGCGGTGGCAGCCAGCTCGACCGCTGGTGGATGCTAAATTGGTGATAGTGATGGCGATAGAAGGCGTAGGGCGACATAGATACGACGAAGAGGAGCGGAAGGCGTGAAGATACGAGAATGAAATGAATGAAGATGGTATGCACTCCCATTTTGAACCCTAGAACGGAGTGGGGGTGTGCGACCAAGCGAAGACGAAGAGGTGGGAGGTGGGCCATTTTCGTGAATGAGAGGCAAATAAAACCTAGAAAATGTTTTGGGGAGCGGGGTATCAATTTGTGAGACTGTCCTTTGAGAGAGAACTGAAAAAGCAAGAGGGAAAATATAATAGCAACCGATTTATGGGTTATTTTCTAAAAAACATTAGCGAGGGATAATTCCTTCGCCATTCCCTATCTAATCCCTCGATAAACCGTCATTAATTCCAACCTAATAACTGCATTTGATTATTTTTCACTTAATATACCTTCCGTCGGAAACCCATCGGAAATCCGTCGCTGATTTAGCTAGGGATATAATCTGTCGATGATTCCGTCGCTGAAAGTTCAGTTTCTAGTAGTGGTATTTGAAAAAAGAAGTTCAATAGCTGATAAATAAAGCACATAGTTATAGGGTTGAAATCAGTCGTATTATTATCTAAAAATAGTTGAATGGAGTTTGGTATGATGTATGAATTTTAGTAGTTTGAATATATTGAATGCTTTATATTGAATGTTGGGTTGGTATTGAATGAAATGTTGCATAATACACATTTGAATGTAATTTACAGTGAATTTAGCTGCAGTTTCTACAACCGAAAGACAAGGACAATGATAGAAACAAATGTGATTGCTAGTAAACAATTGACATATGATTCTCATTAGAACAAGATTCTTAATAAACTAATGCATTAATACCAATAAATATTGAAAGAGACAAAACACAATTGATATGGGATACCAATTTGATTCGATTACTAAAAGCTATCTAAAGTTGCTAGGTTACAAGCAAGGATAGTATTGCCAATTACATCAAAAGTTGGTTCAAATCTCAAAAGAAAGTCAACATACATAGTTTATTATTGCATACTTCCAAAGCAAAAGAAAACAAGTAAACTTGATCATTCTAAAGTAACTAGGTTGTCGACGGTCACTCCTTTGCCATCCTTTCGAAAAACATGCTTCCTGATTTGTATCTTGTTGATTCAATCTGAAGGCTTCCATGCTCTAACACCAAGAATATTAGGCACACTAACACGAAGATTCAAAAGCACTAGGTTAACAATTACTAGATTAACAGGATCTTGGTTGACAGGTACTTCATTCACAGGATCTTGATTCTCAGGATCTTGATTCACATGGACATTCTCTTGAATTACAGGCTCTTGATTGACATCTTCTTGAGTCATATGATCTTGATTCACATGTATTGAAGTACTTCGAGCTGGAGTTCTTGGACTTGCTTGTGAAGGACAATTTTTTGCATTACTCTTCTTTCTTGCTTTACTTAGACCTACTTCTGAAGGACCGCTCACTGGACATGTAGCTTTGTTGTCTCTAGTTTCATTACAAATTGTACATTGTGTTGAATACATACCCTAGTTATAGTATGTCTTTATTCCCACTGAGTTCGTTTTCTGCTTGTTCTCTTTTTCTTTTCACACATGGCCTACGAGGTAACCTCTTCCTAATAAGAGTTAGTATTTGGCGAAGATTAGGCATGTGGGACCACAAGGTACTATCATTCAGGGATGTATGGTGTACTCATAAGCCCTAAGAAATACAGATTTAGTAAACCAGTTTGCAACATATTCCTCTGAATCAAGATTCAAAGAAGATATGACATATATGGCATGCACATAAGGAATCCCTATCAATTGCCAACCTCTACATCCACATCCTCTCTTCTCTAGGTCAACACCATACCTTTCATTACCTTGCACAACTTCAACTTGTTTATATCCACTAACATACAGAGCCTAGAATCTGCCATTACAAAAAGTTAGTTAACACTTGCATGTACAAAAAGTAAGTAAAACATATATTGTCACTAACCTTCTCAACTTCTTTAGTTCACCAAGCTTCTTTATGATAGTTGGAAAAATTGCCAACTTCCAGCCCCATCCTTTCCCTTTCTGCATGTACACTCTCCCCATCACAAAAACCCTTATGTCCTCTAACATTGTGATTAATGGCTTCTTTCTAGCTTCTATAATAGAAACATTGAAGCTCTCAGAAACACCATTTCCATTGCATCACATCCCATTCCCACCTTAAAAATATCTCTTGACCAATAGTTAGGCTCCCTTCCAATGAGATAGTTATATGCCCCAACATCAAAGCTCTTGACCTCTTCCATTACAAGTTCAACTTTATGAATTGTAGTTGCCTTTATAGCCCTCCAAAAATGTTTTATGTAGCACTCACGCTTAAAGTTTTTATGGAAATTAATTAACAAGGATGTGCCTAGCATCTAACCTATGCTCCACTTCTGGATATCTTTCTTTCATAGCCTCCATTATATCCTACATTTATTTGGAATGTTAGTATGTGTAAAAGGTAATTTGTGTGTATGTACCTTGTGTCCATCTGACATCAATGTGATTCCATTACCACTTACCCGTTGATCTATATCTTCCATTAGATTGTCCAAGAACCACTTCCATGTACTATTTTTCTCAACATTCACTACTGCACAGGTTATTGGGTATGTGTTATTATTGCCATCCCTGCCTACTGCTAAGAGGAGCTCCCCTTTACATATGCCCTTCAGAAAGCCTCTATCTATCCTAATAACCTTGCTATACACATCTAACCAGCCATTAACCACTCCTTTAAAACTCACATAAAACCTTTCAAACACCATAATAGAATTACTTTGGGGCTACACATACACTTCAACATGAGATCCTAGGTTGGCCTTTTAAATTTCAGCTCCATATTCCTACAACTTGGAATAATGATCCTTCAAATCACTCTCAATTTCACACAATGCAAATCTTTATGCATTCCTACATTGTCCAACACTAAAATTTATGTTGAATATATAACATCCCAAAAATGCAGTCTAAAAATTTCGTTTTAATTTAATAATAAAACCATAGTCATCGAACATCATATAAAAATCATAAACAGTGTATCTCAAAATATCGTAACAATTGTCAAAATTTTAGAGTATAAACATCCCAGGCTGAACCCATGGTGTGTGCACTACAATCTTCCCTAGCTCCTCTTTTGAAAAATGAGTACCTGAAACCAAAACTGAAACTGTAAGCACGGAGCTTAGTAAGCTCCCCCAATCTACGACATACCATACAATAACACATAAAGCAAATACTGGGCCTTGCCTACTACATCAGACCAAAATCCAGACTAACTAGGGCCTCGCCTACTGCATCGGACCGAAGTCCGAACTAAATAGGGCCTTGCCCGCTGCATCGGAACGAAGTCCAGACTAACTAGGGACTCGCCCACTACATCGGACCAAAGTCCGAAAAAACTAGGGCCTCACCCACTGCATCGGACCGAAGTCCGGAATAACTAGGGCGTCGGCCACTGCATCAGACCGAAGTCCGGATTAAACTAAACATAGCATAACATGAACATAAACATATAACATAATCACATATACTGTATTGGGCTTGCCCGACATCGGACCGAAGTCCGGAGCATATGACACATAACATACACATGCATGAATCACAAAGACATCAAGCATGCATAATTACTTCTAGGGACCACCCTGACATCGAACCAAAGTCCGGAAACATATAGACTGCATCGGGCTAACCCGGTATACTACCAATATAGAAACGGGCCGACATTGGTGCCTTAGACCCATTCCTACCGGAGGAAAACTCACCTTGCATTATTGAAGCTCTTGCTGATACCCTCTTGATTGCTATCCGACAAATCTCCTAAACTGACCTCTAGAAGTCAAACTAAGTCAACTCTAGTTAAAGTCCTTCTCAAGGTTAAAGTCCTGGTCAAAGTCAACCTTCCAGATTGATCCTACTCGCCGAGTCAGCCTATTGACTCGCTCAGTTTAGAGTCTTCCGAAATTCTACAACTCACGACTCGACTCGCCGGGTCACCCCATGACTGGTCGAGTCCTTCAATCTACGAGTCCTTCAATCTCTGAGTCCTAGTCTTGCCCAACCCATTGAGTCACCACTCACTCACTGATTTGTCTCATAACCAGAAGAGATTAGGGTTTACGGCCCAACTCGCCGAGTCCTTGAACCGACTCGGCGAGTCCACTTTGTATCATCACTAAGTTATTGATTACAACCCATTCCCTTGCTTCCAATTCATAGATTTAGACTCTTAAGGCTAGCACTACACGTAAAGTTGCTAACTTTACGTGCATGCAAGGTGATATGAATTTAAAACACTTAATCCAAGCTAAAATGGATCTCTAAATCATGGAATGAAGCCATAGATGGGTAAAGCTACCCACTCAGAGCTCCTAAAGTTTAAAAATGCCCAGATCTGAAGTCCTTTTTGACCTCAAAGGCTAAATGTTAGGATTGGCCTCGGAAATGGCCCAAATGTGACAACATCTAAGCTAAGAAGGGGATCCATCTAATGAATGCTCAAAGTATAGACTTGCTACCTTCTACCAGCTGCCAAACCGATGTAGAGGCTGGATCTACACTTTCTTTCTTGCTCCTTTCTCTGAAGCCTTCAAGATGCACTCCGAATGGACCACAATCTTCACAAAAGCTCAATAAATGAAATTGGGTGGCTAGGGTTTCGGTTCTGGACCATGGAGGCTATAATTGAGACCCTAAAGAGGAGAATAGGATGCTTAAATAGGGCACCAAGTCCTAAAATTAGGGTTTCCTAACCCAAACCTGACTCACCGAGTCAGTTCCCACGACTCGCCAAGCCGGCCACTTAATCTGCGACATGAAACATGCTCCGCATCGTCGAGTTCTTCCTTGGACTCGACTAGTTGACTCACTGATTTTGAGTTCTCCTTTCTTTTTCATGGTCTACTAGATTAAGAGTGTTACAACTCTCACCTACTTATACTAGACTTCGTCCTCGAAGTCCACTATGACCAATTGTCATGCAATCTGCTCATCACATCTCTGTTCGATGAATCCATCTCGTACTGGATCCGATCCTCACGGAATCACTTCCGTTGACCTTCTGAACAAAAGTCCATTTTCCACAAAAGCCCAAACCGAAACTTTACCGAAATACTCCTAGGCTCCAAAAGACAAACCGAACATCCGGATCGCTTCTAATACATCACTCGCACCCAAAATGGCCTAGGTGTTACCCTTTTCAAAATCCATAATCCTTATGATGACCGCCCTTCAGGCCACAGCCTCAGACCAGGAGTCAATTCAGAATAGGGCGTTGCAACTCTCCCCGACTTAAATTAGATTTCATCCTCGAAATCATTCGTTACCATCCCTGATATACCAGATGACCTAAACAATATGGCCACAAACCAGAAATACCATAGCCTTTCCAATTTCTGAGTTCCATAATGATCTATCTTCCTGACGGACCGCCTATGCCCTAACTACCATGCCAAAACCTCGTCGAGTAACTGACCAATGCACATTCCCCATTGCTGATTATCTCAATGATATCATCAGAAAGAAAATCCCTATCCATAACTAGCTGTAGAGTATGTGTACTTGACAAAAGGCTCAGATAATCCTTCGAATAGAAGATTCATCCCTGTAATGGTTAGACTCATACGAGAGCTGCGCAACAGGATCAAATCAACTAATCTAAGATTATTTAATCCCACTACAAACGACAAGTTACTTCCAAATCATTCAGTTTCTTTGCCTGCACCAGAAATCCTAAGACACCAATACTGTCTGATACTCTGAAACTACCCGCAAAACAGAATTGCCTGAAACACTGAACTGTCTGAAACACTAAACTATCTGAAACACTGAATTGCCTGAAACACTAAACTGCCTGAAACACTGAACTATCTGAAACATTGAACTGCCTGAAACACTGAACTGCCTGAAACACTAAACCATCTGAAACACTAAATTGCCTGAAACACTAAACTGCCTGAAACATTCAATTATCTGAAACACTGAACTGCCTGAAGCACTGAACTACCTGAACAACACATTGCTACATGGCTGCTTCCCCAAGGTCCATCGGGACCTCCCTGGCTCCAGTCTATCTGGAATACGGTTTCCCCGTCCGATTGCTGAGTCAAGCGTAATCTCATAGTCGCCCT
The DNA here is from genome assembly GCF_002870075.4 of Lactuca sativa. Taxonomy (NCBI): domain Eukaryota; kingdom Viridiplantae; phylum Streptophyta; class Magnoliopsida; order Asterales; family Asteraceae; genus Lactuca; species Lactuca sativa. The sequence continues at coordinate 17,992,621 of NC_056624.2, forward strand.
ACACGACTTCCAAGCATAATCCTTTTGATCAACAATTGCCACAAGTTCTCCTGCCACCGTGGCTCTAACGACCCAGTGATCTATTGATCGAATCCATACGTCGAGTCTTGACATAACAAATTCCAGAGCTAAAAGTGACTGCTACACGACCAATGGTAGCCTTATATCTCAAACGACCTTAAATGACCCATTGCTTACTTGATCTTATAACTGTAGTGGTGATCCCACAGTCTTATCATTTGCTCAAACAAGTCTAATTCATCTAGAGAAACCTGTAACGAATCTGCGGATTTACCACACCCTCACTGCTGCACCCGAACTGGTGAGTACTACTATTCTCCTCGTGATCTGCCCTCACTTCCGCACTACGTGCCAACCTAGTGAAATCCATGCCAACCATCGTAGGTTTACAACACTCTAATGCTATCTGAAAACTTAGTGAATGCTACGGCTACACCCACAGACTCACAACACTCTAACACTGTCTGGCTGCTAGTGAATGCTACGGCTACACCCACAGACTTACAACACTCTAAGACTGTCTGGCTACTAGTGAATGCTATAGCTACACCCGCAGATTTACAACACTCTAACACTATCTGGCTACTAGTGAATGCTACGGCTACACCCGCAGACTTACAACACTCTAACACTATCTGGCTACTAGTGAATGCTACGGCTACACCCACAGACTTACAAAACTCTAACACTATCTGGCTAATAGTGAATGCTACGGCTACACCCGTAGACTTACAACACTCGACCTAACTCTCAACTGAACTTGAGTCTTAACTGGGGATCTAACCTGGTTTCTGAAACAGGCTTCCCAAAGCCAATTGTTGGAACGTTTTCTGAACTCCCAGCTCATCCAATCCTCAATCAAGACGACCACTCGATCGTCTCCATTCTGACGGAAAAATCTCTAGCCTGGTTTCCCAACTAGTCATCAGCTAATTGAGCATACACGAACTTAACTTCGGGAAGTTTTCTCTAACTCCTGTTCACGTGCTCCTCCATCTAAACAGCCACTTGGGCTGCTTTCCTCCTCAACGGTGATGCAAACCCAATCCAGTCTCGCACTTACTTCTGCTTCTGACCACTCGGGTGGTTCTCCCCCACTTTGATTCTACTAGCTCCTTACAACTTACATCTTTAAAAGGATTCTCAATCCTTTTCTCCATCTAATGGTCGATCTGCTGACAACCAATACTTACTATTGCTAGTGCTCCAAACTAACCAATACCAAATTTGAACCACTCTGAAAGACTAACAGAATACCTCCCATGCCCTTCTCACACTTGTTATAGTGACTGCATCCTGAGAACCTGCTCAAAAGGGAAACATCTTCGAACTACTACTCTAACATCCAAGGTATGCAGATGGCATATAACTAAATCATAAGCAAGAAACATAATATTCTGAAATACAATTACTAACATCGATGCAGTACCATAACAATAAAATCGTAAACAAAAGCTGCATTGAAATACATACTAGTGGTCTATTGCGGCTCGATCTTGACTTCCTGCGGAACCATGGGCGTTGAAACTTGAACACTCTCCACCTCCAAAATAGGACAAAGGGACTTGAAATGACCTGGCTGGTGACAATGAAAACATATCTGATCCTTCTTGCAATCCCGATGTACATGCCCTCTTTTGTCCACATTTGAAACACCTAAATTTGTGAAAAGCAAACCCATGGGTTCCCCCACACTTTCCACAAACCTCAAGATCTCCATGACTTCCAACACTCAAGTCAACCGAGTCAGATCCACCACCTTCCTTCAATCATCCTGACGTTGGCATCCACTTCCTTTTCCCTAACTGCACATCCAAACCAAATTCTTGCTCCCGAGTTGCCTTGGCTACCCCATCTATTGTCTAAACAGTCGCCGTCTGACCCTGAAACCTAGTGGCTACCCTGCTAGTAACACACTCAATAATGTCGAGTAACTCCTCATGTACCGCCCACGAAACCTCCACAGCAATCCAATCCTGAAGTGAACTTTCCTGGAGACAACGTTCGTAACCCACCTCCGATCCCTGATGAAAAGAGCTAATAACAGGACCCTCCCTTTCGAGGGATCCCGGAGATCCAATATCATTGGGCCCTAGAGGAACCCCTAACATGCCTGCCATCTCAGCATGAAAGGCTCCCACCTTCTGATCTAAAATCTCCAATATACCCTCCTTGACCGTACCAAAGATCACAGGAGTATGATCGAGGATACTGCGTGTAATCTCTGCTGATACTAACTCTCTCATCTGCTTCCCGAGCTACTCGGCTCCTGAACCCGATCCTAACTCCTCACTGGCACCTGAACTGCCCACTGGCCTACCCCGTAGAGTCGTCATACTGCATGAGTTATAACATGACTAGCATCAAACTACTCATCACTACTGAGGGATCACACATTTACTACAAGTTCCTCGGTTTTATCTTAGCCCTTCTTGAATCGAGTACAGTTCTTCTGCTTTTAGTAGTACGAGCACATATTACCTTCCACATGTATCCGTACTTTCCTCGAGAATTGCCTCGACTCCACCAAGTCTCTTTCACTACTACTATTGCTCCCAACACTACTCTAATCTTAGGCTTGCGCTAGGGTAATCACCAATCCACTCTCTGACATCAACTGCATAAGAAATCCTTGTTTTCTTCCACTAACTAGCTTGTGGATACTATTACATATTACTTAGACTAGATAATTCTTCAAATGATAGATCCTACTCTACAACGGTTGGACTGAGACAAGATCTGGGAACTAGAGCTAGACCTAACCTTCTATAATTATTCAGTCCTCACAATATGTAACCTAACATATTTGTTTACTAGTTAGTGAAAGACAACTAGAACTCCTAAAAGCACAAAGCAAGTAGCATTCGGGCATTGAGTACACATAATCAAGCATATACTACTCTGGCTTTCAAACTGACTAATCTGTACAATCATGCAGTTCTCATAAGCTGATACACATTTAATAGGCACATAAGGCATCCTTCCTAGATCCTTAGCCCTAATCTAGCATGTTGTTCTCATAAAACTGATAAAAATAACATAAACTTGTATGGGTAATTTGGTAGTACTTACTTGAGCTCGGCTGATTGCATGCACCACACCCTTATCTATTTTGAAAGTTCTTTTTCTTTCTAAAATTTCTTTTTGCTTTTTCTAAAACTCTTTGCTTTTCTCCAAATTTCCTTTTTGCAAAAATTGATTTTCCTTTTGAACATTCTCTACACCAATTCCTTAGTTTGAGTTCCGACACACCCAAAAGTGTGCCCAAATCCCTCAAACCAAGGCTCTAATAACAACTTGTAACATCCAAAAAATACAGTCTAAAAATTTAGTTTTAATTTAATAATAAAACCATATTCATCGAACATCATATAAAAATCATAAACAATGTGTCTCAAAATATCATAACAATTGTCAAAATATCAGAGTATAAACATCCCACGCTGAATAGATGGTGTGTGCACTGCAATCTTCCCGAGCTCCTTTTTTGAGAACTAAGTACCTGAAACCAAAACTAAAATTGTAAGCACAAAGCTTAGTGGGCTCCCCCAATCTACCACATACCATACAATAACACATAAAGCAAATATTGGGCCTTGCCGATTGCGTCGGACCGAAATCCGGACTAACTAGGGCCTCGCCCACTGCATCGGACCGAAGTCCGGACTAACTAGGGCCTTGCCCACTGCATCAGACCGAAGTCTGGACTAACTAGGGCGTCGCACACTATATCAGACCGAAGTCTGAAATAACTTGGGCCTCACCCACTGCATCAGACCGAAGTCTGGAATAACTAGGGCCTCGCCCACTGTATCGGACCGAAGCCCGGAATAAACTGAACATAACATCACATGAACATAAACATATAACATAATCACATATACTGTATCGGGCATGCTCGGCATCGGACCGAAGCCCAAAGCATATAACACATATCATACACATGCATGAATCACAAAGACATCAAACTTATATAACTTCTTCTCGGGACCACCTTGGCATTGGACCGAAGTCTGGAAACATATAGACTGCTTCAGCTAACCCCAATATACTACAAATATATAAACGGGCCAACATTGGTGCCTTAGACCCATTCCTACTGGAGGAAAACTCACCTTGTACTGTTGAAGCTCTTGCTATACTCTCCTGATTGCTATTCGACAACTCTCTGAAGCGTTGCTCCCCGAGCTATCGATACCAAAATAACACTTAGTCCTAAACTGAACTCTAGAAGTCAAACTAAGTCAACTCTGGTCAAATTCCTTCTCAATGTCAAATTCCTGGTCAAAGTCAACCTTCTAGATTGACCCTACTCGCCGAGTCAGCCCATTGAATTGTCGAGTTTATAGTCTCCCGAAACTCTACAACTCACGACTCGACTCGCCGAGTCACCCCATGACTCGTCGAGTCCTTCAATCTCCTAGTCCTAGTCTTGCCCAACCCACTGAGTCACCACTCACTCAGTGATCTGACTCATAACCAGAAGAGATTAGGGTTTGCAGCCCGACTTGCCGAGTCCACTTTGTGTCATCATTAATTTGTCGATTACAGCCCATTCCCTTGCTTCCAATTCAGAGATCTGGACTCCTAAGGTTAGCACTACACGTAAAGTTTCTAACTTTACGTGCATGTAAGGTGATATGAAGCTAAGACACTTAATCCAAGATTAAATGGATGTATAAATAATGGAATGAAGCCATAGCTGGGTAAAGCTACCCACTCAGAGCTCCTAAAGCTCAGAAATGCCTAGATCTGAAATCCTTTTCGTCCTCAAAGCCTCAATGTTCAGATTGGCCTAGGAAATAGCCCAAATGTGACAAAATCTAAGCTAAGAAGGGGATCCATCTAGTGAATGCTCAAGGTATAGATTTGTTACCTTCTACCAGCTTCCAAACCGATGTAGAGGCTGGATCTACACTTCCTTCCTTGCTCCTTTTTCTCAAACCTTCAAGATGCACTGCAAATGGACCACAATCTTCATAAAAGCTCAAGAAATGAAGTTAGGTGGCTAGGGTTTCAGTTCTGGACCATGGAGGCTTTAATTGAGACCCTAAAGAGGAGAATAGGATGTTTAAATAGGGCACCAAATCCTGAAATTAGGGTTTCCCAAACCAGACCTGACTCGTCGAGTCAGTTCCCCCGACTCGCCGAGTCGGCCACTTTATCTGCGACATGGAACTTGCTCCAACTCGTCGAGTTCTTCCATGGACTCGACGAGTTGACTCACTGATTTCGAGTTCTCCTTTCTTTTTCTTGGTCTGCTGGATTAGGGGTGTTACAGAATAACATGGATATCATGGCTTTCATATTCCTCAGACTCATTTTACAGGACTCCAATATATTAGTGACAAACTGTTTCCCTATCCACTTGTAGGTAACAATTGACCCAAGTTTGAATGCCCTTGAGTAACTATGGTATTCTCTAAGGAACTTTATTTGAAATGTTTGCTCATCTTTCATGTAGGAAGTGCACACTCTAAAAGGACATTGTGGTATTTTTCCTTTACAACACTTTAGAAGGAACCTATCCTTGTTATTCTTCTCATAATACAAGTCATATCCATGTGCTACTTTATAGTTACTGAGACACGACTTAAGTTCAGCACGAAAAGCGAATCTCATACCTAATTCAAGCTTTATCTTCATCTATTCCGGAGTAGCATCATGCTTATGGTATACAGTTGGAAGTTCATTGTTTACTTCATCTGCATCTACAAAAACTATTGGCACAACTTGTTCAAAAACTTATCATTGTAGGTTCATTTGAAGATGATTTTGCTTGATATAACAGAGCCATCCTCTTCATGTTCACAGGTCTCATCATCTTGCAAAACAGAGTCAGCATCTTCTTCTGAATACACATGTTCTTCATCATCTAATTGATGTTTCTGAATGCAATCATATATAGTTTCATTATCGTGGTCAATATACACATCCACATGTCTGTGAGCATTTGCAACCTCAAAAAGATCATAGTAGTCACATTCATTTTGTAGTGTTTGAAGCCCCTCACTCAATCTCACTTCAGATATAGATAAATACACATGCTTGCATTGAAAATCGATAAGCTCCTCAACAATTTTTATGAAATCAAAGAAAAGAATAGTTTGCTTCTTCATTCAGTTGTAGTACTTTTGGAGCAAACTATACAAACTGATTAGGCACAAAAGTACCATTATAGTGTACATCGACTGTTGGAAAAACATGATTTTCATCCGTTGAACTAGAGTTGTGTTTTGAGAGAAGGGAAGGGTGAGCAACAAGGTACTGATCGAGAACGAATGGTGAGAATGGAACCCTAACTGTTGTTCTTCATAAATGAGGTTTCTTCCTAAATGAGTGTGGAAGATGGTAATTCCATGTAATTACCACATAAGTAATTTCATTTTTTTTAAAAATCCTGTAAAACAGAAAATGACCGGCTTAACCAACATCAACCGATAATAAGGATTTAATTTACACACAACAAGTTCAAGGGGAAAATGTGGAAAAAAAGTCAGCAACTAAATGTGTACAAATCGAATAATATGTTACCCTTTTAACTCATTATGCCGTTGTTAAAAATTAGATCGGTTTGTGTGTGTGTGTGTGTGTAAATGACCAAATCAACACAAATGCAAAAATTAACATTTTGTACGTATATATAGGGAAAAGTTCAATAGAAAACCATTATTAATCAAAGAACCTGTAACATCTAATAATTTCACAAAAGTATTTAACTTTTAAAACAATCCCAAATCATCACTTGTTTACAAAAATAGTTTTCCAAAACATGTCATTTATCAGAGTTTCCCAAAATCACAAACAAAACATGAAGAGGTGCACGATCAAGCCTTCTCCTTCCCGCGATCCTCTGAGGTACCTAAAACATAATCCAAAACTGTAAGCCCAAAGCTTAGTGAGTTTCCTCCAACTTACCAACCAAATACAGAACCGACATAATAGCAATAAAAAACATGTGTACAGAGCCTTTCAGTCTGACTAGAACACCCCACATGCCTACAGTCTACCTAGAATGCACACAGAACCTTCAGCATAACTGGTAAGCCACATCGGGCATTCAACCTATTTGGACCATTCTTCGGGCCTTCGGCCTGACTGGTACGCTCCACTGGCCCTCAGTCTATTCGGGATGCGCAGGGTCTTTTGGCCTTCAGCACAAAGTAGGTCCACCTCAACCCGACCACACATACACTGTGTGGAAACATATAAAACAGATAATCATACAATTAACCAGTCAATAACAAACAAACAAACCTTACAAGTTACTAAGAATAACATCATCCTATCTACCAGGATACAGATCTAAGACATCACCACAATACTCAATCATATAGTAATTAGGATAACAATTCAGCCTTGGTGCCTTCTAAATAACACGTAAATTTGCTAACTTTATGTTTACGCATGGTTAGATGAAGATATTATGCTTACAAATGACTTAATGCATGAATGGTGGCTACAAGCCCATAAAGTTGGCACCTTTATGCCAAGGAAACCTCAAATAAGATCAAATCTATGAAATGATCCCATCAAGCCGAACCAAACCATAAATCCATGAAACAGGGACAAAAGTGAGCCAAATCAATCCATAAAGGAAACTATACATTAACAATTCAAGGTTTGAACTTTATACCTTGAGAAGCTTGTAATGTGATGGAGGGTTATGGATCTCAAGTGTCCCACCAAGGTATGAACTTCACTATCCTCTAGGTTCTTCAAGGATGAACCAAATCAACACAAGTTTCTCTTTGAAAGTTCAAAGATGCAAGAATGGAGGCTAAGGGGACATTTAGGGTTTTGTAGTGGTTGCGGGACAAAAGATGAGGCCAACCCTAAAGGTTAAGGATGAATATATATAGGGTGAAACACCTCACATTAAGGGTTTCTGGAAGGAACAAATACACAAAACGTACCTAAGCATACGCCCAACGTACGCACCTGCTTGTCCCGATCAAATTCTAACCATATTGCTGAGCGTACCATGGCATACGCCCCGCGTACCAACTTAAAAGGAAAAATACTTGACTTTGATAACTAAAGGGGCAAAAGAAAACATACCAAGATCGGGGTGTTACAATTCTCCCCCACTTGAACTAGACTTCGTCCTTGAATTCTACTACAAAAAACAATTCAGGATAATGCTCCCGTATCTCATGCTCCAGCTCCATGGTCCACTCGGAGCCCTTCCGGTGCTGCCAACATACCTTCACCAAAGGTATTTCCTTGCTACGCAAAACCTTCACCTTCTTTTTTGGAATAGCTATTGGATTTTTAACATAGTTCAGGAACTCATTGACCTAAACATCATCAAAAGAAATCAGTGCAACCTTATCCAATATGCACTTCTGCAGCTACGAAACATGGAAAGTGTTGTGAATCTGATTGAGCTACTCTGGAAGATCCAATCTATAAGAAACCTTGCCAACCCTGGCGATCACTCAAAACGAACCAATATTCCGTGGACCCAATTTTCCCTTCTTCCGGAAGCGAATCACACCTTTCCAAGGTGAGACCTTCAGCAATACCATGTCGCCGATGTAACATCCCGAAATTCAGGTATATTCCTTTGATCCTTTACTTTCCCCAACTTGTCAAAATTAGTCCTTGAAAGGAAAGTATGGCTTTTGAGTATGTTGGGCGTAAGGGAGAGTACGATGCGTGTAATCATGAGCGTGTTCTTGACACGGAGTCTATCTGGTACGCTGGGCGTACCATAGTGTACGTTCGGCGTACTAGGTCCAGATGGAAACCCAAATTGTGGGGGTGAGCCCTATATAAGAAACGTTTTGGCTTCACTTTTAGCCACCATTTCCAGGGAGAAAAACCCTATGTGTGCCAAACCCTCGTTCTAGAACTTTTGTGTGTGTTTGTTGGAGCTTATATTGTTCTTGTGTGTCTTGGAAGAGAAGGAGGTGCCATTGAAGGGGTTAGAGTTGGTGTGCAAGCCTTGGATCTGAGCTCTTCAGAAGTTGGAGTACCAGTTGGAGGTAAAAAGCTCAAAGATTTCTCAATCTTTTTGATTTGTGCATTACGGTTCATTTCTAGTGTTTTTGTCCCAAAGGTGGAGACTTTATGAGCAAAGAGAGCTCCATATACCTTGATCTGTCCTTATTCAATGTATTAAGTGTTATAGATCCATAAAAATCTGATCTTTGATGTTAGGAGTGAGCCATGCATGAGATATGAGCTCTTTAGTGAAGAAAGTGGTGTGTTTTGGTTGATGATGACCTTTACAGCCATGCAAAGGCGTAAAGTCCTTGACTTTATGGATTAGTAGGCTACAGAGGGTCCATATCTGTATTTTGAGCCAAGTTCTGAACTGATTAAGACCATAAATGAGTTAATAGTGAAACTGGGACGTACGCTGAGCGTAAATCCTAGTACGCGGGGCATAGGGTAAAATCAGCCCGTTATCTGAATAGTGGTCGAGTACGCCCAACGTAGGGATTGAGTACACGCCGCGTACTCCTTAGGGTTGACTTTCATAGACTTTTAGGGTTTAGTCAACAAGTGGACTTTTGGACCATCGGAGGGGTAGAATGGTCTTTTACCCTTCTAAGAGAGTATAGGAGGGATTACTCTAGCCTTTGAGAGCCAGTATTGTTAGAGATAATTTTTGTGTATGATTAGGCAGAGGCTAGATCAGTGTTTTGAGTTCGAGATCATTCGGGTTTACTGAGGTGAGTCTTCTCACTATACGTTACTTAGAGCGGAATTTATATGTGACCGGAAGGTCTTATGCATCGATATGAGTTATGTGAATTTATGTGATATGTATATGTTGTATGCTTGGGACCGTAAGGTCAGGGCCGGAAGGCAATCAGAGCTATGGACGGAAGGCAATCAGAGTTTTAGCCGGAGGGCAGTCAGAGTTGGGTCAGAAGACAAATCATGGTAGGACCAAAAGGTTTACCAGAACTATGGAGCCGGAAGGTCCCCTGAGAGACATTGGCCAGAAGGCATCCTTTAGTTATAGCCTCGAGTGGCTAGTATATTGTATGTGGTATTTTGGGGAACTCACTAAGCATTCGTGCTTACCGTGTTATGTGTTATGTGTTTCAGGTACCCCAGAGGATCGCGGGAAGGCACCGACATGATTGTTGACACACTCGGGATTTGGAGTTATGTTGTGGATCCTATATTTGAACAATTGTTTTGAAAACTTGTATTGGGTTTTTGAGAATTAATGTTAAGACATGTGTTTTATTAATATTAAAAATGAAAATTTTCGTTTGAGTAGTTATGTTGTCACAATTTGGTATTAGAGCCTTGGTTTGAGGGATTCAGATACACCTTCGGGTATACCTGAACTCAAACTGAGGATTTCAGAAAAGTTTTCAAAAGAAACAAAATTTGTCTAAAAAAAGTAAAATATTTCAAAGAGTGAAAAGAAGCAGTGTGTACAATTAGCCAGCGCCCGACTGGTGATTTCCCAAAACACCCTTATATTATGTCCTATGAGATATTATGAGATGTGTTATGCATGCTAGAGTAGGCTAGGTATTCATATTTAGGACTAGAGTGGCCTGATTTGTGATGCCTTAGCCTAGGAATTATTGCTACAGTGAAGTACTTCGAGTGTGAGTAGGTAGCAGAGAGGAGCTTATGAGAGGTTTACTGGAGGGTAGCCTACGTTCAGTAAGATATAGAGTATGTTGGGTCAAAAATATGGTTTATAGTTTGCTTTTCTAGGAAAATATATTTTTATATAATGTTGTATGTGTTTGCGGTTGTGTGTACGGCCGCACACCCTGTGTACGGACGTACACAGGGTGTGTGGTTGTACACATGTGTATGGCTAGAGGTCCATATAAATAGAGGAGTGCATGTGGGAATGTATGGTTAGAAGAAGAGAGCATATTGTAGAGAGAGAAAGCTAGAGAGAAGAAGTGTGTGTGTGAGAGAATCTTATGTGTTGGAGCATCATTCATATTGAATACATCATTAGATTCATCATCTTCTTCTTCTCCTTCTCTTATATATTGATCTGACATCATCCAATTGACCGGGATTCCGCACCATCAATTGGATTTGATTGATACACAAGCAAATTAGGTGACTTACAATTGGTATCAGAGCTTGGTCAATCAATTTTTTTTAGATCTGGAGCTTATTTGATCTTATTTTGAAAAGATAATAGCGTTTTTGGATAGATCTCGCAAAATTAGGGGGGGTTACTTCTTTGCATTTTTCATAAAAACGAGTTTTTGATCGAGTTTGAGAGCAAAAAAGGGTGAAGAACGTCGTTTTTTCGCGAATCTGTTGAAGGAGTGTGGCCACTTGAAGGTGTGCGGCTCAGCAGCCTCGGTGTGCGGCTCGGTGTGTGAGGCTCAGCAGTGTGCGGCTCGGAGTGTGCGCCTCGGTGTGCGGCTCAGCAGTGTGCGGCTCGGATTGTGTGCCTCGGTGTGCGGCTCGGAGTGTGCGCCTCGGTGTGCGGCCTCGGTATACGGCTCGGTCTCGCCTCTGGTTCACGGCTCAGCAGCGTGTTCGGCTCGCATTTGGCTCTCCTCGCTTCGCAGTTCTAGTCCTCGTAAAGCAGCCTTGTATTAAAAAAATAGAAGCGGAATTTGAAGCTGCCATGATTGGAACCCGGTTCTGCCGCCTACACAACCGTCGCCTTACCATCTCGACCAACTTGCTAGACGTTATTCTCCTCCAAAATTTAAAACATAACTTCTACTTATTGGTTATTATTTTCGAAAATTGGCACTTTTAACCCTAAAAATCAATTTTTTTATTTCTAAATTCTATTTTCAACCCAAATTTTTTTGTTTTTAATTTTTGATTTTATTTTTATCTTTGACCTTAAAATTTTGACTTTGACTTTTAAAAGTTGACCTTTGACTTTAAATTTTGACTTTCTCGTTTGACTTTTAATTTTTCAAATTTGGCTTGTCGGTTTGTCTTTTAAGTTTGACTTTTGAGTTTGACTTTTTAAATTTGACTTTTAAGGTTGATTTCTCGGTTTTTAAGTCAAAGGGCAATTGAAAATAAAAAAAAATTAAAAAAAAAATTAAAAAAAATTAAAAAAAAAAAGATGAGGTCCACATCAATTCCGGTAAATGAAGTTTCATGTACTCCATTTTGTAATGCTACGATTAAATTTCTTCGTGAACAAATTGATTTCCTAAAAAGGGAAAATGATGACCTCAAATATGAAGGATATACTCTTAGGAAAGGACAGAAACCATTAAAAGCTCAATTAGAAACCAAAATCAAGGATTTCCGAAAACTCCAAGAAGATTACAGCAACAAGTTTGAAAATTATGATCACAATAAGAAAAAACTTGCTGTTGTAACTGAAGAACTTGACGCTTTGAAAATAAAGTGTGGAAAAACAGATGTTAGTTTCAAAAATTACACTGCGTCAAGTAAGACAGTCGAGTCCTTATTTGAAAATCAATTGAAATTCAAAGATAATCAAAACAAGGGTCTAGGGTATGATAGTGTTCCTCCCCCTTTCAATCATAACTATATATCCATACCCTTGACTCAGGAAGAGATTGACTGAGAACCGTTTATGGTATACGGTAAACCAGTTATTAAACAGGGAACTGAGGGTGTTGAGCTGAACGATACTAATTCTTCTACTTCATGTGCATGTAAAGTAGCAGAGGATGAGAACAAGGAGAACACCATTGCACAAACCAACATATCCTTGAACTCTGAATCTGTTGCTTCGAACTCAACTGCTTCTGATCAACCTGCTGTTGGTAAATACAGGCCACCATTTCAAGCTAAACAGAATGCCTGTTGCAACTGTGTGTGTGGGAAAAGTAGGAGACAAGGCAAATATACGCCACCAAGGGCAAGAAGAAACAACTCCACAGTGAAGAAAAAGACATGTTTTCACTGTGGAACACCTGGACACATTGCCAGAAATTGTCCTAATCAAGCATACATTCCCTACTATGCACAAGGGTGGCAGAACACGCCAAGAGGGAGATACTTCAAAAGAAACCCCTCAAGGTCATGTTCAAACCATGATGACTGGAACGTGTAGAAGGCCAAAAATCAATCCCACAAGGTCAAGAAGGGAATGTCGGCCAAGAAGCCAAATCCAAGAGATACTCCCGAGAAGCCAAAATCGAAGTCATCTCAACGGCCGACATCAAGATCAAAAGAAAGTACTGAGCCACCCATTGGATCGAAAAAGAAATGGGTTAAACCCAACTACAAATGGGTTCTAAAGGCTCACTCTCCCAAATCTTCTAACGATTCTAATATTTCTACATCTTCTGTTTGTGATAAGCAGGACATGTCATGGGAGAGAGTATCGTGCAAAGATGACAAAGGACAACCCAGTTTCAAAATGGACTGGGTTCCAAAGACCAACTGATCCTGCTCGGTGTCGGAACAGCTATGGAGGCCTATTTTCAGACTTTAGTTTGTTGATAGTGGCTGTTCCAGGCACATGATAGGGGACATCTCTCAACTGTACAACATTCAGACATTTGTTTAAGAGTATGTGTCCTTTGTGGGAAGGGAAGAAAGGAAGTGATCACTCACAGGGTTTGTGCTTAATGACATGAAGAATTTTCGGATCTGTTCTGAGATTACGCGTGCTGTTCTCAGATCTTCTGGATGCAAATTCAATCGGTGACTTACGGTTTGAGTTTTCATCTCTATACTCCTGAGTTTTTCTTAAGCTGATTCGCTTTAAAGACAAATTTTTGTTTTAGAATAGTTTAAATTTGCGCATTTACTTTCGTTTCTTTCGTATGTACAAATTTAGGGGAGAAATAAAAACAAAACAAAAATTTAAAAATTTTAAAAAATAAGAAAATTAAAAAAAATAATATGTTGGTTATAGAATGTGCTTGAGGGAGATGTTTTGGGAAGTGAGTGATAACGGGCAATCTGAGTCTGCGTAACGTACCCAAATTTGAAGGGTCTACGCTCTGGTTTGATGTGTCGGTAGGCACAAAGAATTTAACAGACTTGACTAGGTGCGGATGAACTTAAGGAATCTAGAGACTTGATAAATCTTGACGTAGTTAGTTCTGTTTAGCCTGACAATACGACGCTTGGATAGGTTGAGCAGGGAGATATATATGGGAATCTACTCGTCACATTAAATGAACCCATATCTGGAACCGTGGTTTAACTTTTCCTCGATGTGCGGATTCTGTCCATAATTCCGGTATTGATGGGGTGACTGGTAAATTCCAATGAATTAGGTCTGTAGAAAATTATTTTCTTTCTTTCTTATCTGTTAGTCATATGTTGCCTCCTCTGCGTGATTGGAAGAGATCCGACCTGGATTGCAACAATTGCAAATGTATTTCTCTGCATATTATATCTATGAAATTCTTCTTATCTGTTTGCCATATGTTGTCTCCTTTGTGTGACTAACAATCCGACCTGGTACACAGCATATGTAACCTTCTACTTCTCAATCCGTCTAAAACTATAAGATATTATGAGATGTGTTATGCATGCTAGAGTAGGCTAGGTATTCATATTTAGGACTAGAGTGGCCTGATTTGTGATGCCTTAGCCTAGGAATTATTGCTACAGTGAAGTACTTCGAGTGTGAGTAGGTAGCAGAGAGGAGCTTATGAGAGGTTTACTGGAGGGTAGCCTACGTTCAGTAAGATATAGAGTATGTTGGGTCAAAAATATGGTTTATAGTTTGCTTTTCTAGGAAAATATATTTTTATATAATGTTGTATGTGTTTGCGGTTGTGTGTACGGCCGCACACCCTGTGTACGGACGTACACAGGGTGTGTGGTTGTACACATGTGTATGGCTAGAGGTCCATATAAATAGAGGAGTGCATGTGGGAATGTATGGTTAGAAGAAGAGAGCATATTGTAGAGAGAGAAAGCTAGAGAGAAGAAGTGTGTGTGTGAGAGAATCTTATGTGTTGGAGCATCATTCATATTGAATACATCATTAGATTCATCATCTTCTTCTTCTCCTTCTCTTATATATTGATCTGACATCATCCAATTGACCGGGATTCCGCACCATCAATTGGATTTGATTGATACACAAGCAAATTAGGTGACTTACAATTGGTATCAGAGCTTGGTCAATCAATTTTTTTTAGATCTGGAGCTTATTTGATCTTATTTTGAAAAGATAATAGCGTTTTTGGATAGATCTCGCAAAATTAGGGGGGGTTACTTCTTTGCATTTTTCATAAAAACGAGTTTTTGATCGAGTTTGAGAGCAAAAAAGGGTGAAGAACGTCGTTTTTTCGCGAATCTGTTGAAGGAGTGTGGCCACTTGAAGGTGTGCGGCTCAGCAGCCTCGGTGTGCGGCTCGGTGTGTGAGGCTCAGCAGTGTGCGGCTCGGAGTGTGCGCCTCGGTGTGCGGCTCAGCAGTGTGCGGCTCGGATTGTGTGCCTCGGTGTGCGGCTCGGAGTGTGCGCCTCGGTGTGCGGCCTCGGTATACGGCTCGGTCTCGCCTCTGGTTCACGGCTCAGCAGCGTGTTCGGCTCGCATTTGGCTCTCCTCGCTTCGCAGTTCTAGTCCTCGTAAAGCAGCCTTGTATTAAAAAAATAGAAGCGGAATTTGAAGCTGCCATGATTGGAACCCGGTTCTGCCGCCTACACAACCGTCGCCTTACCATCTCGACCAACTTGCTAGACGTTATTCTCCTCCAAAATTTAAAACATAACTTCTACTTATTGGTTATTATTTTCGAAAATTGGCACTTTTAACCCTAAAAATCAATTTTTTTATTTCTAAATTCTATTTTCAACCCAAATTTTTTTGTTTTTAATTTTTGATTTTATTTTTATCTTTGACCTTAAAATTTTGACTTTGACTTTTAAAAGTTGACCTTTGACTTTAAATTTTGACTTTCTCGTTTGACTTTTAATTTTTCAAATTTGGCTTGTCGGTTTGTCTTTTAAGTTTGACTTTTGAGTTTGACTTTTTAAATTTGACTTTTAAGGTTGATTTCTCGGTTTTTAAGTCAAAGGGCAATTGAAAATAAAAAAAAATTAAAAAAAAAATTAAAAAAAATTAAAAAAAAAAAGATGAGGTCCACATCAATTCCGGTAAATGAAGTTTCATGTACTCCATTTTGTAATGCTACGATTAAATTTCTTCGTGAACAAATTGATTTCCTAAAAAGGGAAAATGATGACCTCAAATATGAAGGATATACTCTTAGGAAAGGACAGAAACCATTAAAAGCTCAATTAGAAACCAAAATCAAGGATTTCCGAAAACTCCAAGAAGATTACAGCAACAAGTTTGAAAATTATGATCACAATAAGAAAAAACTTGCTGTTGTAACTGAAGAACTTGACGCTTTGAAAATAAAGTGTGGAAAAACAGATGTTAGTTTCAAAAATTACACTGCGTCAAGTAAGACAGTCGAGTCCTTATTTGAAAATCAATTGAAATTCAAAGATAATCAAAACAAGGGTCTAGGGTATGATAGTGTTCCTCCCCCTTTCAATCATAACTATATATCCATACCCTTGACTCAGGAAGAGATTGACTGAGAACCGTTTATGGTATACGGTAAACCAGTTATTAAACAGGGAACTGAGGGTGTTGAGCTGAACGATACTAATTCTTCTACTTCATGTGCATGTAAAGTAGCAGAGGATGAGAACAAGGAGAACACCATTGCACAAACCAACATATCCTTGAACTCTGAATCTGTTGCTTCGAACTCAACTGCTTCTGATCAACCTGCTGTTGGTAAATACAGGCCACCATTTCAAGCTAAACAGAATGCCTGTTGCAACTGTGTGTGTGGGAAAAGTAGGAGACAAGGCAAATATACGCCACCAAGGGCAAGAAGAAACAACTCCACAGTGAAGAAAAAGACATGTTTTCACTGTGGAACACCTGGACACATTGCCAGAAATTGTCCTAATCAAGCATACATTCCCTACTATGCACAAGGGTGGCAGAACACGCCAAGAGGGAGATACTTCAAAAGAAACCCCTCAAGGTCATGTTCAAACCATGATGACTGGAACGTGTAGAAGGCCAAAAATCAATCCCACAAGGTCAAGAAGGGAATGTCGGCCAAGAAGCCAAATCCAAGAGATACTCCCGAGAAGCCAAAATCGAAGTCATCTCAACGGCCGACATCAAGATCAAAAGAAAGTACTGAGCCACCCATTGGATCGAAAAAGAAATGGGTTAAACCCAACTACAAATGGGTTCTAAAGGCTCACTCTCCCAAATCTTCTAACGATTCTAATATTTCTACATCTTCTGTTTGTGATAAGCAGGACATGTCATGGGAGAGAGTATCGTGCAAAGATGACAAAGGACAACCCAGTTTCAAAATGGACTGGGTTCCAAAGACCAACTGATCCTGCTCGGTGTCGGAACAGCTATGGAGGCCTATTTTCAGACTTTAGTTTGTTGATAGTGGCTGTTCCAGGCACATGATAGGGGACATCTCTCAACTGTACAACATTCAGACATTTGTTTAAGAGTATGTGTCCTTTGTGGGAAGGGAAGAAAGGAAGTGATCACTCACAGGGTTTGTGCTTAATGACATGAAGAATTTTCGGATCTGTTCTGAGATTACGCGTGCTGTTCTCAGATCTTCTGGATGCAAATTCAATCGGTGACTTACGGTTTGAGTTTTCATCTCTATACTCCTGAGTTTTTCTTAAGCTGATTCGCTTTAAAGACAAATTTTTGTTTTAGAATAGTTTAAATTTGCGCATTTACTTTCGTTTCTTTCGTATGTACAAATTTAGGGGAGAAATAAAAACAAAACAAAAATTTAAAAATTTTAAAAAATAAGAAAATTAAAAAAAATAATATGTTGGTTATAGAATGTGCTTGAGGGAGATGTTTTGGGAAGTGAGTGATAACGGGCAATCTGAGTCTGCGTAACGTACCCAAATTTGAAGGGTCTACGCTCTGGTTTGATGTGTCGGTAGGCACAAAGAATTTAACAGACTTGACTAGGTGCGGATGAACTTAAGGAATCTAGAGACTTGATAAATCTTGACGTAGTTAGTTCTGTTTAGCCTGACAATACGACGCTTGGATAGGTTGAGCAGGGAGATATATATGGGAATCTACTCGTCACATTAAATGAACCCGTATCTGGAACCGTGGTTTAACTTTTCCTCGATGTGCGGATTCTGTCCATAATTCCGGTATTGATGGGGTGACTGGTAAATTCCAATGAATTAGGTCTGTAGAAAATTATTTTCTTTCTTTCTTATCTGTTAGTCATATGTTGCCTCCTCTGCGTGATTGGAAGAGATCCGACCTGGATTGCAACAATTGCAAATGTATTTCTCTGCATATTATATCTATGAAATTCTTCTTATCTGTTTGCCATATGTTGTCTCCTTTGTGTGACTAACAATCCGACCTGGTACACAGCATATGTAACCTTCTACTTCTCAATCCGTCTAAAACTATAAGTGATAATAATCTGAATCTATCTTCTCTCCTAATGATGGTCTGCTCACCCGATGTAAGGAGTACTCTGGAAGTCTTTGATTACTGGGGCATATCAGGAAGCGGGAAACATGTTCCAGTACAATTAAAATTGAACACTCAAAGATTGTCTATACATCTCGCTGCTCAATTTAGGTGGACAACAATATCCCTGGTCGTCGTCAGCTGAATGGTCCTTAAGATATAGTATCTAGAAACTTAGGATCATATATAATATCTAGGAACTTAGGATCACTTTGTCTTAAAATTATTAGTATGTCTTAAAATTATTAGTATGTCATAAAATTTGTCACAATTTTTCATGTTTAAGTGGACAACAATACCGGCGATCGACCAGACAAAGACGTGAAGATAGAAGGTACCGACAAGCGGATAAAGGCTGTCTAAAAACTTTGATCCCAAATCATTCTTAAAGTTAGATATCACTTTATTTTTGTTAAATTTGTTCATAGTTTTCCTCTATGCATAAATTTTAGGGGGAGAATTACAAATAATTCAAAAATCAAACAAAAATTAGAAAATTAAAAATCAAAAAATGGTGTTATTTCTTGTTCAGAAAAATCAGAAAATCCAAAAAATATTTTTGTTTCTAATTTTATTTTGTGTGTTAAATTTTCTTTTAGTTTTGTTTTGTCTTGAAAAGTGATTTCAGGTATAGATAAGACTCATGGAGTTTGTGTTGATGATTTCTGAGCCAAGGCTTCATCTGTGATCATCGAAGAATTCGCATTCGAAGGAGCAAGAAATGAAGATTATTCTTTCGACATTCCATCCTTCAACCCCATAACCAAGGTGAAGCTGAAATTGAAGAATATGTGATAGATTGCATTGAATCCTCCTCAATCAGTCTGCTGCTATCTTTCTACCTGCGGAAGTGATCCAGAAGATTCGTTGTCATTGTTCTCTCTAAAGATTCTGAAGCTGAAAGCGCTATCTCTCAAGAATCAGTACATCAAGACTCCTCACCCAATGTGCGTTCAGAGTCAAATCTTGAAGAAAAGCCCAACCACTTGAGATGAATTCATTTATTGAAGATTCATATGTTCATCTTGATGATGTGAAGAATTTGAAGATTAATGCTGAAGCCAAGTTCCCAATGAAGATTAACAAGAAAAGCCAGCTACTATTTAAGGGGAGCTTGTTGGGTCAATTAGAAAAGAAAGCTATAAATCAAGGGGGGGATTGTTGGGTCAAAAATATGGTTTATACTTTACTTTATTAGGTGGGTGAGGTGAAGATCTCTCCAGGGTGCTTAAGTGTGTGTTCGTAAGGTGTGAGAGAAAGTTAGAGAGAAGAGTTTGTGTGTATGTGTATGAATCTATGTGTAAGGAGCTTCATTCAAACATTGAATACATCATAGATTCAACTTATTCTTCTTTTCCTTCTATTCTATTTTGATCTGAAATCATCCAATTGATTCGGATTCCGCACCATCATTTGGATCTGATTGATACACAAGCAAATTTGGGGACTTACAACCGAAGTTTATAGAAAATACCGGTTTTCCTTTGGAGAACCACAACTATAGTAAAAAAAATCAAAATGTTTTTAAAATACTGAACATACTACTAGTATAACTAATTCGAGTATGCATTACTGGAATATAATTAAGTATAGCCTGGCCAACTATGCTTAATTAAGGAAAGTTAATGTGAGGCTGGAAACGGTTATACTAGAATTTTGTTCAAAACAATTTTCAACTTAAACTTTTGAAAAAAAGAATTCGGTGTGCGTACGGGCATTGCATATTATAGGCATTCATCTAGATATACTTAGAAACTAAGTGCACCTTTATAACAATGCCTTTATTTAAAAATACTCTTATCCCTTATCAAGTTCTAGGTTAACCACATAGGTTATATCAGTAGCCACTCTAGGAACAATGCACTTAGTACTAAGAATTGGTTTCCCTCGCTAGCTATTGACTTTATGTGACAACCCGATATTTCGAGGCAATATGATGGAACGCAAGTCAAATTTAGGTCAAAATTTAACTTTCCTAAAATCTTATTTGGGTTAAATAAAGTAGTAGGAATTGTATCAAGGTTTTCATACATGTAAAGAACCCTAAAATCCGAGTTATAACGAAGAAGTTATGACCAACCGAAGATTGTCGGCAAAAACCGGCAATACTGATAGACGTAAAATGCGAAGTTTCAATACAATAGTTTTTAGCCTTAGGTATCTAAATAAAAGTTTTAGATATCATTAAACCGTAAACGCGCATTAAAAGAATGTCCAAATCTGACTTCGTATGAGGAAGTTGTGATTATTCTAAGTTACAGATTTAACAGTAGACAGCTAAAAACTCGAAATAGAAATCGAGAGACTTTTAGCCGACACGATCTAAATGAGAATCGAAGGACTCAACAATACTAGCGCAACGGTAAAAAGTCTGACGAAAACGGACGTCGGATGAAGAAGTTATGGAACTTTAACGGACTTTTCCTGTCCCGACCTATTAAAAATATAATATTAAAAATAAATTCAAAACTAGCCGACGGAGTGTAAACGAAAGTTGTAGATCGTAGTCTCACCTTCGCGTGGATATAAAGAACGTTGAAAACGGAGTTCGTATGAGGAAGATATGAATTTTTGAAGTTTACTAATTAATTAAAATATATATTTAATTAAAATCCGGCATTATCCGAAGAACGAGTCAGCGGTCCGATCCCCGGTACGCCCATCGTACCCTCGTACGCCCAGTGTACTCGGATGCTAGGCTCCGGTTCGTCCACGTCGCTCCGATGTTTCGACTGAGGATGCGCTCATGCATGACGCATGAGTACGCAGCGCGTACTCTCGTACGCCCCGCGTAACGAGACCTCTCAGACCCCTATAAATAGAGATGCGAGGGTGCCGGCCAAATTTGCTAATTCCTTCCTTTCTCGCGCCGAAGCTCTGCGTTTCAACCCTCAGAGTCATCCCAAAGGCCCGGTTTTCATATCCAAGGTGGGAAGAAAGTTTTACACTCCCGAGACTCCCGAGATTTCCCGAGAATCTCGAGAGATCCGCTTCCTCGAGTGGAAGTTTTGCTCGGTTTTCGGCACGCTTTCTTCAATCAATCAAGTGAGTTCATACCCCTATAATCCACACTTTTAAATCTTTTTATAAATGTTTTTATATGCTTTTAAGGGGGGGGGGGGGGGGGGGGAATACAAGTAAAACACACGATAATTATCATATGTTATATAAAGTTTCATTATACAAATTTTATCAACGGAATCACATGTGATTTATAACTATTATAAGGAAACTTTCGTATGCAAAATGTATCACGATAAAATCATATCTTTTGAAATGAAAGGTGTTGTTATTCATGTATAAATCAAACACAATGCTTATACTGTATGTATATGTGTCCATCTTAGACACTACAAAAATTACATCTTTCATAACAAGTGGGCATTTCACTAGGGATTACTATACAAACGAGACACACTTTTAGAAAACTATAATATGTATAGTTTTGTGAGAACATCACGAACTTTTATATATTAGAAATACTATTGCAAGGAGATACATTCATATACAAGAATAAACGAACATTTTCATAGATACTTCAAATGGTTTTCACAAACGTTTTTACATGTTGAAACACTTTTAGAAACTGTCTTACAAACAATAGGTTTCCTTTTTGAGTCTGTTATATTTGTGCTTTGAACAAAGGTTTTCTCACACTTAAACTGTATTGTCAAACGGTCTTTCTAACCGATTTAGAAACTGACATCAAGTCATAAATTCTTATTAATTAAACTTTTCAAAAGTTTTACAAAACTCCTTTTATGCTTTTATATTATAAATTGCATGCCTCTATATGTATAGTTATATAAGAAATGTTTAAAATACTTAGGAAGGCTACCCACCCTATTTCCTTTTCCTCGATTTGGATGTGGTCCGGTGGGATATCGGGTACTCTTCCGAAGGTCGTTTAAATATTAGTTATATATCATGTGTACATATATGGTCATAAATGTTCCATCAGTTAATTCAGTTCCGGTACTCTTGGGTAGCAAGGGTGTATAAATCTACTTGGACACTCATCAATTACATTCTAGTAAGCTATTATAAGAATAGTTTAGGGTATACAAAAACATTATCCCTATTACAAGAAATTACACTAGAGTCAGTTCATTCATGAGTCTAGACTACATGCTATATGAAAGGATACTCTTACAGAGATTCCGCTTACATGTATACGATTACATAGATACGTTTAGCTGAGTACATTTACATAGATCATATATGACGAGTTACTACTACATATGATATGTGTAGATACTGTTATATAGATCACCCTCTTATCTTTACCTTGTGATACAATCACATAATCGACGAGATGAATTGGACTTTATATCCTAGTACCAAAGGATACTTTGAGGGACTAACCATTCCTATAGCCACTGTTAGATACAGAGGATAAATGACACATCTACGGATGTCTACGGTTGATACCATTACAGGTTGATACCATTACAGGTATACTTAAGGGACTAACTATTCCTAAACCCAGCTGTTAGCAACAGAGGTAAATGCACATCTACGGATGTCTACGGTTGATCTGTTTACAGCGATTTTCCACGCTGTGTGTATCCTTACTTAAGGGACTAACTATTCCTAAACCCAGCTGTTAGCAACAGAGGTAAATGCACATCTACGGATGTCTACGGTTGATCTGTTTACGACGAGTTTCCACGCCGTGTGTATCTTAGTACCAAAGGATACAACCTAAGTTATTATATTATTACTTTTATAGTTTTATAATGATAGTTAAACAGGGAAAAACCATCACATTTTCAAGTGATGCGTACTTTCAAAACATTCGGGTCTTGGTAGAAGACTACTTTTATACTAGTAGGAAATATGAGATTTTCTAGAGTTTTCATACTTATACTAAATGTTTCATCAATCATTCGCCAATATTTCATATCAACTAATCAAAGCAATGACATTAAATACTTATGTACTCACCAGCTTAAATGCTGACCTACACTTTCAAATTAACTTGTATTCTCAGGTTACAAATAGACAGGTGCCGATGCAAGGTTTAGAGAAGACGGAGCAGTCAAGACTCGTATTTTATTTTCATCAGTTATCATGTTGTCTTGTACTATGGAAGAACACACTTGTAACTAAAATTATACTATTAATGCAATGGATGATGTTGTTGCTTGTTTACTACTTTACATTTGTTGTGATGCATACATGACGTCCTCCGCCCCTGAACGTTTCCGCCGTTCTCGGTTTTGGGGTGTGACAGATTGGTATCAGAGAATTGTTTATAGTGAATTGAGTATATCAACCCATAAAAGATATACTAACTATAAATACAATGGGATTAAAAATACTCTGATTTAGAGTTTATACTTTAAATAATAAAATATTTAAGTAATTATACGTGCCTGCATTCATACTAAAATCAGTGTCACTAGGACAGTACAAAAGAATTACGATTGTTGGGCAACACAAGTGGGCTTAGAGACATATGGTCAAAATTGGGAAGATATAGCCGGATCACCTATATTATCTGAAGGTTGACTAGCATGTGCCTAAGTTTAAATTGGGTGGTTGCAACAATGCTAAAATCTTACCAACCCTACCACAATGAGAGCAATAGAACATAACATTAAAATTAAAATACTATAGAAGTATTTGGTGTTACTATAAGTACTTTATACTTGAGAACTAAAACGGGATCTTCATCACTAAGTTGATAGTTGCTAAGTGGATACACTAAGGCTATATGTAATTAGGATGTTATAGACTTAGAATCTATGAAAATTTTACTTCGCCCCTATTCTGTGTGAATACAGAGTTAAGGTCACTTATTCGAAGGTCTATCCTGTTAAATTACACATAGCTGGTATGCACTTCACAAATAGCGATGTAACTAATGAAGGTTTTCTAAATAATTATCTAGATAGTTCATATAATAATTATTCTCTTACCCATAAATTCTCGCATAGAAAACATAGCTGGACTCCATCCCCACGGCAACCAATATCTTCTAAACGAAGTCATAGCTGGTTGGTTTGGAGAAGAACCATAGAATGATCATCCTATCCCTTTGAATGATCACCATGATGAAAACCTTTCAGACGATGCTAATTCCGAACCAGAGGTTGAGAACCTACCCCGAGCAACTCCCTTTCCAATTCCTAACCCTCGTCTGGCTTTTCACTGATTTGACGCCTGTGTCGGTGGAATGCTTGGAAACATGGAGCCAAGGACAAGATCAGCCCATGCCATTTATTCGCGACCGAAACTTTTACAACTTGAGCAACGGGGGCTCAGCACGCAGAATCTTGCCAATCTTGGTCTGTAGAGTGGCCCGAAATCAGATTCAAGGCAGGACAGCCCTACATCAGATTTCCGAAGTTGTCGCCGACGCAAGAATGGATACCCTCCGCACCATTCATCTAGAAGATGCTCACGAGAGACTAGAGAGAAACCATGAGACCCTGCTGCAAGCACTAGCTAAAAACCCGAGCGAAAGTCATAGAGCTCCAAGTACGCCAGAGAGTGTACGAGAGATACCTGCTTGATATGGAACGTCAATTAACCGAACTAAGGGTTCACCATGGGGGTGAATGTCGTCAGTAAGAGATACCTTACTTCCTTCTTTGTTTTAAAGAACCGTGTTCCTGTCTATGTTCTGTGTAGTACTTTCTATGTGACTACCTTGCACTATAACTACTTTTGTTTAGGTCTTCATGATGTTAAGAACTATCTCCTATGGATATGATGTAAGGCCTTTTACAAGGTCATTTTCCCAAACTTTTACGTCGTAAATATCAAAGGTATTGACAGTCGGCTAACTTCTGTGTCATTCTTTATTCAAGTACTCTTATCATACTTTCATTGGAATCTATCTGAATCATGCTATAGTCAAGTCATTTGACCATAGTAATTCCGGAAACATTTTCAAGTCTCATTTAGTGGTTGGATCATGTTATTCACCAACCAACGATACCTCGGCTTGAACGACAAGCGTCTTGAGACCATTCTATGAACTTACTTCCACTCATTCTAGGAATACATCCTAGGGATCTAGGTCAACCCTTCATAAACACACTTCCACTCAGTACTAGGACTGCATCATAGGGATGTAGGTCAAACTTCCGCAAACATACTTCCAAACTGTACCAGGACTGCATCATAGGGATGTAGGTCAAACTTTTGAGAATATAATTTTACTCTTTACTTGAACAATCGAAGTACACCTAGGGTCAACCAGAATCGCTCGCAAATTTATTTCTCTCCGTGAAACAGAATCATGTCGTCATCCAGAAACGATAAGCCGAGCACCAAAACCCCTATCCTCCATATTGACGCCGCTAGATTACTAGCTGCAGTAGCAGCTGCTGTGACAACTTTCCTTACACACATCAACTCAGGCAATACAATCAAGGCTGAAAAAGGAACCGTGAGTTCCGATGGTAGTACCAAACCGGGAAACCAACAAATGGCAACAGTCATGGAATTGCGAAGCCTAAAGACCGAAAGGAGGAGACGATATCGTAAAGTCCTAAGGAATCGTAAGAGAGCCCAAAGACTTGCCATGCCACAGCCACCAGTGGCAACTCCGGCAGGACGCTTTAGGATGAAATTTCCAAGGTGGAGTAATGAGGAAGGCACTCGTGTTCACATAACACTGGCTAAGCACCGTAATCCTGTCACCAATGCAAGTACTAGCCAATCATGCCACCAATGCGGTGAAATAGGGCACTTCAAGAAGGATTGCCCTATAGCAAAGAACTCTGGCGCAGATGGGAAGATTCTCAGGATCACAGCTTCAGGAGAGCCTACTCCAGAACCCTCGTTAATGTAACTTAGGCGTGTCGTTGTAACAGATTTATAAACCATCCAAAACTAGCGCAACCAGAGTCTTATCTTTCACAGGATCCCATCGGTATAAGGATGCTCGTGCTACGTATACTTGCCTTTCGAAGCATACCTTATTCGCAGCAATAGTCTTGTAGAAGTCTAAAGTACCGTAACTCTGTTGATGGTTGCACAGTTGTGTTTTGTCTGTAAACATCTTTTGTTCAAATCTAATGTCTTTAAGTTTCCTTATGATTCCGACATTATCATACCACTTGATTCAATTCTATCCTCACAAAAGCAGCTTCATACGTACATCTCTTCCTCCGAAATCGTCTTTCTAGCAAAACCGTCATTCCAGAACAACAAAGTACTCGTACATAGAGCACCTCATGTTTCTCATCCTTTCCGAAGAAAAACTTAGCAAACCGCCCCGATTTACCACTCGTGCAGTACGTCAAGTTCAATCCAAAGACCCACAGTTTCAAGGTTATTTATATAGGACTCGTATACCCGAGACTATGATTGGTGAACCTGGTAAGGGTTATACTATGAACTACAGGACGGAGACTGCCCAAGACTACGAGTGATCGTGCTACCATGCGAATAAACTTAGAAGCCCAACACGTGCCCTTTCTGTCGATTGGGACAAGAAAGTCAGATAGAACAAAAGTACCTATCCTTTTTCCATAATTCATGAGTAATCATACTTTATTTTAGATCTTCATGAAATCTAATAAACCACAAGATTCTGACTTCATAATTAGTATGAATTGGTTTTGTTCTTATACAAGAGGAAAAGTCACTGCCAATACCTCGAGACAGCTTAAGACGCAGGAAGTTAACTATACAACACATAATCTTGAGTCAGGGACAGCGGTAATTGTTTGGAAGATCTGGAGGCACTACTTGTAGGGTACAAGATGTACTATTCTCACAGTACACAAAAACATTCAACATACGTTAGACCAAGAAGAGTTGTCATGCTAGTGAAGTTAAACGAAACGAGCAAAGTCGTGTCCCGATAGTGAAAGGTTCACTGGAATGCCAAGCGAGGGACCGAGTTCACTTAAGAACACAAGAAGCAAATAAAACATTTATCTGTAGCATGTTTACCAGTTTGGTTTAAACTCTAATTTCGGGACGAAATTCCCTCTAACGGGGGGATGATGTGACAACCCGATATTTCGAGGCAATATGATGGAATGCAAGTCAAATTTAGGTCAAAATTTCACTTTCCTAAAATCTTATTTGGGTTAAGTAAAGTAGTAGGAATCATATCAAGGTTTGCATACATGTAAAGAACCCTAAAATCCGAGTTATAACGAAGAAGTTATGACCAACCGAAGATTCTCGGCAAAAACCGGCAATACTGATAGACGTAAAATGCGAAGTTTCAATACAATAGTTTTTAGCCTTAGGTATCTAAATAAAAGTTTTAGATATCATTAAACCGTAAACACGCATAAAAAGAACGTCCAAATCTGACTTCGTATGAGGAAGTTGTGATTATTCTAAGTTACAGATTTAACAGTAGACGGCTAAAAACTCGAAATAGAAATCGAGAGACTTTTAGCCGATACGATCTAAATGAGAATCGAAGGACTCAACAATACTAGTGCAACGGTAAAAAGTCTGACGAAAACGGACGTCGGATGAAGAAGTTATGGAACTTTAACGGACTTTTCCTGTCCCGACCTATTAAAAATATAATATTAAAAATAAATTCAAAACTAGCTGACGGAGTGTAAACGAAAGTTGTAAATCATAGTCTCACCTTCGCGTGGATATAAAGAACGTTGAAAACAGAGTTCGTATGAGGAAGATATGAATTTTTGAAGTTTACTAATTAATTAAAATATATATTTAATTAAAATCCGGTATTATCCGAAGAACGAGTCAGCGGTCCGATCCCCGGTACGCGCAGCGTACTCGGATGCTAGGCTCCGGTTCGTCCACGTCGCTCCGATGTTTCGACCGAGGATGTGCTCACGCATGATGCATGAGTACGCAGCGCGTACTCTCGTACGCCCCGCGTAACGAGACCTCTCAGACCCCTATAAATAGAGATGCGAGGGTGACGGCCAAATTTGCTAATTCCTTCCTTTCTTGCGCCGAAGTTCTGCGTTTCAACCCTCGGAGTCATCCCAAGGGCCCGGTTTTCATATCCAAGGTGGGAAGAAAGTTTTACACTCCCGAGACTCCCGAGATTTCCCGAGAATCTCGAGAGATCCGCTTCCTTGAGTGGAAGTTCTGCTCGATTTTCGTCACGCTTTCTTCAATCAATCAAGTGAGTTCATACCCCTATAATCCACACTTTTAAATGTTTTATAAATGTTTTTATATGCTTTTAAGGGGGGGGGGGGGAATACAAGTAAAACACACGATAATTATCGTATGTTATATAAAGTTTCATTATACAACTTTTATCAACGGAATCACATGTGATTTATAACTATTATAAGGAAACTTTCGTATGCAAAATGTATGACGATAACATCATATCTTTTGAAATGAAAGGTGTTGGTATTTATGTATAAATCAAACACACTGCTTATAATGTATGTATATGTGTCCATCTTAGACACTACAAAAATTATATCTTTCATAACAAGTGGGCATTTCACTAGGGATTACTATACAAACGAGACACACTTTTAGAAAACTATAATAGGTATAGTTTTGTGAGAACATCACGAACTTTTATGTACTAGAAATACTATTGCAAGGAGATACATTCATATACAAGAATAAACGAACATTTTCATAGATACTTCAAATGGTTTTCACAAACGTTTTTACATGTTGAAACACTTTTAGAAACTGTCTTACAAACTATAGGTTTCCTTTTTGAGTCTGTTATATTTGTGCTTTGAACAAAGGTTTTCTCACACTTAAACTGTATTGTCAAACGGTCTTTCTAACCGATTTAGAAACGGACATCAAGTCATAAATTCTTATTAATTAAACTTTTCAAAAGTTTTACAAAACTCCTTTTATGCTTTTATATTATAAATTGCATGCCTCTATATGTATAGTTATATAAGAAATGTTTAAAATACTTAGGAAGGCTACCCACCCTATTTCCTTTTCCTCGATTTGGATGTGGTCCGGTGGGATATCGGGTACTCTTCCGAAGGTCGTTTAAATATTAGTTATATATCATGTGTACATATATGGTCATAAATGTTCCATCAGTTAATTCAGTTCCGGTACTCTTGGGTACAAGGGTGTATAAATCTACTTGGACACTCATCAATTACATTCTAGTAAGCTATTATTAGAATAGTTTAGGGTATACAAAAGCATTATCCCTATTACAAGAAATTACACTAGAGTCAGTTCATTCATGAGTCTAGACTACATGCTATATGAAAGGATACTCTTACAGAGATTCCACTTACATGTATACGATTACATAGATACGTTTAGCTGAGTACATTTACATAGATCATATATGACGAGTTACTACTACATATGATATGTGTAGATACTGTTATATAGATCACCCTCTTATCTTTACCTTGTGATACAATCACATAATCGACGAGATGAATTGGACTTTATATCCTAGTACCAAAGGATACTTTGAGGGACTAACCATTCCTATAGCCACTGTTAGATACAGAGGATAAATGACACATCTACGGATGTCTACGGTTGATACCATTACAGGTTGATACCATTACAGGTATACTTAAGGGACTAACTATTCCTAAACTCAGCTGTTAGCAACAGAGGTAAATGCACATCTACGGATGTCTACGGTTGATCTGTTTACAGCGAGTTTCCATGTTGTGTGTATCCTTACTTAAGGGACTAACTATTCCTAAACCCAGCTGTTAGCAACAGAGGTAAATGCACATCTACGGATGTCTACGGTTGATCTGTTTACGACGAGTTTCCACGCCGTGTGTATCTTAGTATCAAAGGATACAACATAAGTTATTATATTATTACTTTTATAGTTTTATAATGATAGTTAAACAGGGAAAAACCGTCACATTTTCAAGTGATGCGTACTTTCAAAACATTCGTGTCTTGGTAGAAGACTACTTTTATACTAGTAGGAAATAGGGGATTTTCTAGAGTTTTCATACTTATACTAAATGTTTCATCAATCATTCGCCATTATTTCATATCAACTAATCAAAGAAATGACATTAAATACTTATGTACTCACCAGCTTAAATGCTGACCTACACTTTCAAATAACTTGTATTCTCAGGTTACAAATAGACAGGTGCCGATGCAAGGTTTAGAGAAGACGGAGCAGTCAAGACTCGTCTTTTATTTTGATCAGTTATCATGTTGTCTTGTACTATGGAAGAAAACACTTGTAACTAAAATTATACTATTAATGCAATGGATGATGTTGTTGCTTGTTTACTACTTTACAGATGTTGTTGCTTGTTTACTAGACGTCCTCCGCCCCTGAACGTTTCCGCCGTTCTCGGTTTTGGGGTGTGACACTTTAGACGTAAGATTTGTACCTAGATATACATTCGTAATAATCTTAAGTCGAAACATATACCAATTGTTCCTCAATACCTCTTCATCGTCTTCATACTAGAGTTACAAATAGGAAAAACATTCTGATACCGACACGGATGAAAATTGGAGCATTATGTGAGGAGGTAGACGAGTCGCCTCTACTAATC
The DNA here is from genome assembly GCF_002870075.4 of Lactuca sativa. Classification (NCBI taxonomy): domain Eukaryota; kingdom Viridiplantae; phylum Streptophyta; class Magnoliopsida; order Asterales; family Asteraceae; genus Lactuca; species Lactuca sativa. Next base: position 18,023,538 of record NC_056624.2, read on the forward strand.
ACTCAGATAGCATTGGCGGGCATTCCGGATTCGACTCACGAGGAGACACGGAGGTTTAAGTCATACGTGAGACCTTATTACTATGCTACGATTTAGCACTAGGTTATTTCCACCTTGAGCTTAAAACTGAACAGATGATGTCTCTTTGACCTCTATAAATGGTTGTAAATTGCATTGACACCATAAAATGTTTTTTTTCAAACAATTTTTCTTGTCCTTTATCTTGGGGAAAAAGACGTCGCTACTCGCCTTATACTCGCCTTGGTATTTAGGTATGATCAGCTACACTAACATACTTATTCCTTACTTCTTAATCTTCTTCTTAAAGTCATTTCGCTTCATCGGTTTTATTTATAATCGACAAAATATTTTATAACCACTTCATGCAACTTAGTAGACATTTCCTAATAATGTAAGCCATATTCTGGCTAAAAATCTTTTGACAACTTGCTTTAACTTAACACGTTTCTTCAAAACTCAATTTAACCAATATTGGTTTCAACATTGCTATTTCAATTTCATTTTAAATCCATTTCAATGGATACATGTGCTTTTAAGGGCATATAAACCATTTTAAACATTTCTTACCATTTTGACACGTTTTCGAAAAACTTAGAAACTTTTTCTTTTATAAAATTATTTAAACTCTATGCTAAAAAACTTAAACATGTGACCTTGAGGTTCATATTATGTGTAAAAGCTTCATCGGATCTTCAAACCAATTTTGTAATGACTCTTTTGACCACTTTCTCATTTAGACATAGTACTTTACTAAAAGTGATTTCTTGAAACCCAACATGATATTTTTACAACTTTCTACTCCAAACATGTTTACAAGACATCACTAATGCCTACATTTCACAACAAACCTTGTTTGTATAGTTTATTGCAAATTAGTTTTATATTCTATAAAGTTTCTAAAATTTTCAACATTTGAAAACTTAGTGTTCACTTTTAAATTTCTTGTGATGCACTTTCAACAAAGTGTAATTATTGTTTTAAATATACCGAGTTTTACCTTATCTATTTTAACTATTGTTGGACTCAAGCCTAAAAGGGTCAAGATTGTCATATTTTCAATTACCAGTTGTAGTGCTTCTTCTTTTTCACAATTGGAGTTTAACATAATAGATAACTAGTGAATTTCTAGCAAACCTTAGCAAACACTTTAAAACTTCGACATCTATACTTAATCATCAACATACATCAAATATTGAAGTTTGAAATATATCTCAACCTAGTTTTAAATCTACATATAGGTATTGTTCTTTAAATTTTAACAATAGCAATCATTGCTGCTATCTTCCTTTTCATTCCCCCGCACTTGATTTCTTGCTCTCCTTATGCTTCTAGATCTCGCACACCCAGAATAGTAACATAATACACTGTTTTACTTTGTTTCTGTCTATTTTGCTTCTCCTGCTATCATGTTCGTACAAATAAAGAATAGAAGTCTACCCTTTCGTTTTGAGTATTTAATATGTGTATAGTCATAAGACATACCTTTGATTTAGTCAACCTTGATATATTCAATAACGCCTTTTATCATATACATCTTGTTTTTATTTTGAAATCTACTATAAACAAGTGATCCTTATTTACATTTGCTCTTTCGTTCTAAATTCGGAAACTTGATTTAAAATGCAAGTTTCATTGTATTTTTCCTTATAACTAATAAACAAGATGAATTCCCTTATGCTTATAATTTTTCTATATCCGGAAAATATATGTGAAGGATATGTTTCCTTATGTTTCTTCTTTTCTTTAAATACATCAAATGTTTTGAATTTTACGATTATCTATTCTCTAAATGATTGTTTTTATAGAAACACAAAACTATGAATGCACTATTTTAAAAGATTGACATTTTTACACATTTCTTAAAATAGTATTTTGCTTTGAAATTTTCAGTGAGTTCCTAACTTAGACAATTGGACAATTTCTCAAAAATTTAATACAAATATTTCTATACAAATTCCTTTAATGACGACTTAAACCTTTAACCTTAATTAATCTTTATATTATTTTACTACTTCGTTGGATCGCCACACATGTATCTTCATTATCTTGGAATTATTACACATTTTGATAATATTGATATTTATTATCATTTCTAAACACACATTTTGATAACAGTGAGTTTTTTTATCACTTCTAAACACTTAAAATGCTATGTACACAATGTGATTTAATTTATCATAAACTTTCATCGCCTCTATTTGAAACAATGACTCTCTAAATATATTTATTCTTCGAATAAGGTTTCATTATTGTAAGAGTAACCATAGTAGTAGTTATAGCATCGGAGATCCTCAATCATTTTGTAATTTATTTTGTCGACGCACTACTAGAAAAACAGCCTTTTACGACGCACAATCAATGACACGCGCTGATAGAGAACACGCATTTGAGCATGCCCTAAAAATTGATGTCAGTTTTCCAAAATATGAAGCATAGAGGGCACGCATTTTTGCGCGCCCTTAAATTAGTGTCTAATAAAAAATAAAAATAAAACACGGAGGGCATCTTAAATAAAATGTGTGTCGTCTAACCATGTCGCTTTATAAATTTTAATGAAACACGCGTTTCATTCGAGGGGGAAATGAAATCCAAAAATTAAAAAGCCCTCTTTGTTTCCACCAGCTGAAAACCCTAGCTCTTCCCCGCCGAAAACCCCATTTCTTTCTTTCTTCTCTCTTGATTCTCAAACCTCTATTCTCCTTCCGATATTTGCTGCTTCTTCGCCCGTTCCGAGTGTCTCCCACCGCTGTCGACTTCCAATAAAAGACGACCGTTCTTCCCCATCACCATCTATCATCCAAATTACTACACTAACCTCACCGTTTTTGTTCTTTACTGTTCAGAGCCAAAACCCTTTCACCACCACCGCCCTATACGAAGCCTCCAGAAATGCAACCCCGACTCCGTTATCGTCTACTTCTTCCCAACTCCCATTCATTGGTTAAGTCCTAAATACACTCCACCGCTTACTGCTTCGTCTTCTACCTCAATCAAATTGAGAGCCGCCGGTGTCGTAGAAAGAGAATCCTTCACCGCCAGTGTCATCAAAATCAGAGCCGCCGGTGTTATAGAAAGAGAATTCACCACCGCCAGGTCGCCACCTCTAAAGGTTTTTGGTTCGTCTCCATCGCCAATTCGGAATCGTGTTCTTAGGTCACTCGAAAAGTACTCAAGGTCGGTGAAATCAAAATGTGAAATCATGTTCTTAGGTCACTGGAAAAGCACTCATGGTCGATAAAATCATTAATTACGTTATGTAGCTACAAGGTCAACTTGAGGTAAGTTCATAATTTCTAATTCTTGTAAATAAATCCACCGATTACAGTGGTTTTGATTTATGATACCACTGCTTCTTTCACCAGCAGTTTCAGTTTCAGGCACCATCCCAACTAATTCTTGGGACTCATTTTTTGTCTGCTGACCCTCCTCCATTTTTCTTGATCAGAGGAAGAGGCCTTCTCAGGAGTTGGACACCTCAAATGAGAAACCAACATAATTCATAGGGCTCTTAAGACTGCAAATTTTCTCATCGACACTCAATGTAAGAACTAGAAAGGCATTAATTACACTTTGACTTATTAGCTTCTTAACTGTTTCTCTGTTTTTTTAAATTTAATTTAACATTTTAATTTTAGGTTGTAAAGGTGGCGGATTTTGGGGTTGCCCGGTTTTGAGTCAAGGGGGTGTTATGACAGCAGAGACTGGAACTTACAGATGGATGGCTCCTGAGGTTTCTCTTTCTTCCTCTTTACATATAATATTTGAAGATATTTCCTTTTTCATTGATAAACCCTAACTAATTTGGGAATCATCCTCTAAAATCTAAATTTACCATGATGAATGGATCTTCTTATGTATTGTCGTGGTTTGCAGGTTATAAATCATCAACAATATGATGAAAAGGTGGATGTTTTCAGTTTTGCGATTTTTTTATGGGAGCTTGTGATAGCCAAGGTAATAATTAAATACACAATTTTACTTATTATCATACATATAGAGTTAAGAATGATATGGATATGAGGTTTTAGGTTCCTTATGAGAAGATGACACCATTGCAAGCAACCTTGGGAGTACGACACGTCAACATTTCCATTTGATTAGCATTTGGATTTAGATATATCATATATGAGAGAGAATGCATAATATGAGAATGTGCATGAATATAAATATTGTAGGGCTCCATTAGAAGAGGATGCTGAGACGCTCTTCTCACCATCGTTCATCTCCAAAAGATGGGGATAAGAGTGATAGAGACAAACAAAGGGGTACCTGTGAAACAAGATACATAGATAGAGATAAAGATAGGAGCAGGGAGGACAGAAATGGAAAAGGTAGAGATAAAGATAGAGAAAGAGAAAGAGAAAGACACAGAGGTGGTGACAGGGATAGGGAGAGGGACAGAGTGAGGGTAAAAAGGGAACATGGACGTGAACCTGAGAATGAAAGGGAAGATAGAGATCAAGAGAAAGTGAAAGAACATGAAAGACCACATCGAAGTGGAAGCAAGATCAGAAAGACCTGGGAGTGAAAGGGACAGGGAAAAGGGCCGTGACAGAGAGGTTAAATATAAATAAAGAGAAAAAGAAAAAGAAAAAGAAAAATAAAGGGAATCTGAAGGAATTGGAATCTGGAATTCCATTTTGTAGTTTCTTCTAGTGGAAACATAGATTATGAATATTGAACATATGTTTTGGTTCGTGGATTCTATGGGAATCTGAAGGAATTGGAATCTTGAATTCCATTTTGTTTTTTTGGTTGCTAAACTAAGGGAACTGTATTCCAGGATCTCCTTCAGAAATCAATGTTTGACGGATTATGTCATTTCTTGGGGTGGGTGGTAGGGTTTGAGTTCTATTTTTATTTCTTCATTAAATGACTAAAATTTTCTCATAAACCCTTTAAAACACAAACACATTCTTCCTTAACATAATTTACATTCCCATTTATTTGATAAATTTACAAATCAAACAAAAAATAGCAAAGGATTGTGATTGATTTCCTTCCCATTTTCTGCCAACCAAACAATTAACAGATTGCAATTCTTTCAGATTCCAATTGATTTGACATATTCCATTCCTTCCAAATAGATTATGTGAATCAAATGGGCCTTTGTTTTCTTTGCAACATCAACACCATAGATCCCAAACACTATTATTTCTTCATTCTTAAACTGGAATAGGTGTTGTGGCTAAACCTTGTGCTGAGTTTGTTGCTAGAGTACTTGCAATATGGTTAAATGGAGGTGTAGCTGTTCCACTTGCACGCAGTTACCCTGAAGCTGAGTTGTTACATGTCATGACTGACTCGGTTTGCTCTCAAAACAACCTTAAACTTTTCTAGTTTCCTATGTTTTTTATTTGGAAGAAATTGCTTTGTATTTGGATGATATTGCTAAAATTTCTTTAATAGGAAGAAATGAAATTCAATAAAATGACTCTTTTCTCCTTATTCAATTAACATACCCTTTTTTTTAATGTAGTTTATGTGGCCTTTGTAAGATACAATTTTATTATCCTAATAATACAACATTGTTAATTTGACTTTTGAAGGATGTGTCCATGATTTTGAGTACTGATGATCACAGGGAGCTTATGCAAAAAGTTGCAGCTAAAACTGCATCTCAATTTTCTCTAATACCAAATGTTCCTACTATGACTTCACAAGCAGTAGATAACGATGTTGTACATCAAAAAGAGATTGTATTCGCAAATAACATAAAAGGTATATATCCATGTTCTTTAATATATATATATATATATATATATATATATATATATATATATATATATATATATATATATATATATATAATTTCATATACAATAATAATATAAAATTGTCTTATTCATACAGACGATGTTCCAACATTGATTTTGTATACTAGTGGAACAACTGGGAAACCTAAAGGAGTTGTTCATACACACAGTAGCATTTTAGCATAGGTAATTTAATGTTTTGGAAGAAAATACTTTAAAAACCAAACTTGTGAAATATTCGTATATTTTTTAAGAAAAAAATGTATTTGTGATCTTCTAATTGTTGTTTTCCTGCATACTTTTCAGGTTAAAACATTATCAACAGCTTGGGAATACACATCAAGCGATCGTTTTCTACATTGTCTTCCATTACACAATATCCTTAAATAAACATTAAAATAATTACTTTCAATTCCTTTTTTTTTCCAAAATTGTTTCACATTTCTTGTTGATTCTTAATTTAATCTGTACAAATGCACTATTTGCTCCTCTTTATGCGGGGTCCATGGTAAGCAATTACTTTTATGTTATTTGGAATTAAGTAAAATTCTTTATCATCACCAATTGTAAGTTTATATATATTTTTTTATGTTGTTTTAGGTTGAATTTATGTCAAAGTTTAGTGTGAGTGGTATTTGGAAAAGATGGCGTGAATCTTACCCAAAAGATGTCTTTAGTGGTCGTGGCGAAGAGCATCAAGCAGATTCATCTAAGGATCTGTCTTCTAAAATAAGGTTAGCACACTTTTCATCAGTAATGCCCTTTTTGTTGGTGAAATTACCCATCTGCTCTTTTGGATCAGCTTGGAACACACGTCCACCACTTGTCTAAGTTACGTGATTCTCAACTGTGGAATTTATTTTTTCGTTAAACTCTTATTGTATATTGGTTGTAAATGTTGGGTTATGAGCATTCTAACACTCCTAAGTGTTCATGCAACCCTAAATACCTTGGATCTATGTTTTCTCTATTATACATGCAAATAAGAACTTCCAAGGTATTATCCTAATCTAGCATACAAAACAATGACTATAGCAAGATAGAATACATACCTCTTTGATGTAGAAAGTCTTCATGAAGCTTGAGTGCCTAGTGCCCCAAGTGTGACACCTCAAATGGAGTCACAATCATCAAAACACTTGGAATAACTTGAGAGAATTCTACAACTCATGAAATCGGCTAGCCCTCTCTAGAATAATACTAGTGGCCAATTTTGGTCAAGAATAAGATGCTTATATAGTTAGGGTTACACCATGTAAACCCTAATTGACATGGCCTTTCATTTCCATGATCCATGGGTACAAATACACCATGGAGCATCCATGGACCATCCTATGGGTTTTAGCCCAACTTGATTATCCATGGAGCATTAGCCCACTATACAAGTATGAATGATTTACACAATCAACCCATATATTTAATTAGTCTTCTTTTGATCACTTAATTAATCCTAGATTAATTCTTGATCAATACTAATTAAATAATCTTATTATTCTTATTATTAATATACTAGAACTTATAATATATTAATAACCATAAGTGTCTTATTTCTCTCATTATAGTCTATCCAAGTGCATGATGGTATGCAACCCAAATGGACCATGCCGGGTCGGGTCAAGTCTTACCAAATATAGTTATGGACTTAGACATTAATCCAACAGTCTCCCACTTGGATAAGTCTAAAACTATTATTGCGTATGACTTCAGGAACCAACTGGCAATCATAGCTCTCAAAAGCTTCTGTCGAACTCTGACCTTTGTCAGTGACTTGTCCATTAGATAAGGGATCATATATTCCTCCATTCTAGATATCATATGGACTGAGACATGGATTATAATCATTCTCTCTGTCCATTTGTTGATTCCCGATTTCCGATTTATGATGAATGACTAATTGAACAAATCAAATCAGTCCTGGCTCGGCCGAGCACTTCCATTTGTCATCATCAAATCATCGAGGGGCCCACAGATATCGCTTTTATCCCGAAGGTAAAAGGAACGGATAAACTTCGACTCATATGGCTTGTTCTACTACTTGTTGAATCATACACAAAGGCACGTTTTATAGCACCGAGTTACCAAATGCGGTTTCGCGCAATCAATGTACTATCAACTCATAGTAACAACTCATATCTCTAGGTTTGAAGAATATAAGATATTATCGTCTCATGATCACTCGTGATAAAATCCATGAGGTGATTCCAATGAGCGCAGGTTGAATCCAATACTCAGAACTTATGAGCACTCATGATTGTTGTAGCCTTGTCCAACACCTTAGACCTCTACAACCCATCATGACAGTTTTAATTCATATCTACTTCCAAAATGTGACCGACTGTGGATGGTTTGAATAACTTAGTCATTCCGGAAGAATAACCTAGTTTATTCGGGAAGTCAAAACATACAAAGTGAAACACAATAATAATTGAATCCAATATGGTCTCAGAACTTATGAATATAAATAAAACACCTTTTATTTATCACCATATGATTACACATTATTCATTATATACTGTTTCAGCTATCAACTTTATTCTTGAATTTAACACAATAGTTGTCCCATGCTCCAAGCATGTACACTATGTTTTCTAAACACTAGTCATGCCATACACCAAGTATGCATACTATGTTTGTCTATGATCTTTACTTTGTGAACTAGATCAATTGAACATAACTTCAATGATTCTCTTTTCACACTCCCAAATCCTTACTGCAAATGCAAGAATTCCAAATTCATGCCATTTACTGAAATCTGTTAGATTCTAAACTTATATGCATTGATCTTCTTGTAATGATTATGTACAAAATCAGAAAGACTTGACACAAATCATTATAGAGCATTCCAAAGGAGATCAACTCCTTAGAAACATCCTTCTTGCATTAAGTTTCCTTAATCTTACACAGATTGAAAATTCTATCTTTGAAACATTTCCAGATTCCATTCTGACTTATCACTTCTGAACTAGAGTTGCCTCCTTACAGATTATGTCAATATGGTCCTTCCAGAATTATCACTATACTTCCAATTGTCCTTGAGTAACCAATCTTTGGTAAACCTTAGATTGTCCTCGACAATTGTTTAATCCTTTTAGTCATATCCAGTTCTAAACCTTTTCCCTTCTTAATGCCCCAGGCATTTTGAAAATTTTAGAACGGATGATTATAGCACATGTAATCGATCCTATATCTGAAGCACATGGGACACGATTCATGATGTCTTACATAAAGACTAAACCAGTCTTTTGCTATAATGTTTCCATTTCTATTTGCCAAGTTCTCATAATTCAGATTATGAAAAGGGATGCCGTAATCATAAACGAATTTTAGAACGCAGATAATGGACCCATATACAGAATTTCCTTATGTTGAGCCATTCCAACATGAAATTCATATATATATCCTTGACTAAATGATTAAAACCTCACGATCTAAGCTTATAGATTTGAGATGAAGTATAATTTCCTCTCCCTTAATTATAGCAAAACAACTTTTTCCCAATTGAAACTTTTGTTTTCTATAATTAACATTGCTAACTTGCAATACTTATCATAATTATCATGTTCCCACTAACATGATGATTATTAGCATAACACTTATGCTCCCACTAGCTTTGACATGTTTTCAGAAATCACCTGGACTTCTAGAAATCAATACTTCATTGACTTTCTTACCAAAGTTCAGATTTCTGATACTAGATTGTTTTGATAAGACTTTATCAAAATCATACACCTTCCCTTAGATAGCACACTTGTGTATCTAAACAATTATGAAGAGGTATGCCGTAATCATAATGGTTTGACCTTTTTGCCACTTCTCACAAGTCCATATTAGTGTGCCGGTTAACCACACGCGCTCCACTAACGACTTTGAGAATGCAAATATCACAATTGCTATCTAGATACAATCAACTTAGTGAAAGTGTTTCCTCACCATCATTTTCATGAATCGGAGAGAAACCTTATGACACTTAGATTTAACGGTGTATGTGTTCTTATCCATGTGAATTGTCAAAACCATAGCCACAAGACAAGGATAATGACAAATCTAAACTCATATGGATTGAACTCAATCTTAATTTCTTGCCACCTGGTAGCTCAAGGGCCTGCCATTGCTTCCAAGTAGTTGTGCAACCAATTGAGAATCTAAGAACTCATTTGCAAAGCCAACTTTAACTGGAATGGGCACATAATATGTCAACACGATAGGTTATAAACCTCAAGTCGTGTGCTAGTGAAGAACTTCAGGTTTTATTCTTGATTAGTTCTTGAGACTTTCAAGACCTTTAAGACTCCCACTGTCCTCTTGACATATAAGACTCCCTTGTCAAACATCCAAGAGACAGTGCGGATTCTAATCAAACACTTCACATAATTGGCCTAAGTTGGTCTTTGTTTTATCCAAAACATCACAACTTACCAATTTCAAATGTACAAGAGTAGAAAACTTTTACTCATTACATTTGACAAGTGTTTTAAACCTTCTTTAAGGCATGTCACTCAAGTTACAATCTTGGAGTATGACTCTAAGACTTGTATTGGAACGAAGTATGACTCATCTTCTTGATTTAACCACTTCAACAATTCAAGTTCCTCTTCTTAGTCATAAGAATGCACTAAGATTTCCTTAGAGAACTAATTGTGCTATGGTTTCTTAATCATTAAGATGATCGCAAAACTGATACTAAAGTACTCTCCCATCTTTTCAGATTTGAGAAACTTTTATCCTTCTGCCTTATTTGATTCTTCTTATTCGCTCTGCCATACATTGGAACCTTTTCCAATGTCTCAGAGTTACACTTAAGCTTGTAAGTATAATCATATTTACTGAGCTTCAGTAAACTATGACGAATAGTCTTATCAATCTTTTGTGGTGGACTTAATCAGTGCACAAGAATGTGTACTCGATCCTTTAGTCCTTCACTTGACTCACACATCCATGTGAACGAGTAATTAGTCTTAATTTTTCCAATACTTGAAAGTTCTCATTCATCATGCTATACAACTTGCATGATTCCAAGTTCCGGTCCAATTGAAATTTGGTTGATGAGAATCTTTCCTTATTTTGTAAATTTAGACATTACCACAAATGGAAGAATCAATTTCATATTTCCACTCTTGCTCTTAATGGAATCATATAAGCAACAATTTTTCCTCAAATGCCATTGTAAGGATATTTTAAAATAAATAAAATCAAAAAATTTCCTTTTATTTTAAAACTTTGTGGAAAAACTTATCCTTACAATCCATATGAATACTTGTTGTTATCTATTCCTTTGCAATATATCATAACTCCTAACAAGTAGCTCAAGAATCCGATCTTCAAACTATGCGATAGAAATCCATCTACGCCATCAGATTCAGCATATTCTTTCTTTAAGTTTCTTCACTTTTCTTTGATTCTTAAAACATCACCATGTGACCCAGTCACATCATGTATCAAGAATCTCAGAATAGAAACTTAACAAAGTTAGATAGTGGACTTTACCTGAAGTAGAGTCAAACTTATTGACTTTAACATCCTTAGGTAAATTTGGCAGCTTCGCAACCAATGCCCCTTCCTTTCGCAATATAAACATATGGACCCTTTGATAATGGTACACGAGACTATCACAGACTTAGCTTTTCTCTTTACCATTTGGTCAACCGAGTTGACTATGGCCGATCCCTTTCCATTGGGAAAAGAATGCTTTTCTGGACTTCCTGTGTCACTATTGTCAATGTCCATCAAGTTTTAGGAAGTTGATCTTAGCAAATAGATAAGATCATTAAGGGTCTTGTCATAGTCTGTTTCATAGGTGTCCCAAAGGAACTCACTATGTGACTTAGAAAGTGATTGAACCACCAACTTACTCAAGACTTTGACACCCAACTTTCCCGGCTTGTCAATATGTGAGTACATCTCCAAGATGTGACCACACCTAGACCTTGCCTTGCCAAAAGGGCTTGAGTGACCTTAAACTTCTCAAGAACTTATGGGTTAGGGAGAATAATTTGAAGAGGTGAAGAAGTATGATATCCATGGGACATCATCTTCATTAGGAAAGCTTGTTTCAAGGGATTTGGGAAGATCGTAAATGTCTAAACCAGACATCTTTTAGGAGATATTCAAGATAGTTGATTTAAAGTCCTTAATATGACACCCAATATGAAATATTAAGGCTAGGACCCAACAAACTATTTTATAACTTAGAAGAGGTATGCCGTAATCCAAGCTATAAAATATTTGAAGGTAGGTGAATGACGATTCACCAATTTCCACCAAGATAAACGAAATGTATTATTAGGTTTTAATTGGTTTTGAAACTCCTAGATCTTTGAGATTCATTGAACTTTTCAAAGGCATGTTTCAATCTCGAGTGTGCCCTTCAGGTTTTGTGACTGGGATGCCGAGGATCACAAAACAAGGTGTGAAGTAACCATGCAAATCACTTGGTACCCTTAATAAATTACCCCTCAATCGATGTGCCGGTTAACCACACACGCTCCATCGATACTATGATAAATATTAAGTCACCCTTTACCTACCTTGTTAAGTCCAAGTTAGTGTGCCGGTTAACCACACACGCTCCACTAACGACTTTGACAAAGTGTAAAGTGTAATTTCATGGATTAGCACCTTATTCACATTTTCCTAAGTAACTAAGATTGGGTATTATTATGAGTTTAGTTACTTAGTATTATCATTAATACTTTTAATGAAGGGAGAATTCTAGTCCTGTCAAACCCGTTCGGCTAACGACCCTCCACCAGTCAAGCAAGCGGTGGGTGAGAGTGGACACCCATTAAGTTGCCATTTTATAGGCAACAACCTTATACCCACCTTATAGACCGGCTTCGTGAATGAGGCGTACTAGCGGTAAGACTGACTTTACTCTTATACATATATATATTATTAACTTATAATATTATAAAGTATAAGGGTTGAATTTTAACTTTTAAAATTCTAAGGGCTAACTTGGAATTAAAGTATTCATACTTGAAAACTTTTCAAATTCCAAAACTTGAGGGCAAGTTTTGAAACTATTCAAAACTTTTCATTTCTTGTAACTTATGAGTTTAATAGAGTAATAAAATGAGGACTTTTCATTTTCTAACTCTTGTGTTCTTTTAATGGTTTTTTTTAATCCAAGAGACTTTTTGGTTTTCCATAACTTGAGGACAAGTTATGGACTCCATTAACACATTATGATCAAGAATTAAACTACCATATAGGTTACAAATAATTCCTATGATCATCTAAACTTCATAAGAACAAGAACATGAATATGAACACTTTCAAGAATCAAAATCACATTAAACTTTGTAATTTTGATAACTAGTTGTTGTAAATGAATTAGCAAAAACATTACACCAGCTAAAAAAAGTTTTCAAGTACCAAAACAGTTTAGGGTAATGTTTTCAATCCCTTTCCAGCAACTAAAGTCGAAAATCTGCACTCTGTCGACCCTACTCGCCGAGTTGCATGAACCTACTCGCCGAGTAGGTTGAAGATACACATGAACTCGCCGAGTCCCCCCCATGGACTCGCCGAGTCCATTCGTCAGACAGCAAGTTTTCGACTTTTTTCAACTTTTAATTACAAGTATAAGAGAAAGCAAGCCTAGGCTCTTATACCACTGTTGGGTTATAAGCATTCTAACACTCCTAAGTGTTCATGCAACCCTAAATACCTTGGATCTATGTTTTCTCTATTATACATGCAAATAAGAACTTCAAAGGTATTATCCTAATCTAGCATACAAAACAATGACTATAGCAAGATAGAATACATACCTCTTTGATCTAGAAAGTCTTCATGAAGCTTGAGTGCCTAGTGCCCCAAGTGTGACACCTCAAATGGAGTCACAATCATCAAAACAATTGGAATAACTTGAGAGAATTCTACAACTCATGAAATCGGCTAGCCCTCTCTAGAATAATACTAGTGGCCAATTTTGGTCAAGAATAAGATGCTTATATAGTTAGGGTTACACCATGTAAACCCTAATTGACGTGGCCTTTCATTTCCATGATCCATGGGTACAAATACACCATGGAGCATCCATGGACCATCCTATGGGTTTTAGCCCAACTTGATTATCCATGGAGCATTAGCCCACTATACAAGTATGGATGATTTAGACAATCAACCCATATATTTAATTAGTCTTCTTTTGATCACTTAATTAATCCTAGATTAATTCTTGATCAATACTAATTAAATAATCTTATTATTCTTATTATTAATATACTAGAACTTATAATATATTAATAACCATAAGTGTCTTATTTCTCTCATTATAGTCTATCCAAGTGCATGATGGTATGCAACCCAAATGGACCATGTCGGGTTGGGTCAAGTCTTACCAAATATAGTTATGGACTTAGACATTAATCCAACAGTAAATTAGCTGTAAAGTGAATGCTTATCTTTTCTTGTTATGTATTTTCCTTGTTTAGTGAGGTAGGCTCTAGTATAAATTTAGGCTCTCTCTTGTGTCATTCATCCCAAGAAACACATTCACCATTTCCTTCTCTACCCAATGGTGGATCTGTTTGAACATATTTTTTTAATGCTATTAAAGTTAAATTGTAGGGATAAATGCAAATCACAGCAATGTAATGGTTTGGTTGGTTTTCTTTTCTGATTTGGTGCCAGGTGAATCTAATGAATCAGGATCTGCCTTGAAGATAGGAGTTGTGTTGTCAGGAGGACAAGCACCAGGAGGGCATAATGTTATATATCTGGGATTTTTGGTTAGGTTTTTGAACTTCCATTTCCTATTGTTCATATTTTTCATATTTCATATGATAGATTGAAGGATTGACTAGTAAACATCAGCAATATTGGTGCCAGGTGAATCTAATTAGTAAAGAAAGTTGAAGGATTGACTAGTAAACATACAAGTAGAATGAAAATGACAAGTGATTTTGTGTTGTGTTTACAGGGTTGATGAAAGCAAATAGTTGTCGAGTTAGAAGTGGAAAAGAAAGCTCAAGCCGAAAGAGATAAGATGCTGAAAATGCAAGTGTTGTATTCTTCATTTCAATTGTTAGTATGAAACATAGAGTAGATTAGATGAATGCAAATTTATATATTGTAAGAAATAGAATTGTATGACATTAAAGTTTATGCAATGGATTGTATTTTTTTGTATATGGTATTTTATTTCTATTATGACACATTAAATGCGAATTTAATTTAAAAATTAATAAATATATAAATATATATATTTTTAAATATTTAAATTTACGATACGCAAAAATGTGTGTGATATTCATTTATGACATGGCCTTTCTTGACAGGGGATTTCTTGATACGCATTGCGTGTCATTAACACGCGCGTCGTAAGGTTACGACACGCGAATGCGTGTCGTCTTCCTTTATGACAGGGCCTTCCTTGATACGCATTGCGTGTCGTAAAGGCGCGTCGTAAATGAGCGTCGTAAATGCGCGTCGTCTCTCTTTATGACAGGGCCTTCCTTGACGCGCATTTGCGCGTCATCTGAGCCTTTTACGATGCGCAATGGGCGTCGTAAAAGGCTATTTTTCTAGTAGTGACGACACTTAATTAGCCTTTACATTTGAGATGTACCAAAACTTCGTTGCCTACCCTTAATACGTATTTTTAGTAACTTACCATCGATCGCTTCCCTTTCATTCATGCTACCCCTTCTTATTTCAGAATATATCTTTTCCAGATGTAATAGCCAACCCGGAAGTGAACAAATTGTTCCTAATCTCTTTTTTATTAGGCGGCGAATTTACACTTAGTGCTAATTTAGAATACAACTTAAGGATCAATGCGGATTAACGCTCAGTGTAGTTTATGCTTCAACTAAACTTATACCGCTCTCTTAATTAAGATAATATCTAACTAGATGATCTTTTTACGACTAGGTCGCAGTGGTTGGATCATGATTCCATCATCCATAATCTAGACGAAAGAACTCGAATTAAGGAAACATTAATTTGACTATAGTTAAAGAAGTGGGTTCTTATATTGAGGAAATAAACCCAAAATAATCAAAGAACACTTCAAGTCACAACCTCTCCAACTATATAATTGTATTCGACTGAGTTCTAATAGAGTACGTCACGAATTGAATTTCGGGGTGAAATTCTTTCAACCGGGGAGAATGTGACAACCATCAAAATTCGAGTCGGTTCTAGATTT
Source organism: Lactuca sativa (assembly GCF_002870075.4). NCBI lineage: Eukaryota > Viridiplantae > Streptophyta > Magnoliopsida > Asterales > Asteraceae > Lactuca > Lactuca sativa. The sequence goes on from NC_056624.2 coordinate 18,039,471, forward strand.
GAATAAACTTAGTTGCACGTATAGGCATGACACATACTAGACTTAGTAACTGGAAGTTAAGATATAACCTATTAGGAACTTGGAAACAATTAGAAACAATGGATAATGTGCTTGGATTTCACATTGGTATGTGAATTCTACAACTACTTAACTGGAGCGTCTATGCATATTCAGGTCATTCTTGACTCGAACACCTTTTCATGAATCATATACACACATCATGCACTTGAACTAGTAGAAGAAATTAGGTCCAAGTCTCATAGAAACTTAAGTCAAAGCTGAAGACTAGTACTAGTATAATTGATTCCTCAATCTCGGTTGAATCACGGAATCACTACATAGAGTGCCAATAAACCGTTAAAAATGAATTACAAAAATTATTTTTTTTTAACAACAAAAGAGTTTGAAACTCTATTATAATTTGAAATGTCAAATAATTCAATTTATTTTGATATCCAAATATTTATTAAATCTCAAGACCCTAAAAACCCTAAAAACTCAAATTTATAAACTTTAACACCTAAAAATCCATAAAATTTGTTATGGAATATATAATATAAATTTAAAATAATTCAATTTATTAAATATAACCAAGGAGAAATAAAATTTAAGTCATTAGTATTTCACCTTCTTTTCTAAGCCAAAAATCAAAGTTTTGTGAAGGAATATTAGGATAAGGTACATATTTTATAAAAACTTGATATTTTTATAAAATAAAGTTATATTTTATAAAATTTAAAAGAGGGAGACCCTCTCTCCATTCAAAAGTCGGATTCCTCTCTCTCTACTCTCTCACCTCTTCCCAAAACACTCAATCAATTCCCTACACACTCCATTTCTCCATACTTCACTTTCTCTCTTACACTCCCTCACTTTATTTTCTCTCTATTCTCTCTTCCTCTCTCTAGGAATCGCAAAAGTTTCCAGAAAACAAGTGCAAGAACACACCTCAAACTCAAAATATTCATCATCTAGTGGTGTTCATTAGTGTAGAACACGATTTCCTTCCATTTTCCTTCAAGTTTCAAGGATTTTCATGCATTTCCTTGTTCTTCTGCACCATTCTCCTAGAACATTTGTGTGAAGATCCATGGTATATTTTCACCACGGTATATTTTCACCAAAAACCTCTTGCATGTTACAAAATGGTGAAGATTCATGACCTAAACCTAAGTCAAAACCATGGAAATGGACTTTACTACACATGTTGGTGGGAAAACGCCACATGCACCCTATGTTTTCTATCAAAAATGATTTTTGAACATTTCAAACTCATGAATGGTCTTCAAACCAACATGCATTTGATGATCTTCAAGCTTAGATGCTTGATGATCAAAGTTTGTTGTTAAAAGCTTTCAAATATGTTCATAAAGGATTTATTCCCAAATAAATATCTAAACCTTCTTTTCTGATCAAATCTGATTTTCCCTGTATTCCACCAACAAAATGAGATGTTCTATAGATTTTCAGAAAATAAATCATTTTTCTTGAGTTATATTAATTATTGCAAAAAATAGAGTAATAAATCATATAAAATACTTTCACAGGTCTATAAATACTAGGTAAATTCGTGGATGCTCCCTATGCTAAGTAATGACTTCTCATTAAGTTTCATCGATTTTTGTTACTGTTTATCATGGTTTTGAATTTTCTTTCTGTTTAACTCCAATAAATAATAAAACCTCCTTAGACATTTTGAAAGGGGTATCCAATAATTTTTGCAGCTTTTAATCTATGTGTAAGACGCATAAAAATATTTTCAGAATTTTTCATAATGCATTCCTATTTTTCCCCGATTTGTTTATTTATAATGGACTAAAAATAGGAAAATAGGTTTACTCATCCAAAGTTTATGAAAATTTACCAGAAGACCTTAAAATACATAAGAACTCTAAATAAAATTTTTGATGATTTTTCTATTCACTATATTATTTTTGTCCTATTTTCTAAGATTAAATACACTTAAATCCATAAATTTGGATTCCATTAGATAAAAACCACCTTTGGGATTTTTTCTAGATTATTTACGCTGCAAATGAACTTTAAAAAAATTTAGGTAATTTACTTTAACTATTTAATAATTATTTTTCAATTAATGATTATTTAGGAGGATTAAACAAATAAAAATAGTAACACTAATTGAAAAACATCTTTTATATTTTTCATAGCTCTATATATGTAATAACAGTGTTACAAAAATATTAGGCAATTTCAGAAACTGTTTCCTATTTATTTAAATTTTTATTAGAAAAAATGCACAAAAATCATAAAATTCGGTTAAACAGTTTAGGAATCCATTTTTATATTTTGACCAGCTTATGAATGTTTAATAACAGTAATACAAAAAGTTTGAGCTATTTTGGAAACTGTTTTCTATTTATATCAAGTTTTATTAGAATAAATGCTCAAAAATCATAAAATTGGGTTAAATAGTTTGGAAATCCATTTTTATATTTTTCCCAGCTTACGCATGTCTAATGGCAGTATTATTGCAAGTTTGAGAATTTTTATCATCTGGATTCTACTTTTCACAAATTTATGTTGATATGAAGACTTAAAATTTTGGAAAAATAGTTAATCATATCAAAAACTCAAAGGAAAATTTCTAGAACACCTCTACTGTATTTAGAATGAATATGCAAAGTCTGAGAATTTTTGCAAACTGTTTGATAATATTCTAGATTTTTAGGAATTTAAAACACCTTTAAATGTATTAAAATATCCTCAATTAATATTACAAAGATCTGGAAAGTAATATCCAAAATTATCTTAATCACATGAGTTATAAAATTTCACCATTTCAGAAAAATGTTTGTAACATAAAAATATTAAATTTTGATACATTATTGGCATAATTCTATTGTAGTAGTAAATATAGTAGTATTAGATTTCAATTAGCGACTCATTAGTGTGTAACATCGTTGTAGAAAAATGATAGTGGTACAAGTGGAGCGTAGTTCAAGGTACTATTTGCATCATCTCAATGTATTGTGAGTATTCACGCATTACCCTATTTTTAGTTTTCAAATGTTTTGGGGTGGAAAAGCATGTCCTAAGGTATTTATGTTCGTTGTATTTATTTTACTCGTATAAACTTGGTTGCTATATTTTGCATATTGTGAGTGTTTACGACTCCCCCTATTTTCGGTTTTTAAATGTTTTAGGGTGGAAAAGCATGTCATAAACTATTTATGTTTGTTGTATTTAATTGACTTGTATAAACTTGATTACTATATTTTGCATACAGTGAGTATTCACCACTCCCCTATTTTCGGTTTTTTTATGTTTTTGGTGCAAAAGCATGTCCGAAAAACTATTTATTGTTTGTTGTATTTAAATTGATTCGTATAAAACTCGATTGCAATATTTTACTATTATTTGCTATATTCTGCTATGTATGTCTATGCAACACGAAACATGAGAACTTATCGTCTTAAGTCCCTTCCCTTATGCTTTACTCCAACCATTAACTCTTTGAGCCAATGGTCATTGTGGATAGCGGTATTAGAAATTGACAACTCCTCAGTAGCTCGATTGATGGAGTGCATGATATCATATAATCTATGGAACAATAAGCATAGATATTGATACAGCATCAGTCATAGGCTTGGTTGGCAACTCATTGGTTGCTCATACACATACAAACTCGTTACATATTATAGCAATAAACTTTGTATCTCATTATAACAGCGAACTTTTATTACTGGAAACTTATATACATGTTTTAGCAATGAAATTGTTTGCTCCTTGTAGCAACGAAATTGATTGCTCATTTTAGCAATGAAACTTGTGTACTCGTTTGAGTAATGGACTTTATCTTCCATGAGAATATGAATGTTGCATCTCATTTAGGCAACATACTTTATCTCTCATGAGGACAAAGCACTTTGTTTTTTACAAACTTATTTACTCATTTTAACAATATACTTTTATTATTGGAAACTATTATTAAAACTTTGATTTAAATTCATGGAACCAATATTATTTTTTATATGTGAGTACTCACCAACTATTTTTATAGTTGACGCTCGTTTTACAGGCTTTTTCAGGAATCATCGAGTAAGTGACACTTAGGGACACATCACTTTTAGGAGCATTTGCATGTGTTGTATTTCAATTTACATTGCAATTTCTTTTAAAATTTGTTCAAACCCATTGTAGATTTGTAATGATTTTTAATACTACGGTTGGTGTTGTCTTTTACCTTTTGCTATGAAACCCTTTATAATGCCACACCTCGTGTTTTCACTTTAGCGGGGTGTGACAGTATCCCAGGCAACTCCTCGAGGAATACATCCACAAACTCTCATACCATTGGCACATCTCCAGCCGTTGTCTTACCCACCTCCCAGGTATCTATAAAATAGGCGACATATCCTTCACAACCATGCTGGAGGTAGCGCCTTGCCCTCGCTGTTAAGCATATGGCTAGTCCTTGCTTTGGCCTCTCACCCTGAATCACTAGCTCTCCCCCACTTGGGGTTCTGATCCACACCAACCGCTGCGCGTAGTCGATGACCACCCTACTGGGGCTTAGCCAATCCATACCTATAATAACCTTGTTCCGCCACAAAGGTGTGGGAACCAAATCCACCAAGTAGCGCTCCTCATACAACCTCAGGACACAGTCCCTGAAAACTTCTGATGCTCGTACAGACTAGTCGTCTGCAATCTCGACCTCTAGAGGGCAATCTAACATGCCCAAGGACTCAGAAAACCTCTTGCTAAGCGCAAAAGAGAAAAATGATCGGGTAGCACCCGAATCAAATAACAGCTGAACTGGGATACCGTTCACATGAAACGATCCTAAACAGAGCACACATATAACATATCAAAATCATTTTGACATATCATAAAAGATTAAAGAGAAGAAATCATACCCGTCACCACATCGGGTGCACCGCATGCTTTTTTGGCTGTCAACTGGAAAGCTCGGCTACTCACCACTGGAGCCTCTGGCTTGACCTTCCGGCCATCCGTAAGTCATGTCGCCGCAGGAGTTGGCGCCACCACTAGCGTTGTTGCTGCTGTCAACCTGGGGAAGTTGGCCTTTTTAAGGCCCCTCTGATTGCAATGGAAGCAAATCAGGTCTGATATCTGAACAGTGGGGATAGGGGTAGTACAATCCCTGCCAAAATGCCCAGTCTTGCCGTAGTTATAACAGCTTGATCCCGACCCAGTGCGGCAAACTCACTTGTATGACCTACCGGATTTCCAATAGCGGTCCTGGCCCTGCTGGCCCTTCGACCTAGCGTCAAATCCCTTGGGTTTCTTCCCTGAAACTGCAACAACCTGCCCTGACTCCGCTGTCCTCTTCTTGAGGTGCTTTAAATCAATATCTCTCTCCCTCGCTCGAGCAATCATGGAATCCAGAGTCGGGAAAGCAGAGTAGCTGACATGCTCCCGGATGTCAGCCCTCAGCATATCATTATAACGGGTCTTCCGTATCTCCTAATCCCCTGCGTACTGAGGTACCAACAAGGCCCTCTCCCGAAACTTTGTAGTGATCTCCTCCACAGTCTCAATAGTCTGTCTCATATCCAGAAACGCTCTAGCGAGCTGCTGAAGTGACATAGTCGGAGCAAACTCTGCCATACACCTGGTCACAAAATCTGACCAAGTTATAGCCTCAATGGCTGGGGCTCCCAACGAGTCACCAACTGACTCCCACCAATCCCTAGCCATATCCCTCAAACATCCCACAGCAAAGCGGACCTTCGACCCATCAGGGCAGAAGCTCGTCAACTGCGTAGACTCAATGTCTACGATCCATCTCCTAGCAGCTATGGAGTCCTTCACCCCATGAAAGTCCAGCGCACCACTCCACCTGAAATACTTGATGGATAGGGTGCGTAACCAACTGACTGGACTTCGAATCCCTCCGGAATTCTTGGAGGCGATCCTCCATCAACTCGATAATAACCTCCTTGGTCGACCCAAAAATGATAGGGGTCGACTCAATGATACCTCTAGTAATCTCAGATGCGATGAACTCACGTAATCTATCATCAACCTGCTCGGATTCCGCACCTGAGCCTTATCCTAACCCAGATCCTGAACCTCCTTATCCAGGTCGCGTACTCACTATACTGAAAATAAACATATAAATGTTTAGATCATTCATAATCTCGAGAGGTGTCGCACACTCTCCAAGTTTCCTGGTTCCATCTTGGCCCTCCCTGACTCGACTACGAATCCTCTACTTTCAGTAGTACGGGCCCATACTACCTTCCTACATCTATCCGTACTTTCCTCAAGGATTGCTTCAACTTCACCAAGTCCCTTTACCGACACTACTTTCTAACTAATATTTCCTAGGCTCTCCTAGGGCACCCTCCGACCTACTCTCCGCCGTCAGCCGCACTAGGAGTCCTAACCACCTTTCCCTAACTAGCTTACGAATACTAATGCATATTCGCTTGCTAGCTAGTTAAAGCTAGCCAGAACCCCTATAACACAAATGAAGCAACATTTGTTCGTTGAGTAACCAAATCAAGCATAACCAATTCAAGCTACCATACTGCTGACTAAAAGCTCTAACAGACCGCTCAATAAGCTCCTACAGTAGGCTTAAAAGGCATCATTCCTAGATCCTTAGCCATATTATAGCATGCAGTTCTCATAAGCACATAACCGGCTGTAAGTCCCCAAATCTGCTTGTGTATCAATCAGATCCAATTGATGGTGTGGAATCCCAATCAATTGGATGATGTCAGATCAAAATACAAGAAAAGGAGAAGAAGAATAACTTGAATCTATGATGTATTCAATGTTGGAATGAAGCTCCTTACACATAGATTCATGCATACACACACACACACACACACACACTCTTTTCACTAACTTTCTCTCACACCTTAGAATGCACACATTGAAGCTCTGTGGATATCTTATCACCTCACCCACCTAACACCTATATATACATGAGCCACAAACTCAAGGCCGGACCGAAAACCCAATGCTAGACTAGAATGCCTGAACGCACATTGGGTGAGGAAACTTTTTGTATTGATTCTTGAAAGATAGCGCTTTCAGCTTGAGAATCTTCAGAGAGAATATCCAAGAGAACTAATCTTCTAGATCACTTTAGTAGGTTTAAGATAGCAGCGGACTGAGTTAGGAAGCTTCAATACAATTCGTGACATAATCTTCAATTTCAGCTTCACCTTGCTTCTAGGGTTGAAGGATTGAATGTTTAAAGAATAATCTTCATTTCTTCCTCCTTCGAATGAAAATTCTTCGATGCTCACGGATGAAGCCTTGGCTCAGAAAATCTTCAATACAGTCTCCACGAGTCTCATCTATGCCTGAAATCACTTTTCAAGACAAAACAAAACTACACGAAAAATTAGCACACAAAAAATATTTTTGTATTTTCGATATTTTCTAAAAAAATAAAACAGAAATAACACTATTTTTTTTTATTTTTTAATTTTCTATTTTTTTGTTTGATTTTTGAATTTTTCTGATTTTTGATTGGTTTTTGAATTTTTTTTCATTCTCCCCCTAAGTTTGTGCATAGAGGAAAACTATGAACAAACTTAACAAAAAAAAAATATATGGGATCAAAGTTGTTACACAGTCTTAATCCCTTTGTCAGTACCTTCCCCTTCATGAATAGTGTAACACCGTAAATTTCAAAATAATTTTTCATTTAAAAATAATCGTTAATTCTTAAAAACACTTTTCTTAAAATTCCAGTCATAATCAAATTGCAAAAACATAACTCCATTTTCACTTGCTTAATAAACCAGGATCCTCAAAACATGACTCTTTCTCTGGTGTGTAGAATCGAGCCGGTGCCGTCCCGTGATCCTGAGAGAAACCTGAAACACATAACACAAAACACTATAAGCACGAAGCTTAGTGAGTTCCCCAAAATACCACACATAACACATATTAGCCACTCGAGGCTAAAACTCTGTGGGTTCATGGACCCTGCTCTATGAAACCTCTGGTTCTAACTCTGTGAACCTTCCAGTTCTACCTCTGTAAATATGCACAACACAAATCACATAGAAATAATGCAGTACAACACATAACATACACAGCATACAAGTACTCTGTCACATAACTCTGGTTACCTACTCAAGGTAAAGTATAGTGAGAAGACTCACCTGGCAAGTAGAAAGCAGATATCCCCACACTTGAATCTCGAACTTGCCACCGGCTAACACATAATCCAAATACTCTCATGAATATAACTCTCGAGACTAGAATCAACCCTGTCTTGGCACCCTCTTAAGGGTAAAATACCATTTTACGCCTCTCTTGGCCCAAAGGCCACATCGCTGACCAAACCGTAAATGTCAACAAAAGTCAACGGTCAACTTTGACCGAACTCGGCGAGTGCACTAGGGAGACTCGGCGAGTGTATACGTGTCCTCTGACTCCCTTGGATCCTCTCTTGACACGTCAAGTATTTCTCTGACTCGACGAGTTTCACCTAGCATAAATCGCGGGGCCACCACGACTCAACTCGCCGAGTCTCAAGAACAACTCAACGAGTTCCGGCTTGACTCAGTCCCCCCTGACTCTCCTTGACTCACTGAGTCGACCCCTCAACTCGACAAGACCACTCGTTGAGTGGTTACGGGCAAACTTCATGCTACTCGTCGAGTCTGTTCTTCAGAATCGGCAAGTTTATGCCATGCATAACTCAAACTCACTTCTGAGGTCAGATCTGTTCCATACAATCATAGATCTGGCCTCCCCAGGCATGATAATCAGGTAAAGTCCTGACCTTGGTACTCAAACAACAACTATTTGCTCCTAGATGATGTTTTAGCCCCATATCTCATAACTCTAGGTCAAAACTCCCATGAATCCTCATAAAGCTTAAGGAATAAAGCTTCTCTGGACCTCTATGGATCTCATCACAAGCCTCATCACAAATAGGGACGAAATGCACATCAAATCTAACCAACAAAGGAGTCAAGAAACCTTAATCCCCATGTTTATCATGACAACAGAAAAGGAAGCCAAAATATACCTCCAAGATGATGCTCTGAGCTCCAAAATCGAAGGATGTCCACCTCCCTTGCCTTCTGTTAGCTATAATCTCCTTTTCCTTGCCAAACAAAGCTTCAAAGGTTAACAATGGCCTCTTCTCTCTCCCAAAACGCTCAAAATCTCTTTAGGGTTTCTCTCTGGGGTTGGTGGCCGAAAATGACAGCCATAAGCTCCTTTAAATAGGTCTCAAACCCTGGAAATTAGGGTTTCATTAAACAGCGTGGACTCGCCGAGTCCAGACGCGAACCCGCGCACAAAATCGCGATCCTACTCGGCGAGTTTGGACTCCAACTCGCCGAGTCTCCTCACACTCACCCAAAAATAAAAGAATAAAATAATACTTGGGAATCCGGGGTGTTACAATCCTCCCCCACTAGAATTAGACTTCGCCCTCGATGTCTCGCTCTGCAAATAACTTCGGATTCTACTCACGCATCTCACGCTCCGGCTCCCAAGTTAACTCTTACCCTTTTCGATGCTGCCACTGGATCTGCACCAGTGGCACCTCTTTATTCCTCAGAACCTTAGTCCTTCGATCTCTGACCGCCGCTGGTCTCTCAGCATAATTCAGGCTCCAATCCACCTGAATATCCTCTAGTGGCACTATTGCCAACTCGCCGGCTACGCACTTTCGCAACTGAGACACGTGGAAAGTGTCGTAAATCTGACCCAACTCTGCTGGCAACTCCAAACGATAGGCTACCCTGCCTACCCTCGCGACCACCCTGAATGGACCAATATATCGGGGCCCCAACTTGCCTCTCTTCCTGAATCGAATCACTCCTTTCCAAGGAGAGACCTTCAGGAGCACAAGGTCGCCGATCTGGAACTCGAGCTCGGACTGACGCCTGTCCGCATAACTCTTCAGACGACTCTGAGCGGTCAATAACCTCCGCCTGCCCAGCTGAATCTACGTAGTCGTTTGCAGCCCAATCTCCGTACTACCCATAACACGCTGCCCGACTTCTCCCCAGCAAATGGGATTCCGACACCTCCTCCCATACAACAGCTCAAAGGGTGGCATACCAATGCTCGAATGATGGCTGTCGATATGTGAAAACTCAACCAAGGGTAAGTACGTGCAACAACTCCCTCAGAAATCTAATACACATGCCCGAAGCATGTCTTCGAGCGTCTGAATTGTTCGCTCGCTCTGAAGTGTCCTCAGACATCACCATGATAAGCTCTAGCTCATTTCTCATATCCCTCTTCGAGACTGAGCACTAGGTCAGCTTTTAACTCCACAACTGAGCCTCCAAAGGTCACCCATATCATGATCCAAATATCCCACTAACTTCCTCCCTGTGACCACTATCCCGGCCGAGTGACATGCAAGTCATGAAATTATCTTTTCCTTAAGCGAGAAAAATACAATCCAACCGAGGATCGTCTCAACTCTGATCTCTGGCGTCTGCTGCGCATATCCCTTGTGTATCTCGCCGCATCTCCCGCCAGAGACGGAGATCCCAGTCTCGCCCCCGGTTCAACACCCAGGCTCCAAAAACTCAATACTAGGGCTACTCAAGCCCAAAACTCTTCCACATGATACACTGATCGGAGAACACTCCATCATCACATTCTCTTGCCATCTAGTGAGTACTATGGCTCCCCGCAACAACATGATGACCTCTCAACGACTAGCGAGTATTACGGCTCCCCGCAGTATTACAACACTCTCTGACTAGTGAGTACTACGCCCCCCCCCCCCCCCCCCCCGCGCAGTATCACAACACCTTCTGACTAGTGAGTACTACGGATCCCCACAGTATCACAACACCCTCTGACTAGTGAGTACTACGGCTCCCTGCAGTATCACAACACTCTCTACATCCACTAACTCATGCTCCGCAGACTATCATAGGTAGCTACCCATACTCGACCCAAATATGCATCACAGACTCTGGAGGCAATCGACATAACAAAATGCCTACCCTTGCGGAGATCCACTCTCTCAAATAATCCCTCTGGATGCCAATACTCAAAGGCCTCCCACTAGAACCATAGATACTTGATATACCACAAGTCGTCTCAACTCAAGATTCACGAATAACTCTGAAATCAAGATATCATACCTGGATACCTCGGAACACCCCAACAGAACATCACAAGATCCTGCCACAACCACTGATCTCCTGCCCCAAGCATCATATAGATACAATAATACATTTCCTCTGAACCCCATGATTAGATCTTCAGTTTTTTTCCAAAGTCAACGTAGGTGTATCCAATTACTCAATTGGAATACGAGAAAATGCTAATGCTACGGAATACGCTGATAATTCTCCGAAACCCCTTTTCCTACCACTCAAAGTCCAAGCAAGAATACGCATACCGACCCGGGAGTTGGCTGCCCAATCATTCTCTACCTACTTGCAACAACACTGACAACTACCAAGTTCCTGACCATTAACCACCTGCCGTGGAGACATTCATCCTTCTCAAACAAGTACTTCTTGCATTAACTCACTCTAACCCCTTTCCTCGATCACCAATATCTCTAGGTTCATGAATTCTTACCGCAGATCTCTATACTCCACTTATAACCGCTCTTGACAAATCTCTGCTTTCTTCCATACGGTACCCGATTCTACCCCACTCAGGGTTCGAACCATCACCAATTGGCACACAATCATCCCACAAACTATTTTCACCAGCAAAATCGGACCAGACCCTAGAAAGTGCTACACAACGCCCGATAATCCCATTTAGGGAAATCAATCGACCTCATATACTTTGAACCTCAGATGAAATCATCAAGAACTTCTTGTCACGACTGCCTCTAGTCGCTCCAAGTCTCGTACCAATCCAATACCAAACAACTCAACTGTCCAATAACATCACTGGCTCATAGACTGAACCACAAAATCATCGTACTCCCCTACCTCAACTCATTAACCAACGTTCTAACACATGGATCATCCTAAGAACAAGGACCCACTCCCATATTCAATACCCAATATAGATAGAAAACCCACTGCACTGTTAAACTCGACTAAACTCCCCACTGATACCACTACAATACACCCTACTATACTCAAATAGGTGTAATGTGGTCCTCAACTATCTCAGTCCCAACTGACTATATGTTCATGATACATCACTGCCTCACGGCACACATGCTACCTGATACTCTGGTGGAAAATCATCATCAATGACAACCTGCAGGGTTTACCCCCAAACCCAAAACTTAAACATCATGCTTCTCATGTTTTGCACACGAACATAATTAGTACCACCCAGATCATAGAAGGTGACATCTCCTCTATCACCTGATTGCTCAACTCAGACCGAAATTCTACCCTCTCAAGGGATGCCTCTTCGAACTCAATTATGACTGGATAACTGGAGAACCACAAGCATCATTCACTACGAACCATTGTACTCATTCCATGACATCTCTTCTCAATATGCTCCGGTTTATGGTACCCGAACCATAACATCACTCCTCAATCCGCTCCGATATATGGTACTCGAACCATAACATCACTCCTCAATCCGCTCCGATGTATGTACCCGAACCATAACATCACTCCTCAATCCGCTCCGATGTATGGTACCCGAACCATAACATCACTCCTGAATCTGCTCCGATGTATGGTACTCGAACCATAACATCACTCCTCAATCTGCTCCGATGTATGGTACTCGAACCATAACATCACTCCTCAATCCGCTCCGATGTATGGTACTCGAACCATAACATCACTCCTCAATCCGCTCCGATGTATGGTACTTGAACCATAACATCACTCCTCAATCCGCTCCGATGTATGGTACTCGAACCATAACATCACTCCTCAATCCGCTCCGATGTATGGTACTCGAACCATAACATAACTCCTCAATCCGCTCTGATGTATGGTACTCGAACCATAACATCCCTCCTTAATCCGCTCCGATGTATGGCACTCGAACAATAACATCACTCCTCAATCCGCTCCGATGTATGGTACTTGAACCATAACATCACTCCTCAATCCGCTCCGATGTATGGTACTCGAACCATAACATCACTCCTCAATCCGCTCCGATGTATGGTACTCGAACCATAACATCACTCCTCAATCCGCTCCTTAGAACCTCCAGAATACTCCTTGTATCAAGTATGGGTCCTCTGCTTTCAGTAGTACAGTCCCATACTATCTGCCACATCTACCCATACTTTCCATACAGACTATCCTGGAGCTCCTAAGTAGCTGCTCGACCTGCCCTTTCACCAATCCCATCGCGCGTGCTCACTCCCCAGCGAAATTCTCTACTCTGCCAGCGCACTCATCTGGCTGAGGTTACTCCCTAGGCTCTTCCTAGATTCCCACACTTCTCTTCCATCAGCTGCTGAAGAGCTCGTAATGATGCCAACCATCTACCTCCTGAATATCGTCATATTCACTTAGTAACTAACTCCCATCATTGAGAGTTCCATAAAACACGAAGCAAGCAGCATTTGGGCATTAAAGCATCCTCTTCAGCATGAAAAACCTCCTTAGGTTATTATCCACTCACCTTCCTCATTCGTGATGGATATCACTGAACTCTAACAACTCCGCCCCACGTGGGCATCTGGCTACCCTCTCGGCAAGCTCCTCATATGCTCATATAGATACATCTTCCATATTACTTCCCTGCTCAAATCCCCTAAAAATTTCCTGCTGGACACTCTCGCTCAGCACATACTCAAAAGCACATCACATATATCAGCAACCCTAGGATAAGGCATCACAAATCAGGCCACTCTAGTCCTAAAATATGAATTGCCTAGCCTGCCTCCAGCATGCACACTATCTCATAAAATATATCACAAATATCTCATAACACAAATAAGGGTGTTTTGGGAAATCACCTTTCGGGCTCTAGCTGATTGTACACACTGATCTTTTTGCTTTCTCTTTGAAACTCTTATTCTGTTTATAAAGACACATTTCTTTTTGAAAAAATTTCTTAAATCCTCAGTTTGAGTCCAGATTTACCCGAAGGTGCATCCGAATCCCTCAAACCAAGGCTCTGATACCAACTTGTAGCACCGTAAATTTCAAAATAATTTTTCATTTAAAAATAATCGTTAATTCTTAAAAACACTTTTCTTAAATTTCCAGTCATAATCGAATTACAAAACCATAGCTCCATTTTCACTTGCTTAATAAACCAGGATCCTCAAAACATGACTCTTTCTCTGGTGTGTACAATCGAGCCGGTGCCGTCCCGTGATCCTGAGAGAAACCTGAAACACATAACACAAAACACTATAAGCACGAAGCTTAGTGAGTTCCCTAAAATACCACACATAACACATATTAGCCACTCAAGGCTAAAACTCTGTGGGTTCATGGACCCTGCTCTATAAACCCTCTGGTTCTAACTCTGTGAACCTTCCAGTTCTAACTCTGTAAACATGCACAACATAAATCACATAGAAATAACACAGTACAACACATAACATACATAACATACAAGTACTCTGTCACATAACTCTGGTTACCTACTCAAGGTAAAGTATAGTGAGAAGACTCACCTGGCAAGTAGAAAGCATATATCCCCACACTTGAATCTCGAACTTGCCACCGGCTAAAACATAAGGCAAATAATCTCATGAATATAACTCTCGAGACTAGAATCAACCCTCTCTTGGCACCCTCTTAAGGGTAAAAGACCATTTTACCCCTCTCTTGGCCCAAAGGCCACATCGCTGACCAAACCCTAAAAGTTAACAAAAGTCAATGGACAACTTTGACCGGACTCGGCGAGTACACTAGGGAGACTCGGCGAGTCTATACGTGCCCACTGACTCCTTTGGATCCTCTCTTGACACGTCGAGTATTTCTCAGACTCGACGAGTTTCACCTGGCATAAATCACGAGGCCACCACGACTCAACTCGCCGAGTCTCAAGAACAACTCAACGAGTTCCAGCTTGACTCAGTCCCCCCTGACTCTCCCTGACTCACTGAGTCGACCCCTCAACTCGACAAGACCACTCGCTGAGTGGTTACGGGCAAACTTCATGCTACTCGTCGAGTCTGTTCTTCAGTCTCGGCGAGTCCATGCCATGCATTACTCAAACTCACTTCTGAGGTCAGATCTGTTCCATACAATCATAGATCTGGCCTCCCCAGGCATGATAATCACGTAAAGTCCAAACCTTGGTGCTCAAAAAACAACTATTTGCTCCTAGATGATGTTTTAGCCCCATATCTCATAACTCTAGGTCAAAACTCCGATGAATCCTCATAAAGCTTAAGGAATAAAGCTTCTCTGGACCTCTATGGATCTCATCCCAAGCCTCATCACAAATAGGGACGAAATGGACATCAAATCTAACCAACAAAGGGGTCAAGAAACCCTAACCGCCATGTTTATCATGACAACAGAAAAGGAAGCCAAAATATACCTCCAAGATGATGCTGTGAGCTCCAAAATCGAAGGATGTCCACCTCCCTTGCCTCCTTTTAGCTAGAATCTCCTTTGCCGTGCCAAACAAAGTTTCAAAGGTCAACAATGGCCTCTTCTCTCTCCCAAAACGCTCAAAATCTCTTTAGGGTTTCTCTCTGGGGTTGGTGGCCGCAAATGATGGCCATAAGCCCCTTTAAATAGGTCTCAAACCCTGGAAATTTGGGTTTCATTAAACAACGTGGACTCGCCGAGTCCAAACATGAACCCGCGCATAAAACCGCGATCCTACTCGGCGAGTTTGGACTCCAACTCGCCGAGTCTCCTCACACTCACCCAAAAATAAAAGAATAAAATAATACTTGGGAATCCGGGGTGTTACAAATAGATCTGGTCGATCGCCGGTGTCATTGCCTACTTAAGCATGAAAAATTGTGACAGATTTTAGGAAGGCTATCAGTGACAGGACAGATTGATCCTAATTTCCTTTATAAAACTTCCTAAGGACCGTTTATCTGACGAAGACCAAGGATATTGTTGTCCACCTAAATTGAGGAGCGAGATCTACAGACAATCTAGACTTGTTAAATTTTAGATGTACTAGAGCATGTTTCCCGATTCCTGATATACCCCAATAATCAAGAACTTCCGAGATACTCCTTACTTTAGGTGAGCAGACTATTATTCATAGAGAGGATAGATTTAGATTATTATTAATTATAGTTGTAGAGGGATTGACAAGTAGAAAGTTGCATATGCTGTGTACTAGGTCGGATTGTTAATCACACAAAGGAGATAGCATATGGCTAACAGATACGAAGAATTCCATATATATAAGATGTAGAGAAATAGACTTGCACATGTTGTAGTCCAGGTCGGATCTCTTCCAATTATGTAGAGGAGGCAACATATGACTAACAATAGGAAAGAATGAAAATAATTTTCTGCAGACATACTTTATCTAAATTCCCTAGTCGCCCTATCAATACGAGAATTAATGACATAATCCATACATCGAGGAAAAGTTAAACCACTGTTCTAGATACGGGTTCTCTTAATGTGACTGGTGGATTCTCATGTATATCTCCCTACTCAACCTATCTAAGCGTCGTATTATCAGGCTAAACGGAACTATCTAGGTCAAGATTTATCAAGTCTCTAGATTCCTTAAGTTCATCTGTACCTATTCAAGTCCATTAAAATCCTTCATGCCTACCAGCGCATCAAACACAAAGCCTAGAGAATTTAGTTTTGGTACTTTAAACAGACTCAAATTGCCCGTTATCACTTGTTGATATCACTTCCCAAACAATACTTACGAAAAACTATAAGAAAATAAAAAAATTGTCTTCAAAATGAATCAGATAAAGATAAATTCAGGAGTATAGAGAAGAAAACTCAAACCGTAATTCACCGATTGAATTTGCATCTAGAAGGTCTGAGAACAGCACGCGTAACCTCAGACCAGATACAAAAATTCTTCATGTCGTTAAACACAAACCCCATGAGTGATCCCTTCCTTTCTTCTCTTCCCGCAAAGGACACATACTCTCAAACAAAATTCTGAGTGTTGTACAGTTGAGAGATGCCTCCTATCATGTGCCTGGAACAACCACTGTCAACAAACCGAGGTCTGATGATATGCCTCCATAGCTGCTCCGACACATAGTGGGATCAGTTGGTCTTTGGAACCCAGTAAATTTTGAAACTGGGTTGACGTTTGTCATCTTTGCAAGGAACATTCTCCCACGACATGTCCTGTTTATCACAAACAAAAGATGTTGAAATATTAAAATCATTATAAGATTTGGGAGAATGGACCTTCGGAACCCATCTGTAGTTGGGTTTAACCCATTTCATTTTCATTCTGATGGGTGGCTCAGTACTTTCTTTTGATCTTGATGTCGGTGGTTAAGATGACTTTCATTTTGGCTTCACAGGAGCATCTCTTGGATTTGGCTTCTTGCCTGACATTCCCTTCTTGACCTTGGGAGTTGGATTCTTGACCTTGTGGGATTGATTTTTGGCCTTTGTTGCATTCCAATCGCTATTGTCTGAATGTGGCCTCGAAGGGTTTCTTTTGGGGTATCTTCCTATTGGCGCGTTCTGCCAGCCTTGTGCATAGTAGGGAACGTATGCTCGATTAGGACAATTTCTGGCAATGTGTCCAGGTGTTCCATAATGAAAACAGGTCTTTTTCTTCACAGTGAAGTTGGTTCTTCCTACCCCTGTTGGCGTATCCTTGCCTTGTCTCTGGTTGTTCCCACATACACACTTACAACAAGCCGGTTGATTCTCTGGTTTTGGAGGCCTGTATTTCTCAATAGCAAGTTGATTAAAAGCAACCGAGTTCGAAGCAACATATTCAGAGTACAAGGAGTCATTGGATTGTTCAATAGTTTTCTCCTTGTTCTCATCTTTTACTACTTTACCTGCACTGTTGGGTTTTGAGCATTCTAACACTCCTAAGTATACATGCAACCCTAAATACCTTGGATCTGTGTTTTCTCTATTATACATGCAAATATGAACTTCCAAGGTATTATACTAATCTAGCATACAAAACAATGAATATAACAAGATAGAATACATACCTCTTTGATGTAGAAAGTCTTCATGAAGCTTGAGTGCCTAGTGCCCCAAGTGTGACACCTCAAATGGTTCACACAACACCAAATACACTTGGAATAACTTGAGAGAAACTTGAACACTCCTTGAAATCGTCTAGCCCTCACACTCATACATAGTGCATGATTTCTTGAACCATGGGATGATTTTATATGGTGGCTATTAGGGTTACACCATGCAACTCATGACTTTACCCATTCCTTATGCTCCATGGATTTTAACCTCCATGGAGCATCCATGGGTCACCCCATGGACTTAGTCCAACATAAGGAATCTTGAATCACAAGCCCACATATATAAGAATGAATGATTTACACAATCAACCCATATATTTAATTATTCTCCTTTTGATCACTTTATTAATCCCAAATTAATTTTTGATCAATACTAATTAAATAACCTTATTAATATATTAGAACTTATAATATATTAACAAACCTTAAGTGTTATTTCTCTCATTTTAGTCTATCCAAATGCATGATGCCATGCAACCCAAATGGACCATGCCGGGTCGGGGCAAGTCTTACCAATTATAGTTATGGACTTAGACATTAATCCAACAGTCTCCCACTTGGATAAGTCTAAAACTATTATTGCGTATGACTTCAAGAACTGACTGGAAATCGTAGCTCTCAAAATCTTCTGTCGAACTCTGACCTTGTAGATGAACTCTCACCTTTGTCCATGACTTGTCCATTAGATAAGGGATCATATATTCCTCCATTCTAGATATCATATGGACTGAGACATGGATTATAATCATTCTCTATGTCCATTTGTTGTTTCCTGATTTCCGATTTATGATGACTGACTAATTGAAAGAATCAAATCAGTCCTGGCCCGGCCGAGCACTTCCATTTGTCATCATCAAATAATCGAGGGGCCCATAGATATCGGTTTTATCCTGAAGGTAAAAGGAATGGATAAACTTCGACTCATATGGCTTGTTCTACTACTTGTTGAATCATACACAAAGGCACGTTTTATAACACCGAGTTACCGAATGCGTTTCCGTGCAATCAATGTACAACCAACTCATACTAACAATTCATATCTCTAGGTTTGAAGAATATACGATATTATCGTCTCATGATCACTCGTGATAAAATCCATGAAGTGATTCCAATGAGCGCGGGTTGAATCCAATACTCAGAACTTATGAGCACTCATGAGTGTTGTAGCCATTTGTCCAACATCTTAGACCTCTACAAGCCAACCCATGACAATCTTGATTCATATCTACTTCCAACATATGACCGACTGTGGATGGTTCGAATAACTTAGTCATTCCGGAAGAGTAACCTAGTTTATTCTGGAAGTCAAAACATTTAAAATGAAACACAAGAATAATTGAATCCAATATGGTATCAAAACCTATGAACATAAATAAAACACCTTTTATTTATCACTATATGATTACACATTATTCATTGTATACTGTTTCAGCTATCAACTTTATTCTTGAATTTAAAACAATAGTTGTCCCATGCTCCAAGCGTGTACACTATGTTTTCTAAACACTAGTCATGTCATACACCAAGTATGCATACTATGTTTGTCTATGATCTTTACTTTGTGAAATAGATCAATTGAACATAACTCCAATGATCCTCTTTTCACAATCCCAAATCCTTACTGCAAATGCAAAAATTCCAAATTCATACGATTTACTGAAATCTGTTAGATTCTAAACTTATATGCATTGATCCTCTTGTAATGATTATGCACAAAGTCACAAGGACTTGACAACAAACATTACAAAGTATTCCAAAGGAGATCAACTCCTTGGAAACATCCTTCTTGCATTAAGTTTACTTAATCTTACATAGATTGAAAATTCTAGCTTTGAAACATTTCCAAATTCATTTTGACTATCACTTCTAAACAAGAGTTGCCTCCTTACAGATTATGTCAATATGGTCCTTCCAGAATTATCATTATACTTCCAACTGTCCTTGAGCACCCAATCTTTGGTAAACCTTAGATTGTCCTCGACAATTGATAAATCCTTTTAGTCATATCCAATTCTAGACGTTTTCCCTTCTTAATGCCCTAGACATTTGGATAATTTTATAAAGGATGAATATAGCACATGTAATCGATCCTATATCCGAATCATATGGGACACGATTCATGATGTCTCACATAAAGACTAAACCAGTCTTTTGCTATAACATTTTCATTTCTATTTGCCAAGTTCTCATAATTCAGATTATGAAAAGGGATGCCGTGATCATAATTGAATTTTAGAACACAAATAATGGACCCATATATAGAATTTTCGTATGTTGAGCCATTCCAAAATGAAATTCATATATATATATATATATATATATATATATATATATATATATATATATATATATATATCCTTGAGTAACTACGATTAAAACCTCAATCTAAGCTTTTAGATTTGAGATGAAGTATAATTTTCTCTCCCTTAATTATAGCAAAACAACTCTTTCCCAATTGAAACTTTTGTTTTCTATAATTAACATTGCTAACTTGCAATACTTATCATAATTATCATGCTCCCACTAACATGATGATTATTAGCATGACACTTATGCTCCCACTAGCTTTGACATGTAATCAGAAATCAGCTAACTTTCTTACTAAAGTTCAAATTTCTGATACTAGATTGTTTTGATAAAACTTTATCAAAATCATACACCTTCCCTTAGATAGCTCATAGGTGTGTCTAAACAATTATGAAGAGGGATGCTATAATCATAATGGTTAGACCTTTTTTCCACTTCTCACAAGTCCAGGTTAGTGTGCCGGTTAACCACACACGCTCCACTAACGACTTTGAGAATGCAAATATCGCAATTGCTATCTAGCTAAAATCTACTTAGTGAAAGTGTTTCCTTACCATCATTTTCATGAACCAGAGAGAAACCTTATGACACTTAGATTTTTATGGTGTATGAGTTCCTACCCATATGAATTTGTCAAAACCATAATCACAAGACAAGGATAATGACAAATCCAAACTCATATGGATTGAACTCAATCTTAATTTCTTGCCACCTGGCAGCTCAAGGTCCTACCATTGCTTCCAAGTTGTTGTGCAACCAATTGAGAACTCTAAAAACTCATATGCAAAGCCAACATTAACTGGAATGGGCACAGAATATGTCAACATGATAGGTTATAAACCTCAAGTCGTGTGCTAGTGAAGAACTTCAGGTTTTATTCTTGATTAGTTCTTGAGACTTTCAAGAACTTTAAGACTCCCATTGTCCTCTTGACCTATAAGACTCCCATGTCAAACATCCAAGAGAAAGTGCGGATTCTAATCAAGACAAACACTTCACATAATTGGCCTTAGTTGGTCTTTGTTTTATCCAAAACATCACAACTTACCAATTTCAAATGTACAAGAGTAGGAAACTTTTACTCTTACATTTGACAAGTGTTTTAAACCTTCTTTAAGACATGTCACTCAATTTACAATCTTGGAGTATGACTCTAAGACTTGTATTGGAATGACGTATGACTCATCTTCTTGATTTAACCATTTCAACAATTCAAGATTCCTCTTCTTAGTCATAAGAATGCACTAAGATTTCCTTAGAGAACTAATTGTGCTATGGTTTCTTAATCATTAAGATGATCATAAAACTGATACTAAAGTACTCTCCCATCTTTTCAGATTTGAGAAACTTTTATCCTTCTACCTAAGTTGATTCTTCTTATTCGCTCTGCCATACATTGGAACCTTTTCCAATGTCTCAGAGATACACTTAAGATTGTAAGTATAATCATATTTACTGAGCTTTAGTAAACCATGACGAAAAGTCTTATCGATCTTTTGTGGTGGACTTGACCAATGCACAAGAATGTGTACTCGCTTCCTTAGTCCTTCACTTGACTCACACATCCATGTGAACAAGTAGTTAGTCTTAATTTTTTTCAATGCTTGAAAGTTCTCATTCATCATGCTATACAACTTGCATGATTCCAAGTTTCTATCCAACTGAAACTTGGGTGATGAGAATCTTTCCTTATTTGGTAAATTTAGACACTACCACAAATGAAAGAATCAAATTCACTTTCCAATATTGCTATCAGTGGAATTTTATAAGCAACAAATTTTCACAAATGCCGTTGTAAGGATACTTAAAATAAATAAAATCAAAACCTTTTTCTTTTCTTTTAAAACTTTATGGAAAACTTATCCTTACAATCCATATGAAAACCTTGTTGTTATCTATTCCTAAGCAATATAAATATCATAACTCTTAAGTAATAGCCCAAAATTCTGATCACCAAACCATGCGATTGAAATCCATCTTCGTGATCAGAATCAACATGCACTTAATAGAGTTAGACAATGGACTTTACCTGAAGTGGAGCCAAACTTATTGACTTTAACATCCTTAGGTAAATTTGGCAGCTTCTCAACCAATGCCCCTTCCTTTGGCAATAGTTACCTATGGACCCTTGATAATGGGGCTATCTCAGACTTAGCCTCTCTCTTTACCATTTGGTCATCCGAGTTGACTATGGTCAATCCCTTTCCATTGGGAAGAGAGAGCTTTACTGGATATCCAATGTCATCATTGTCAATGTCCATAAAGTTTCAGGAAGTTGATCATAGCAAATAGATAAGATCATTAAGGGTCTTGTCATAGTCTGGTTCATAGGAGTCCCAAAGGAGCTCACTATGTAACTTAGAAAGTGATTGAACCACCAAGTTTCTCAAGACTTTGACACCCAACTCTCCCGGCTTGTCAATATGTGACTACATCTCCAAGATGTGATCACACCTAGACCTTGCCTTGCCAATAGGGCTTGAGTGACCTTGAACTTGTGGGTTAGGGAGAATAATTAGAGGAGGTGAAAGAAGTATGATTTCCATGGGACATCATCTTCATTTAGGAAAGCTTGTTTCAAGAGATTTGGGAAGATCATAAATGTCTAAACCAGACATCTTTTGGGAGATATTCAAGATAGTTGATTTAAAGTACTTAATATGACACCCAATATGAAATATTAAGGTCAGGACCCAACAAACAATTTTATAACTTAGAAGAGGGATGCCGTAATCCAAGCTATAAAATATTCAAAGGTAGGTGAATGACGATTCACCAATTTCCACCAAGATAAATGAAATGTATTATTAGGTTTTAATTGGTTTTTGAAACTCCTAGATCTTTGAGATTCATTGACCTTTTCAATGACATGTTTCAATCTCGAGTGTGCCCTTCATGTTTTGTGACTGGGATGTTGAGGATCACAAAACAAGGTGTGAAGTAACCATGCAAATTACTTGGTACCCTTAAGTGTTTACCCCTCAATCGATGTGCCGGTTAACCACACACGCTCCATCGATACTATGATAAAAATTAAGTTACCCTTTGCCTACCTTGTTAAATACGAGTTAGTGTGCCGGTTAACCACACACGCTCCACTAACCGACTTAAACAAAGTGCAAAGTGTAATTTCATGGATTAGCACCTTATTCACATTTTCCTAAGTAACTAAGATTGGGTATTTATAAGAGTTTAGTTACATAGTATTTATCATTAATACTTTTAATGAAGGGAGAATTCTAGTCCTTGTCCTACCCGTTTGGCTAACGACCCTCCACCGGTCAAGGAAGCGGTGGGTGAGAGTAAACACCCATTAAACTGCCATTTTATAGGTAGTAACCTTATACCCCCCTTATAGTCCGACTTCGTGAATGAGGCCTACTAATGGTAAGACTGACTTTACTCTTATACATATATATAAATATTATTAACTTATAATATTATAAAGTATAAGGGTTGAATTTTAACTTTGAAAATTCTAAGGGCTAACTTGGAATTAAAGTATTCATGGGGAAAACTTTAAAAATTCCAAAACTTGAGGGCATGTTTTGAAACTATTCAAGACTCTTGGATTTTCATAACTTATGAGTTTAATTAAAGTTTTAAAAACTTTAATGAAGTGACTCTTGAACATTCATAACTTGAGGACAAGTTATGGAGTCATAAAACAATTTAATGAGGAAAAAGACTCTTCATTTTGTAACCTTTGGCAACTTTTATGAGTTTTAAGATTCATAAATGTGACTTATAAGTTACATAAACACATTTTATGAACTTCTTTTAGATTAATTTGGATTAAAACCAACTATCACATAATTTTATTCATTAATCTAAATTCACTCATAAAACAAGGTAACACAAAAAACTTTTGGTGATCCATAACTTATTCTTAAGTTATGGAATCCTTTAAAACATTAACACCAAATTTTGTAACTCCATAAAAACTTTGAATCAATTTTTTTTTTAAAACCTTTTAATATCCATAACTTATGGAGGTTTCAAAAAATAAAACTCTTTAGATCAAACTTTTAAAACTAATAAAATAATCATATCATTTTATCTTTTATTAAATTTGAGCTAATTCAACTCATAAAGCAAATTATTCAAATTTTACAAATAATTAGTTTTTCACAAGAACAAGTAATTATCTTAAAATTTGACAAAATTCATGTTTTTTTCCTTTTTTTTGAACTTTGAAAATAAAATATTTGCATCAATATAACAGAAAACAACTCGTGGCTCTGATACCACTGTTGGGTTTTGAGCATTCTAACACTCCTAAGTGTACATGCAACCCTAAATACCTTGGATCTATGTTTTCTCTATTATACATGCAAATATGAACTTCCAAGGTATTATCCTAATCTAGCTTACAAAACAATGAATATAACAAGATAGAATACATACCTCTTTGATGTAGAAATTCTTCATGAAGCTTGAGTGCCTAGTGCCCCAAGTGTGACACCTCAAATGGTTCACACAACACCAAATACACTTGGAATAACTTGAGAGAAACTTGAACACTCCTTGAAATCGTCTAGCCCTCACACTCATACATAGTGCATGATTTCTTGAGCCATGGGATTCTTTTATATGGTGGCTATTAGGGTTACACCATGTAACTCATGACTTTACCCATTCCTTATGCTCCATGTATTTTAACCTCAATAGAGCATCCATGGGTCACCCCATGGACTTAGTCCAACATAAGGAATCTTGAATCACAAGCCCACATATATAAGAATGAATGATTTACACAATCAACCCATATATTTAATTAGTCTCCTTTTGATCACTAAATTAATTCCAAATTAATACTTGATCAATACTTAAGTGTTATTTCTCTCATTTTAGTCTATCCAAATTCATGATGCCATGCAACCCAAATGGACCATGCCGGGTCGGGTCAAGTCTTACCAATTATAGTTATGGACTTAGACATTAATCCAACATGCACATGTGACAGAATCGTTAGAAACGTTTACTTCATCCTTTTCTGGTACAACCGCAACATGTTTCCCATATTGGAGATGTGCCTCGTTCCCAATTTCTTCCTGTGTCATAGGGATGGGTGTGTAGTTATGATTGAAAGGTGGAGGAACACAATCATACCATAAACCCTTGTTTTGATTATCTTTGAATTTTAATTTGTTTTCAAATAAGGACTCGAATGTCTTACTTGACGCAGTGTAATATTTGAAACTAATATCTGTTTTTCCACACTTAATTTTCAAAGCGTCAAGTTCTTCAGTTACAGCAGCACGTTTTTTCTTAATGTAATCATAATTTTCACACTTGTTGTTGTAATCTTCTTGGAGTTTTCGGAAATCCTTGATTTTGGTTTCTAATTGAGCTTTCAGGGGTTTCGTTGATATCCTTCGTATTTTAAGTCCTCATTCTCTCTCTTGATTAGATCTATTGATTCTCGTAAAAATTTAATAGTTTTAACACAAGATGGAGAGCAACCAGATTCATTTACCTCTTTGACCTTAATATTTGAAGAAGTCATCATTTTTATTATATAAATATATATATATATATATATATATATATATATATATATATATATATATATATATGTATATATATAATTTCCCTTTGACTTAAAAACAAAACGAGTAAGTCAACCTTAAAATTCAAATTTAAAAGTCAAACTTAAAAAGTCAAACTGAAAAGCTGAATTTGAAAATTTAAAAGTTAAATGAAAAAGTCAAAGATTATAGTCAAAGGTCAAACTTGAAAGTCAAAAGCAAAATTTTAAGGTCAAAAGTTAAAAATAAAGTCTAAAATTAAAAACTAAAAATTTTGGGATGAAAATGTAATTTAAAAATAAAAGAAATTGATTTTTGGGGTTAAAAGTGCCAAATTTCGAAAGTTGAAACCGAGAAGGACAGCTTACGTTTTAAATTTCAAAAGGTTGACACAAAGGTTCTACTGGTCGAGTTGGTAAGGCGCGCTGACTTGATCAACTAGAGGTCCCGGGTTCGAACCCCGATACCCTCAAATCCTTTCCCCCTTTCTTTTTAGATGCGAAGGCTACTGCTTGCGAAGATAGCTGCGAAGCGAGGACGAAGCCGCGAAGCCGAGAGCGATGCTACTGAGCTGTGAACAAGAGGTGAGACCGAAAACGTGTGAGGCTTGGACCGAAAGCTCGGACCGAACACGTGACCGAAAGCTCAGACCGAATACTCTGATCCGACCGAATGCTCAAGCCGAAATCTTGGAAATCGCTGTTCTTGATGAAAAACAGCGTTTTTGCCCCTTTTTTGCTCCAAAACTCAATCAAAAACTCGTTTTTAGGAAAAACGCGAAGAAGAAAGCCCCTATTTTTCCAAGATCTATCCAAAAACCCAAAAATCTCTTCAAAATAAGATCAAATAAGCTCCAGATCTGAAAAAAAAATCGATCGATACAACCTTGCTTTGATACCACTTGTAAGTCCCCAAATCTGCTTGTGTATGAATCAGATCCAATTGATGGTGCGGAATCCCAATCAATTGGATGATGTCATATCAAAATAGAAGAGACGGAGAAGAAGAATAACTTGAATCTATGATGTATTCAATGTTGGAATGAAGCTCCTTACACATAGATTCGTGCACATACACACTCTCCTCTCTAACTTTCTCTCACACCTTAGAATGCACACACTTAAGCTCCTTGGATATCTTATCACCTCACCCACCTAACACCTATATATGCATGAGCCACAAAGTCAAGGCCGGACCGAAAACCCAATGGACCGAAAACCCAATGCAAGACCGAAAACTCATGGGTTTTCGGTCCAAGCTACAATTAATCCCAGTATTAGTTTTCGGCCCAAATAATAAAACAATAAATGCTTAGAAAAGCAAAGTATAAACCAATTTTAGACCCAACATTGGCGTATAAGGCATCCTCTTAGACTCTTAGCCCTAGTCTAGCATGAAAATCTCATGATCATATCATCTACCATAACATAATAAGTATGGGTATCTTGTGGAAAAGTTACTTGAGCTCGGACGGTCGGATGCATCACACACTTTGTCTTTTCTTATAATTCTTTAACTTTTATTTTAAAAAAACTGTTTTCTTGTAAAAGTCCTTCAAGCCCTCAATTTGAGTCCAAACATTCCTGAGGGTGTGTCCGATTCCCTCAAACCAAGGCTCTGACACTAACTTGTAACATCCCAATTATCAAGGGGAAAATTTTCATTTTTAATTATGAGATTCAAAAATAATTTACGAAGCATTTCAAATGTCACATCAATTTATATAAAAACATAACAACGTGTCTGGAAACCATATCATCAAAAGTAATAAAAATCAGAGTAGAATCCCTGTAATCTCCATGCAGAAACCATATGTGTGTGTGATGCGCGGCTACCCCGCCGACTCCTTCCCCTTAGACGAAGAGGTACCTAAAACTAAAACCGAAACTGTAAGCACAAAGCTTACTGAGTTCCCCCGTCATACCCATACCAAATAAAGCATAATATTCAGTATCTTTCAACCGGTAACTAGGAACTACCCTCCCCTTCGGTACCTTTCAACCGGTAACTGGGAGCTACCCTCCCCTTTGGTATCTTTCAACCGGTAACTAGGAGCTACCCTCCCCTTCAGTATCTTTCAACCGGTACCCAGGGACTATTCTGACCCTTCTATTACTAATACATGTCAAGCACAACAAGCATATCAAATACAATGATCATATCAAGCATAGTAACCATATCACGCATCAATCCTAGGTGATTATCATAAAGACAACCATCTACACAATGCCCTTGCTGGTGGGTCGTCATTGTGGCCGTAGACCCACCCCTACTAGAAGGAAACTCACCTTCAAGTCGTGTAGGGTCTGCACTATCCTCGGTGTGAAATTTGGCTCTACTTGACTCCTCAATCCCTACACAACAACCCCTCTAAGTTATCAACTTGTATTCACAACCCCTCAAAGGGTCAACTTGAATCCATGTCAAAGGAAAAGTTAAACCCTAGTCAAATCATCTTTTGGTCGACCTAACTCACCGATTTGGTCCGCCAACTCGTCGAGTCCCTTCGTCTTCATAATACTACAAACCCATCCCCACTCGTCGAGTCTAGCAAGAGCTCGACGAGTTCACCTTCAGCAATGCTTCAGTCAATCTTCAACCGACTCGCCGAGTTCTTTCTTGAACTCGTTGAGTTTATCCTCTGCATATGAATGTGTCCAGTCTATGAATCATCGAGTTGTAAGAACAACTTGTTGAGTCCATCTTCAAAGATTGGGAGATTGCCTTGGACTCGCCGAGTTTGTTCTAACACTCGTCGAGTCCCATGATTCCCAGGTCCCTTAGGAGCCTAAACAACTGAGGGACCTTCCATTCTATCACCTGTCCCTCGACAGAAGGAATTTGGCGGTCATTACATCCCGACTCGCCGAGTCCTAAGAATGACTCGCCGAGTCCATGCTTGACCAATACTATATAGTCGATTTAAAATGGGTCTTAACACATCAAAACCGAAGATGTCACTTCCTAATGTCCATTTTACATGTAAAGCCTAAATCTTGGTGCACATGCATGGGCTCTTTGGCTCTAAAAGCCATAAAAGATGGTCTATAAGGTGCATGGGGTATTTATGGGGACAAAGTTGGCATCTTTATGCCATAAAGACCCCTAATGAACCTAGATCTGAAGTCATAACTCCTTATTACACTTCACAACTCGAAAATGGATTAGAAAGTCCTAAATATACCAAGATCCAAGCCCTAAAGATGATTAATTACATGGAAGATCAAGAGAGGAGCTTTTTACCTTAAATGAGTTGGAAATGGAATACAATATCTGGATCTCCAAGCTCCAACTTGAACTCCCAAGCTCCTTTCCTCTTTTCAAACTTCATAATCCTCCAAAATGCATAAAATGGCCTTAGAACACTCAACCAAGTCTAGGTGTGAAGATAATGCTTTATGGAAGTATAAGGGCCGATGAAGGTTGAGATGGGGGATATAAGTTGTTTAAATAGGGTGCAAACCCTCAAATTTAGGGTTTCACTCAAACAACACTTGCTCGCCGAGTCGGTCTCCCGACTCGTCGAGTATGTCACTTAAACTTCCCATGGGTCACGAATCTACTCGGCGAGTTAGGCCACCAACTCATTGAGCCCCGGTAAAAATATAAAGATTTCTAGAATTAACTGCGTACCAGGAATCAGGTGTTACAGAACTGTACCCTCAAATGTTCTGGACAAGAACAAGTGTAGAAACATCCATCAATGTCAGAGATCCATCTCATCGCTGCAATCGGATCCTGAGTCCCATCAAACTTTGGTGGCTTCATGTTGTTGAACTCTCGTTATAGCAACGAGTCACCCCCTGTGGCCTGACAACAACGACAGCTGCGGTGGCTGTAGTACCAGCCACCTGAGTAACAACAGCATATTGCTTATCAAACGTCTCAATCAATGTAGTCTTATTGGCCCAAACATCTCTGGGATAGTCTCGCGGATCGCTGTGACCACCTCATCATGAATCATCTTGTGAATCTCATCATCGCTAACTCCACTGCTCTCAGGGTTGTGGCACGTACCCACCATGATGTCTCTGAAACACAACACAAAACAAGCAGAGACTCGACCGAGGCTACTGACACTCGATCACTCACCCCTAATTGCTCCTTAGCACACAAAGGATTCATCCTCGGACTGCTTACCTGTAACATCCCGAAATCCAGGTAAAACTATTAAACCCTTCTATTTTGTCAAATTGCTAAGAGTGGTCCCTTGAGAGAAATTTGGAGCAAATGAGTACAATGGGCATACTGGGAGTATGTTGAGCGTACTTATGCGCTTAATTTAGACGTGGAGTCCCTTGGGTACGCTGGCCGTATCCAGGTTTACGCTGGGCGTAATGGGTCCAAATGAAAACCCTAAATGCTTGGCTTGTTCCCTATTTAAAGGATTCTAAGGCTCATTTCTCAACCTCCATATAAGAGAGTGAAACCCTAAGAGAGAGCTTTCCATTGTCCATAGCTAAGTGTGTGTGTTTTGGAGCTAGAAGTGTGTTGGTGTGTTAGTGAAGAAGAAGGAGAAGAGCTTGAGGAGGTCAGGACTTGAAGTGCAAGGTTGGATCTGAGATCCGCAGAGAAAGGAGCTTCATTTAGAGGTATAAAGTTCAAAAATTTCTTCCTTATTTGGTTTGTTGTTGCATGGACCATTTCTAGGGTTAAAAGTCCCAAAGGTGGAGACTTTATGAATGTACTGTGCTCCATGGACCTAGATCTGTCCCATTTCAGTAGTATTTGAGTTATAGATCCATAAAGTTTCCATCTTGGTCATTGATATGAGGTCATGCTTGAGTTATGAGCTCCTTACAGTTGCGAAACGGAATATTTTGTGTAATAGTGACTTGTCCAGCCATGAAAAGGCTTAAAGTCACCAACTTTATGGATTGAGAGTTTTAGAGGTGGTCAAATGTAGAAGTTGGACGTGGGTCTTAAGTGTTTAAGATCCCAAAAGCTTAGGGTCTGGAACTGGGTGTTACGCGGGGTGTAATCCCAGTATGCACGGTGTAAGGGTTCGCGCACCCCGTTTTTGTGGAAACACCGGGTACGCCCAACGTACACGTTTGGTATGCGCAGCGTAACCCGGAGAGTTGACTTTTGTAGACTTTTAGGGTTTGGTCAACTTTAGGGTCTTGGAAGCATGAGAGGGTTAAAATGGTCTTTTACCCTTCTGAGAGTACTAAGAGAGGGAATAAAATTAGCCTTGATAGATGTATTGATTTAGAGTGTTTGTTTCATATAGAGGCGGAGGCTGGATCAAATTTTACAAATTTCGAGATTTGCTGAGTTACCCGAGGTGAGTCTTCTCACTATACTTTACCTAGAGTGGTACTTAGAGTTATGTGACAGAGTATTTTATATGTTATTTGATGTGATACACTACATGATTTCTATGTGATTTATGCTATGTATGTGTCAGACTTACAGAGTTAGAACGGAAAGGTTCACAGAGTTAGGACCATAGGGTCCACAGAGTTAGGACCAGAGGGTCCACAGAGTTATAGCCTTGAGTGGATAATATATGTTATATGTGATATTTTGGGAACTCACTAAGCATTTATGCTTATAGTGTTGTGTTATGTGTTTCAGGTACCAGTAAGGATCGCGGGAAGGCCCTGGCATGATCAGTACACACACGAGGAGTTTTTATGCATTATGATCATGGGATTGTGATTTTATGTTTGTTATATGATACAATGACATTTTTATGATATTTACGAATGAAAGTATGTTTTTGGAAATATGTAAAAATTGTTTGAAAATTTTGGGTGTTACAAGTTGGTATCAGAGCCCAAGTTTAAGGGATTTGGGTGCACCTTCGGGCGTATCTGAACTGAAACTGAGGATTTGAGAGATTTTCAAAATAACATTCACTAAAATTTCTCAAGAATAAAAGGGAAAGAGCAGCGCAGAGAAGTGTGTACGATCAGCCAGCGCCCGAACAGTGATTTCCCAAAATACCCTTACATTATGAGTTATGTGATATGTTATGATATGAATGCTAGAGTAGGCTAGGTATTCTTATTATGGCTAGAGTGGCCTGATTTTGTGATGCCTTAGCCTAGGGATTTTGCTTCTAGGAGATGCTTTAGAGTGAATAGATGGCAATGAGGAGCATATAAGAGACCTACTAGAGGGTAGACTGTGTATAGAGAGAGTAGAGTACTTGGGACTTGGGATCCTAAGAAGAGGACTTGGGATGAATATTAATGCGGTGTGGACGGTAGTATTGGGCCCGTACTATTGAAGACACTAAAGCAGTGCGGAGCCAAAGTAAGAATCTTTGGGGTACAAGGGAACGAGTAGGGTCAAGTTAATGAGTGCGTGTATGTTCGAGCGAGTCTCTGATATGTTTTATGTTGTATTTCAGAGACATCATGGTTGGGACACATCACAGACCGGGAACCAGTGGAGTGAGCAACGAGGAGCTCCGCCAGATGATTCATGAGGAGGTGGTTGTGGCCATCCGTGTAGAGATTCCAGAAATGTATGAGTAACACCGTAAAATTTCAAACAAATTTTCACATTTTAAAAACACTTTATTTCACAATATCATAAAACTCATTGTTTCATATATCCGAAAATAAGTCAAAATCCCAAGATCAGAACATATATAAACTCCATGTGTGTGTGTGTGTGTACTGATCATGCCGACGCCTTCCCGCGATTCTCACTAGTACCTGAAACACATAACACATAACATGGTAAGCACGAAGCTTAGTGAGTTCCCCAAAATACCACATATAACACATATTAGCCACTCGAGGCTATAACTCTTTGGGCCCTTGGTCCCTAACTCTGTGGACCCACTGGTTCTAACTCTGTGGACCCTCTAGTCCTAACTCCGTGGACCGTCCGGTCCTAACTCTGTAAACTCTGATATACACACAACATAAATCACATAGAAATAATGCAGTGCAACACATCACATAAATAACATATAATAACTCTGTCATATAGCTCTAATAACCACTCATGGTAAAGTATAGTGAGAGGAATCACCTGGCAAGCAGAAAGCAGTTATCCTCACTCTTGAATCTTGAACTCGCTGCCGCCTAACACATAAGGCAATATCTCCAATTAACACTCGTAATCTCAACTCTAATTAAACCGACGATTACTCTTTCCCTCTCTAATCAGGAATTGGGTAAAAGACCATTTTACCCCTCCGAGGTCCCCATTACTTATATTGACCAAAACCCCAAAGTAAACAGAAGTCAACTCAAGTAAATAGGCCACACTTGACTCTACTCGTCGAGTGCATCCTTGCCACTCGTCGAGTCCCCTTGTATTATAAGAACTCTACTTGGGTCTCACTCAGCTCGCTAAGTTGAATCCTAACTCGGTGAGCCAACATTGGGTTAAGGCTACTCGGTCAGACCCGCTATGACTCGTCGAGTCACCTCATGGACTCGGCGAGTTGGCTCCTACAGATTGCTCATTCTGCCATCTGAGGTCAGATCTGCAACCCAAACTCATAGATCTAACCTCCCATTACACCATAGTCATGTAAAGGTCTGAACTTGAGGCTCATGCATGGTGTATTTTGCTCAATACACCATTTGGACTCCATTGATGCTCCATAGCTTCAAAGCTCCCAAACAACTCTTTCATGGCTGCGTACTTTCTGGTTCCCTGGACCTCACAAGGTCCAGATCTACACATGACTTGAAAAAAAGGGTTTGGATACACCCACAACCCTATCTAAATGGTGATCCAAGCCCTAACTTAATCAACCATGGAAATCCATACAAAAGAAAGAATGCAAGAGTTCATACCAGATCTGGAGCTTGCAATGAAGATGAAACTGATCCGCTAACTCTCCTCTGAGATCCTTGCAACACCCTTGCTCATCCTTTCCAATAATCAACCTCGAATAAGCCATTTTCTTATCTAGATCACCAATCACTCTAGGGTTTCTCTCAAGGAACGAAGACTCTGGTGGGGAGGGACCAAGGAGGCTATAAGTGCCTTTAAATAGGTCCCAAACCCCGGAATTTAGGGTTTCTCTGCCCAACACCTACTCGGCGAGTCCCACCTCAGACTCGTCGAGTCCACCCATTAAACCCGCGAGAAAAACCTGACTCGACTCAGCGAGTTGGACCCTCAACTCGTCGAGTTTCTCCTCTAATCAAAAAATTAACTTGCACAATAATAACCCTGAAAATCCGAATGTTACAATTCTCCCCCACTTAGAATTAGATTTTTCCCTCGAAATCATTTCTCAACTACACATAGGTTGAAATCAGCACCCGAAAGGCACCACCGAAAGGATCTCATACTACACCGATATCTTTCTCTATGGACACCTAAAACCACACCGAAACTTCCAAGACCAGAATTTAGCTAACTCTTGCATCGCTAAAATACTCCTTCCCAATATCTGGAAACTCTGGTGGCCTGACCCGCCACTAGACTGCCCGCTGGAGCGATCTCCATGATATTCGCTCCTCGAATATTAAACCCTGATGATTCACTGGCTCTTTAATTCCCATAAGCCCAAAACCAACAACCGGTAATCGCCCGCCCTAACCGATCATGCTAAATCATCCGAATCACGCCCCAAGAACAAAAGGGGCACACTCACTAAACTGCTATCAGCACCCATCCAAAAAGAACCCCTAACACTTTACCCTTAGAACACAAAAGAATAACCATGCTCGTTCAGAAGTGTCTTCAGACATCACACTCATAAGCCTCAGCTTCGATTACCATATCCCTGTTGACACCACACGAGGTCTGACCTCAATCCAACCGTTGATCCTCTATGGTTACCCATAACAATATCTAAAATGTCTCACTGAATTCCATCTCATATCAACTTTCTCGGCCCAGTGACACACAAGTCACAAAGTTCTCTTTACTCCAAACGGATACTATACTCTCAACTAGAGTCGTCTCATGTATCCCGTGATATTTCCCGTGCCCACTAACTGACCTATACAAGTCTTAGACGTCCGACGACAACAATTCCCCTCATCAAAGAATTCACCTCAGAATTCTAGAATCTCATCTCGTTTACCCACACACCATCGATGACAAACTCAACTCAAGAGTATGGTCCGTCCCAAAGTTGGAACCTCGTGTCCTAATGAAACATTCATCCCATGACTCAACCTGCATCCCGTGCAAATACAACCTTTCCAATCCCCTTATGTTGCGACGATCACCACTCAAATCAAAATATAGTGATTCCTGTCAGAGATGGAGACCCCATTCCCGCCCCTAATTCAACCACCAGGCTCCAAAAACTCAATACTAGGGCTACTCAAGCCCAAAACTCTTCTGCATCATACTCTGATCGGAGAGTACTTCAACATCACACTCTCTTGTCGTCTAGCGAGTACTATGGCACCCGCAGCATCACGATAGCCTCTGACTAGTGAGTGTTGCGGCTCCCCGTAGCATCACAACATCCTCTGACTAGTGAGTACTATGGCTCCCTGTAGTATCACGACTCCCTCTCTCTGACTTGTGAGTACTACGGCTCCCCGTAGCATCACAACACCCTATGTCTAGTGAATACTACGACTCCCAGTAGTATTATGACTCCCTCTCTCATCACCCCATAATCTCATTCTTACTACAACACCACACTACGTCCACTAACTCATGCTCTGCAGACTATCAAAGATAGCTACACATACTTGACCCAAATATGCATCACAGACTCTGATGGCAACCCCCATAACAATAGCTTCCCCTGTTTAGATCCACATTCTTAACTAATCCCTCTTGATGACAATACTCGTAGGGCTCCCACTGGAACTGTAGACACTTGATACACAACTTTCTGTCTCCAACTCAAGATTCTAAAATAATTCAGAAATCAAGGCATTATACCCAGATTCCTCGGAGCACTAACATAGAACGTCATAATGTCCTACCTCAACCATTGATCTCCTACTCCCAGCACCATACAAATACAACAACACACTCCCTCTGAACCCCATAATTAATTCTTCATTTTACCCAATGCGCAACTTCGGTGTATCCAAACACTCAATTGCAATATAGAGAAAGTGCTAACGCTTCAGAACACGCTGATGATCTTCCGAAACTCTTTCCTCTACTGCTCAAAATCCAAGCAAGAATGCACATACCGGCCCGGGAGTTGGCCGCTCGATCCCTTCTATCTACCCCAAAAAGGGCATACATAGTCAATACTTTGACTCAGAAGTTTTCATCTGCCAATACCATCCTTACGAGCCTCGCACTTGGAACGACCCTGACCACCACCAAGTTCCTGACCATTGGTCACCTTCCTTTGAGGCACTCATCCACATTCATCATCTCGCTTTGTACCTCTCCTCGATCACCAATAACTCTGGTCTCACGAATTCATACCGCATGTCTCTAAATACCACTTTTATAACCGCTCTTGAACAAATATCTGCTCCCTTCAATACGGTACCTGGTTCTCCCCAACTTAGGTTTTGAACCATCACCAATTGGCGCACAAGCAATCCCACCAACTGTTTCCACTAGCAACATTGCACCTGCCCTTGGAAGGTTCTACATAACGCTCGATAATCTCTTTTAAAGAGATCAAGAAACCTCAAATACTCTGAATTTCATATGAAATCCTCAGGAACTTCTCATCACGGCTGCCTCTAGTCGTTCAAAGTCTCTTACCATCCTCAATACCGAACGTCTCAACTGTCCAGTAATATTACTGACTCTTAAACTGAAACAATAACTCATCATACTCCTCAATCTCGACTTCTCAACCCACGTTCCAACACATGAATCATCACAAGAATAGGGACTCTACTCCCACCCTCAATACCCATCAAGACAGAAGAGCCACCGCTCTGATATACTCGTCTTGATTACCCGCTGATCCCGCTACCACACGCCCCACCATACTCAATTAGGGTGTAATGTGATCCTTGACCATCTCAGTCCCCACTGACTACCTGCTCATGGTAAATCATTTCCTCGCGGCAGACGTGCTGCCTCATACTCTGGTGGGAAAAATCGTCTCCAATGTCGACCTATAGGGTTTACTCCTAAACCCCAAACTGAAATCTCACGCCTCTCTTGTTTCCCACAGGAAGCATAAATAACACCACTCAGGTCACAGAAGGTGACGTCTCCACTATCGGTTGATTACTCACTCGGACCGTAATCCCCATAAATGACTTCTCTGCTAATCCCTGAGTCTTGCGACTACATCCAACAACTTACCAAAAATACTCTGAAATGCTCTCGACCTCCCTCTCAAGGGATGCCTCTTCGAGCTCAATCATGGCCCTGAGGCCTAAAACCCCATCGCGTCCCATTTCCACCTAATCAATCACGAACGGATAACCGAAGGACAACACGCATCATTCGCTACAAACCATGATAGTTATCCCATGACATCTCTTCTAAATCGGCTACAACGTATGGCACCCGAACCATAACATCACTCCTCAATCCACTCCGATGTATGGTACTCTCTGATGGGTTTTGAGCATTCTAACACTTCCTAAGTGTACATGCAACCCTAATAAACCTTGGATCTATGTTTTTCTAAGATACATGCAAATAATTATTTTTCCAAGGTTCATATCCTAACTAGCATGGCATGGGGAACATGAATCAAATAAAGCTAGTAGAAATGCTTACCTTGAAGTTGTAGTTGATTGCTTGGAATTTTAGAGCCTAGCACCAATAGTGTGGATGCCTCAAGTGGAAATCACAAATCACCACAAACTTGGAACTTTGAGAGAATAAATACTACTATCTTGAAATCGGCCTCACCTCAACAAGTGTCAACTAGTATGATTTCAAGAACCAAAGCCTCCTTTATATAGTGTGGTGGATTAGGGTTACATCCATGTAAACCCTAATACCCATGTCTCTTCATTTCCATGAGATCCATGGGTCAAAGCTCCATGGAGTATCCATGGACTTTTCCATCCAAGCCTAGCCCATTCTAAATAAGCATTAGCCCACACAATATAAATATAGAAGCCCATGTTTAATTAGTAATATCTTTGATCACTAAATTAATCCTAGATTAACTATAGATCACTACTAATTAAATAATATGATCTTATATTAATATATTAGAACTTATAATATATTAATAAATCATAACTTGTACTATTCTCAAATATTATCCATAAATTGTTCGGGTGAAGTGCAACCCAAATGGACCATGCCGGGTCGGGTCAAGTACATACCAAATATAGTTATGGGCTTAGACACTATATCCAACAGTCTCCCACTTGGATAAGTCTAGTAACTATATTTGCAAGTATAACTTCAGGAACCGATCAGCAATCGTAGCTCTTTAAACTCTGTTGAACTAGAACGCGCCATTTAGATAAGTGATCATATAATCCTCTGTTCTAGATATCAGCCGGACAAATACATGGAACAGTGTCTTACTTATTGTCCAGCAGTTTGTTTCCCGATTTCCGATTTGTTTGACAAAGAACTTAATTGAACATATCAACTTAGTTCTGACCGGGCCCGGTACATAGGTCAAAACAAAATCATCGAGAGGCCCAGATATCAGCTTCTAATCCAAGAAGGAACAGATAAACTTCGACTCATATGTTTGTTCTACCACTCATTGAATTACACACAAAAGCACGTTTTATAACATCGAGTTACCAATGCGTTTTCGTACAATCAATGCATAACCAACTCGTAAGTAACAAATCATATCTCTAGGTTTGAAGACTTATATGATATTACCGTCTCACGATCACTCGAGATAAAATTCCATGAAGTGATTCCAGTGAGCGTGGGTTGAGTCCAATGCTCAGAACTTATGAGCACTCATGATTGTTGTAGCCTTCTCCAACACCTTAGACCTCTGCAACCAATCATGACAGTCTTGATTCATACCTACTTCCGACATATGACCGACTGTGGAGGTTTGAATAATATGATATACCAAACATAATTATTCTGGAAGTCAAAACATGCAAAAGAAATATAGTAAAAGATCGACAAGAGATAGCAACACTTTACTCATAAATAAAACACCTTTTATTCATCATCAAATGTCAATTACACTTTACAAATTTCTGGGTTATCTAACTACTAAAACTTATATCATCCTTCAGCCCTATGCTCCGAGCATGCTGGAGATGCTTAACCCTACTCAGTCCCTTCGTGAGGGGATCTGCCGGGTTCTCATCCGATGATACCCTCTTCGCCATGAGGAGTCCTTCTTCAATTCGATGTCTTATAAAATGGTATTTTCTGTCGATGTGTCTGGATCTCCCGTGATCCCTTGGTTCCTTGGCTAAGGCAACCGCACTATTGCTGTCACAGAAAATCTCCATTGGCTCTTTTATAGCTGGTACAACTCCAAGGTCTCCGATGAAGTTCTTTAGCCATATAGCCTCCTTTGCTGCCTCGCTTGCTGCTATATACTCTGATTCACAAGTTGAATCTGCCACTGTCTCTTGCTTGGAACTCTTCCAAGAAATTGCTCCTCCGTTTAGGGTAAAGACCCAGCCTGACTGAGAGCGGAAATTATCCCTATCAGTCTCGAAACTAGCATCACTATACCCTACAACTCTCAAGTCATCACTCCCACCGAGGGTAAGGACCCAGTCCTTAGTCCTTCGCAGGTACTTGAGGATATTCTTTACCGCAGTCCAGTGTTCCTTGCCAGGGTTCCCCTGATACCTGCTAACCATGCTTAAAGCAAAGGCTACATCAGGTCGAGTACACGTCATAGCATACATGATCGATCCTACAGCTGAAGCATAAGGTAGTCGACTCATTTCTGCTATCTCAGCCTCAGTGCTAGGTCTTTGTGTCTTACTCAATCTGGCATTACTCTGAATAGGTAACTCACCTTTCTTGGAGTTATGCATGTTGAATCTTTTCAACACTTTGTCCACATAGGTGCTTTGACTAAGTCCAATTAGTCTTTTACTCCTGTTTCTCAAAATCCTTATCCCTAGGATATAGGCAGCTTCACCAAGGTCCTTCATAGCGAAACACTTCCCAAGCCAGGACTTTACTTCCTGCAAGGTTGGGATGTCATTTCCTATGAGTAGTATGTCATCCACATACAGTACCAAAAAACTGACTATGCTCCCACTAGCCTTGATATAGACGCAAGATTCATCTTCACTCCTTGAAAAGCCAAATTCCTTGACTTTCTCATCAAAGCAAAGATTCCATCTGCGAGGTGCCTGTTTCAATCCATAAATGGATTTCTCGAGCTTACACACTCTATTGGGGTACTCTGTACTGACAAAACCCTCTGGCTGAACCATGTAAACATCCTCAGCCAACTTTCCATTAAGGAAGGCAGTTTTGACATCCATTTGCCATATTTCATAATCATGAAATGCAGCAATGGCTAACAGAACCCTAATAGACTTCATCTTGGCCACTGGTGAAAAGGTTTCATCATAATCAACTCCCAGAGTTTGAGAATAACCTTTTGCAACCAGTCGTGCCTTATAAGTGTGTACATTACCGTCCATGTCGGTCTTCTTCTTGAAGATCCATTTGCACCCCACTGTCTTACGACCTGGTACATTTTCAACCAAGTTCCAAACTTGATTGTCATACATGGATTGTATCTCGCTATCCATTGCCTCTTTCCACTTGGCAGCCTCAGGGCCTGCCATGGCTTCCGTGTAGCTGTTAGGTTCATCCAGACCTACTAGTGTCTCATCACTAATAAGTGTCTCACCTTCCGCAGTAATATGGAAGCCATAATAATGCTCAGGTGCATTCCTAACTCTTGTGGAACGCCTAAGAGGTACAGGCACATCAACTGGCTCAACAGGAGTTTCCTCCTCAAGTTGAGGGCTAGTGTTTGAAGTTCCTTCACCGCTTGACTCTTGAATTTCTTCAAGATCAATTTGCCTCCCACTGTCCCCTTGGCTTATAAATTCTCTCTCTCGAAAAACTCCTCTTCTTGCTACAAAGACCACATTATCACTAGGTCTGTAGAAGAGGTAACCAAAGGATTGTTGTGGGTAGCCGATGAAAATACACCTCTCGCTTCGAGGTTCGAGCTTATCATGAGTCTCGCGTCTCACGAAAGCCTCGCAACCCCAAATCTTGATGTGGTCTAGCTTAGGTACTTTACCAGTCCACATCTCGTGAGGAGTTTTGGCAACTTTCTTTGTAGGGACTAGATTAAGAATATGGGCGGCAATCTCTAAAGCATACCCCCAGAATAAGATTGGTAGCGTAGCTCGACTCATCATGGAACGAACCATATCCAACAAGGTTCGATTACGCCTCTCAGCCACACCATTCAACTGTGGTGTCCTAGGAGGTGTCAATTGTGAGACAATCCCACATTCCCTAAGATAGTCGAGGAACTCTGAACTAAGATACTCACCTCCTCGATCGGATCGAAGCATCTTAATGTTCCTGCCCAATTGATTCTCGACTTCCTGTTTAAATTCCTTAAACTTCTCGAAAGTCTCTGACTTATGCTTGATTAAGTAGACATATCCATATCTACTGTAATCATCAGTGAAAGTCAAATAATAACGATTAGCATCCCTTGTGGCATGTTTGAATGGTCCACACACATCCGTGTGTACAAGGTCCAACAAACCTTCACCCCTCTCACACGAGCCTGTGAAGGGTGACTTTGTCATTTTTCCAAGTAAGCATGATTCACAACTATCATTTGACTTTAGGTCAAACGACTCCAAGACTCCATCCTTTTGGAGTTGGCCTATGCGTTTCTTGCTTATATGTCCAAGACGACAATGCCATAATGATGCTTTATCCAAGTTATTATTAGTAGTAGAATCAATACACAAAACATTATTTCCTAAATTATCTACAACAGATACAGCTTCATACACACCATCACAGCGTAATGCTCTAAAATAAAAAACATTATTAAAGAAAGCATCAATAGAACCAACTTCATTATTAAATGAAAAGGTAAACCCTTGTTTGTACAAAGCATGAAAGGAAATAATATTTCTTGCCATTCCTGGCGAATAACAACACTTATTCAAATCTAAATTAAACCTACTACTTAGCGATAAAGTATAAACTCCAATCTTGGTAACAGGTAAAGCTTTCCTATTCCCCATGATCAAGTTTATTCTTCCTTGCTCCACATTCTCACTTCTTCTTAGTCCCTGCAAGTCACAACAAATATGAATACCACAACCGGTATCAAGGACCCAAGATTTAGAATGGGGTGAGTTATTAGATAAGATAGTGTAAATACCTGCGTGGTTGGGTTTAACTTTCCCATCCTTCACATCCTGCTGGTATTTTGGGCAGTTCCGCTTCCAATGAGACTTTTCATGGCAATAGAAGCATTCAGCCTCTTTTGGGTCAGAAGAAGGAGTGATGAAACCTTTCTTGGTTCCACTTGAAGAAGAGCCATCAA
The DNA here is from genome assembly GCF_002870075.4 of Lactuca sativa. NCBI lineage: Eukaryota > Viridiplantae > Streptophyta > Magnoliopsida > Asterales > Asteraceae > Lactuca > Lactuca sativa. The sequence continues at coordinate 18,081,679 of NC_056624.2, forward strand.
GGGTCCGAACCTTGGTACCCTTCGAAGAGCTCTTTCTCTTCCTCCCTCGTCTTTTCCCGATTGCCAAAACTGGAGTTGAGTTTGGAGTGGGAGTGATAGCAACCGACTTCCCCTTAAGACCTGTTTCTACGGTCTTGAGAAGTCCCTGAAGTTTGCTGAGTGTGACCTCTTCCTTATTCATGTGATATGTCATACGGAATTGATCATAGCACGATGGTAAGGAGTGCAAAATGATATCTATTGCAAGCTCCTCAGGGAAGTTCACATTAAGCTTCAGCAACCGATCCACATACCTTTGCATTTTCTGCATGTGGCTCGTGACGGATTCACCGTCCTTCATCATAGCTGTTATCATGGAGCAGATGATCTCATACCTCTCTTGTCGTGCACTCTGATGGTATCTTTCCATCAAATCTTGGTGCATTTCATAAGGGTAGAAATCCTCATAAGACTTTTGGAGTTCAGCTGTCATTGTGGCTAACATGATGCAAGCCACCTTGGTAGCATCTCTTTCATGAGTATGAAAGTCAGCGATCTCCTGGGGAGTTGCAGTGGTCTCATTAATTTCCTTAAGCTCCTTGTCAAGGACATATTCTTTGTCCTTGTAGCGGGTAATCATCCTGATGTTTCTGATCCACTCATTGAAGTTGGATCCATCAAAGGTAACTTTCCCACACAAGCTCATAAGAGTAAAGGAGCTATTAGGATTAGAGCCAGAAGCAGCATTGTTTGAAGACATCTTGAAAAAAAAGAACAAGATTAGTTTAGATATAAGAGAGTCCTTAATAAAACACCCAAATGTAATATTAAGGCTAGGATCCAATCACAATATAATATAACTTAGAAGAGGTATGCCGTAATCTAAGCTATACCATATTTGAAAGGTAGGTGAATGACGATTCACGAATTTCCACCACGAAAACCGAAATGATTAAATATTAGGTTTTTGATTGGTTCTTAGAAATTCCTAGATTCTTTGAGATTCAATGAACTTTTCAAAGGCATGTTTCAATCTCGAGTGTGCCCTCCAGGTTTTGTGACTGGGATGCCGAGGATCACAAAATGAGGTGTGAAGTAACCATGCAAATCACTTGGTACCCTTTAAAGTTTATCACTCAATCGATGTGCCGGTAAACCACACACGCTCCATCGATACTATAATAAACCTTTAAGTCACCATTTACCTACCTTGTTAAGTCCAAGTTAGTGTGCCGGTTAACCACACACGCTCCACCAACGACTTAAACAAAGTGTAAAGTGTAATTTCATGGATTAGCACCTTATTCACATTTTTCCTAAAGTAACTAAGATTGGGAATTTAATAAAACATTTAGTTACTTTATAATATTCATCATACTTTGAATGAGAATTTATAAGTCCTTGTCTTACCCGTTCGGCTAACGACCCTCCACCAGTCAAGCAAGCGGTGGGTGAGAGTGGACACCCATTAAGTCACCATTTTATAGGCAACAACCTTATACCCACCTTATAGACCGGCTTCGTGAATGAGGCGTACTAGCGGTAAGACGACTTTGTTCTTATACATATATATATATATATATATATATATATATATATATATATATATATATATATATATATAATTATTAAATCATAATAATATAAGTATAAGGGTTGAATTTTAACTTTTAAAATTCTAAGGGTTGGAACTAAAGTTTTAACTTAACTTTACTTGTTCCAAAACATGAGGGCAAGTTTTGTAAACTTTCAAAACTTTTCATATCTTGTAACTTATGAGTTTAATAGAGTAATAAAATGAAGACTCTTCATTTTTCTAACTCTTATGTTCTTTTAATGGTTTTTAATCCAAGAGACTTTTGGTTTTCCATAACTTGAGGACAAGTTATGGACTCCATTAAAACACATTATGATCAAGAATTAAATTACCACATAGGTTACAAATAATTCCTATGATCATCTAAACATCATAAGAACAAGAATATGAATATGAACACTTTCAAGAATCAAAATCACATAAAACTTTGTAATTTTGATAACTAGTTGTTGTAAATGAATTAGCAAAAACATTACTCCATCTAAAACAAGTTTTCAAGTACCAAAACAGTTTAGAGTAATGTTTCCAATCCATTTCCAGCAACTAAAGTCGAAATTCCGTTTTTTTTTTTAATTATTTTCGACTTTTCCAACTATTTTGCATCAAGTATCAAACAAACAAACCTAGGCTCTGATACCACTGATGGGTTTTGAGCATTCTAACACTTCCTAAGTGTACATGCAACCCTAATAAACCTTGGATCTATGTTTTTCTAAGATACATGCAAATAATTATTTTTCCAAGGTTCATATCCTAACTAGCATGGCATGGGGAACATGAATCAAATAAAGCTAGTAGAAATGCTTACCTTGAAGTTGTAGTTGATTGCTTGGAATTTTAGAGCCTAGCACCAATAGTGTGGATGCCTCAAGTGCAAATCACAAATCACCACAAACTTGGAACTTTGAGAGAATAAATACTACTATCTTGAAATCGGCCTCACCTCAACAAGTGTCAACTAGTATGATTTCAAGAACCAAAGCCTCCTTTATATAGTGTGGTGGATTAGGGTTACATCCATGTAAACCCTAATACCCATGTCTCTTCATTTCCATGAGATCCATGGGTCAAAGCTCCATGGAGTATCCATGGACTTTTCCATCCAAGCCTAGCCCATTCTAAATAAGCATTAGCCCACACAATATAAATATAGAAGCCCATATTTAATTAGTAATATCTTTGATCACTAAATTAATCCTAGATTAATTATAGATCACTACTAATTAAATAATATGATCTTATATTAATATATTAGAACTTATAATATATTAATAAATCATAACTTGTACTATTCTCAAATATTATCCATAAATTGTTCGGGTGAAGTGCAACCCAAATGGACCATGCCGGGTCGGGTCAAGTACATACCAAATATAGTTATGGGCTTAGACACTATATCCAACACTCTCACCATAACATCACTCCTTAATCTGCTCTGTTGTATGGTACTCGAACCATAACATCACTCCTCAATCTACTACGACGCATGGTAATCGAACCATAACATCACTCTTCAATCTGCTACGATGCATGGTACTCGAACCATAACATCAATCCTCAATATGCTCCGATGTATGGTACTCGAACCATAACATCACTCCTTAATCTGCTACGATACATGGTACTCGAACCATATCATCACTCCTCAATCAGCTCCGATGTATGGTACTCGAACCATAACATCACTCCTCACTCTACTACGATGCATGGTACTCGAACCATAACATCACTCCTCAATCTTCTCTGATGTATGGTACTCGAACCATAACATTACTCATTAATCCGCTCCGATGTATGGTAATCGAACCATAACTTCACTCCTCAATCTGCTACGATGCATGGTACTCAAACCATAACATCACTCCTCAATCTGCTCCAATGAATGGTAATCGAACCATAACATCACTCCTCACTATGCTACGATGGATGGTACTCAAACCATAACATCACTCCTCAATCTGCTCCGATGTATGGTACTCGAACCATAACATCACTCCTCAATCTGCTACGATGCATGGTACTCGAACCAAAACATCACTCATCAATCTACTTCAATGTATGGTACTCGAACCATAACATCACTCCTCACTCTGCTACGATGCATGGTACTCGAACCATAACATCACTCCTCACTCTACTACTTAGAACCTTCAGAATACTCCCTTTATCGAGTATGGGTCCTCTACTTTCGGTAGTACGGGCCCATACTACATGCCACGTCTACCTATACTTTCCACAAGGACCATCCCAGAACTCCTAAGTAGCTGCTCAATCTTCTCGTTCACCAAATTCTGCCACGCGTGCTCGCTTCTCAGCGAAATGCTCTACTTTGCCAGCGTACTCATCCGGCTTAGGTTACTCCCTAGGATCTTCCCTGGTCCTCCCACTTCTCCGCCATCAGCTGCTGAAGAGCTCTTAATGTTGCCAGCCATCTACCTCCTAAATATTGTCATATTCACATAGTAGCTGACTCCCATCATCGAGAGTTCCACAAAGCACGAAGCAAGCAACATTCGGGCATCGAATAATACATAGAACTCACTCTGGGTGATAACTCCGCTTGCTCTTGTCATTCTAAAAAATACCACCGAAACCTGCAACTCTACCCCTCGCAGGTTCTAACTATTCTTTCGATAAGCACCACAATACTCGTCTAGGCATCTCTCCTAGATGAATCCTCTACTCAAATCCCCTAAAAGGATTCCAGCTGAATACTCTTACTCGTCATATACTTAAAACCGTATCACATATAACAGCAACTCCAAGGCTTAGGCATCACAAATCAGGCCACTCTAGTCCTTAGATATGAAATACCTAGCTCGTCTCTAGCATGCATAATATCTCATAAAATGTATCATAAATATCTCATAACACAAAAGTAAGGGTATTTTGGGAAATCACCGTTCGGGTGTTGGCTGATCGTACACATGGATCTGCTCTATTTGTCACAAAACTCTTTTGCTCTTTGAAAGTTATTTTATTATCAAAATTTTCCTCAAATGCTCAGTTTGAGTTCAGATACGCCCGAAGGTGCGTCCGAATCCCTCAAACCAAGGCTCTGATACCAACTTGTATCACCATAAAATTTCAAACAAATTTTCACATTTTTAAAACACTTTATTTCACAATATCATAAAACTCATTGTTTCATATATCCGAACATAAGTCAAAATCCCAAGATCATAACATATATAAACTCCGCGCGTGTGTGTACCGATCATGCCGACGCCTTCCCGCGATCCTCACTAGTACCTGAAACACATAACACGGTAAGCATGAAGCTTAGTGAGTTCCCCAAAATACCACATATAACACATATTATCCATTCGAGGCTATAACTCTGTGGGCCCTTGGGCCCTAACTCTGTGGACCCTCTAGTCCTAACTCTGTGGACCTTCCGGTCCTAACTCTGTAAACTATAATATACACACAACATAAATCACATACAAATAATGCAGTGCAACACATCACATAAGGTCAATAGAAGTCAACTCAAGTCAATAGGCCATACTTGACCCTACTCGTCGAGTGCATCCTTGTGACTCATCGAGTCCCCTTGTATTATCGGAACTCTACTCGGGTCTCACTCAGCTCACCAAGTTGACCCTAAACTCGGTGAGCTAACACTGGGTTATGGCTACTCGGTCAGACCCGCTATGACTCGTCGAGTCACCTCATGGACTCGGCGAGTTGGCTCCTACAAATTGCTCATTCTGCCATCTGAGGTCAGATCTGCAACCCAAACTCATAGATCTAACCTCCCACTACCTAATAGTCACGTAAAGGTCTGAACATGAGGCTCATGCATGGTGTATTTTGCTCAATACACTATTTGGATTCCATTTAAGCTCCATAGCTTCAAATCTCCGAAACAACTCTTTCATGGTTTCCGACTTTCTGGTTCCCTGGACCTCACAAGGTCCAGATCTACACATGAATTGAAAAAAAGGGTTTGGATGCACCCACAACCCTATCTAAATGGAGATCCAAGCCCTAACTTAATCAACCAAGGAAATCCATACAAAACAAAGAAGGGAAGAGCTCATACCAGATCTGGAGCTTTCAATGAAGATGAAACTAATCCTCTAGCTCTCCCCTGAGATCCTTGCAACACCCTTGCTCCTCCTTTCCAAGAATCAACTTCCAATAAGCCATTGTCTTCTCTACATCACCAATCACTCTAGGGTTTCTCTCAAGGAACGAAGACTCTGGTAGGGAGGGTCCAAGGAGGCTATAACTGCCTTTAAATAGGTCCCAAACCCCAGAATTTATGGTTTCTCTGCCCAACACCTACTCGGCGAGTCCCTCCTCAGAGTCGTCGAGTCCACACATTAAACCCGCGAGAAAAATCCGACTCCACTCGGCGAGTTGGATCCTCAAGTCGTCGAGTTTCTCCTCTAATCAAAAAATTAAATTGCATAATAATAACCCTGAAAATCCAGATGTTACAGTTCTGGTCTATCAAGACCACTATGATGGAGACTTTCGATGAGAGATATGCGGCGGTTACTGAGGTTGCAGCCGCTGCAGCTACCGTAGCTGTTGCAGATGCCAGACCTCAGTGTGGTGATTCGTTGCTGTTCCGGGAGTTTTGCAACACGAAGCCACCAGAATTTGATGGGACGCAGGATCCGATTGCTACGATGATATGGATTTCTGATATTAAGGGATGCTTTTATACGTGTTCATGTACAGAGCATCTGAGGGTCCGGTTCATGCTGAACCAGCTTCACTTGGGAGAGGACTGGTAAATGTTTGTGACGACTCACTTTTCGTCTACTGAGCTTGTCGTGGTAACCAGGGAGAGGTTCACCGCTATGTTTTGTGATGAGTACGTTCCTCCGGTGGAGAGGGAGCATTTGGCCCAGGAGTTTCTGACCCTAAAGCAGGGTACCGAGTCTGTTACTATGATCACTAGGATGTTTCATGAGAGGGCGATGTTCTGCCCTGAGCATGTGTCTACCGAGCAGGCACGTATGAGTCGATATTTGAGTATTCTGAGGAGGGACATACGAGAGTTCGTGGCAAACTCGTCATACCGGACATTTTCCGAGCTTCAGGCAAATGCTCGGAAGAGGGAGATAGAGCTGGAGACTCAGGTTAGGGAGGAGGCAGAGTCTCAGGGGAGGGATCGGGGACCGGTTCAGTCTCAGTCGGCAACCAAGCGGGCCAAGCTCGCCGATTCGAAACCTGGGAGCCAGAAGGGCCGTACTTGTGGCAAGTGCGGCAAGGGGCATGAAGGAGTATGTAGAGCATGGTCTTCCTACAAGTGTGGCAAGGACAGGCATATGGCTAAGGATTGCCCCAAGGGATTTACAGTATGTTTTCACTGCAACCAGACTGGACACTAGAAGGACGAGCGTCCGCAACTATAGGGATCTGCCCCTGCTGCTGTACGAGCTACAGAGAGCCGGCCGGTGAAGGTCGAGGCACTAAAGGCACGAGGGAGAGCTTTTCAGTTAACCGCGGAGGAGGTCCGTGCAGCACCCAATGTTGTGGTTGGTATGTATTCTTTCTCATATTTCTATGATGTTTATGATATGGTGTTTATATTATGTTATGCGTAGGTACTTTCCTTGTGTGTTCTGTGCCTGTTTTGGTGTTATTTGACTCGGGTGCGAGTCGGTCTTTTGTATCGTTAGCCTTTAGTCAACATTTTGTTCAGCCGCGAGAGCAAGACAGAGTCTACAGCAGGGTTATAGTGGGTTTATGGCTTATGTGGTGAATACGAGAGTAGGTGCAGAGAGACCGAGGTCGTTCGATGAGGTCCCAATAGTGCGTGAGTTCCCGGATGTTTTCCCTGAGGAGTTACTGGGTGTGCCCCCCGAGAGGCAGGTAGAGTTCTGTATCGATTTGGTTCTGGAGACAGCGCCTATCGCCAAGGCATCCTATCACCTTGCACCCCCAGAGATGCAGGAATTATCCTTACAGCTTTAGGAGCTACTGGGGAAGTGGTTTATATGGCCGAGTACCTCGCCGTGGGAAGCGCCGATCCTTTTTGTCAAGAAAAAGGATGGTTCGCACCTGATGTGCATTGATTGCTGGGAGTTGAACAAGCTGACGGTCAAGAACTGTTACCCCTTACCGAGGATCGAAGATTTGTTTGACCAGTTGCAGGGAGCGTCTTGGTTCTCCAATATTGATTTGCGGTCTGGATATCACCAGATGAGGGTGTGTGAAGAGGATATCCAGAAGACAACATTCAAGACTCGTTATGGGCGTTATGAGTTCGTGGTGACGCCTTTCGGGATCATCAATGCACCCGCGGCATTCATGGACCTCATGAACAGGGTGTGTAGGCCGATGTTGGATCGTTCAGTGATCGTCTTCATTGATGATATATTAGTGTATTCGAGATCTAGAGAGCAACATGAGGAGCATTTGAGAAATCCTCAGAGTTTTGAGATCGGAGAGGCTTTACACCAAATTCTCCAAGTGAGATTTCTGATTACGAGAGGTTCAGTTTCTAGGACACCTCGTCAACCAAAACAGAATATTGGTTGATCCGGCCAAGATTGAGGCGGTGATGAGTTGGGAGGTACTGAGATCCCCTTCGGAGATCAGGGGTTTTCTGGGGCTGGCTGGCTATTATTGAAGATTTATCAAAGATTTCTCCAAGATTGCGATTCCTCTCATCAAGTTGATCCGGATGGGCATCGCCTTCAATTGTGGTCCAGAGCAGCAGACTTCATTTGAGATGCTTTGCTAGAAGTTGTGCAAAGCCCCAGTGTTGGCCCTTCCGGAGGGAATGGAGGACTTTGTGGTATATTGCGACCCGTTGATATCGGGACTGGGTGCGGTGCTTATGCAAAGGGGACGTGTGATAGCATATGCATCGAGGCAGCTAAAGCCTCATGAGACGAGGTATCCCACCCACAATCTAGATTTGGGGGCAGTAGTGTTCGCCCTCAACATCTGGCATCATTATTTCTATGGGGTTCGATGTACTATATACACGGACCACAAGAGCCTGAAGTATTTGATGGATCAGTCCGATCTAAATATGCGCCAACGGAGATGGTTAGATGTGGTAAAGGATTATGAGTGTGAGATCCTGTACCACCCGGTCAAGGCTACTGCGGTAGTCGATGCCTTGAGTCGTAGGGGCAGAGGGTGACCCATTGCGAGATGTTTGTTTGAGGTTGACAGTGATGACCCAAGTGGTTGACACCATTCGGGAGGCCCAGGTGGAGGCCATGAGACCGGGGAACCGCAAGCGAGTGTGGGTGATCGGGCAAATATCTGAGTTCATTTCTGGTAGCTGGGGGCATATAACCTTCCAGGGCCAAATTTGGGTGCCATTTGAGGGTGGGGCACGTGCCACCTTGATGGAGGAGGCGCATAGGTCGAGGTTTTTGATCCATCCCGGGGCCACTAAGATGTATTTGGACCTAAAAAGGGACTATTGGTGGCCCTGTATGAAGAGGGACTTGGCGTGGTTTGTAGAGAGGTATCTGACCTGTCGCACGGTTAAGGTTAAGCACCAGGGTCCGCATGGCAAGTTGTAGCCACTTGAGGTTCCCCAGTGGAAGTGGGAACAAATTTCCATGGATTTTATCACCAAATTGCCGAGGACTGCGAGAGGCGTCGATGCAATCTGGGTGATCGTAGACCGGTTGACAAAGAGCACTCATTTTCTTGCTATCAGTGAGAGTTCTTCCACAGAGAGGCTGGCAGAGGTGTATGTGAGGAAGGTGGTATCACGACATGGTGTACCAATCTGGATAGTGTGAGATCGAGATGTGCATTTGACTTCCCGGTTCTGGAAGAAGTTCCATGAGGAGTTTGGTACTAGGCTGCATTTCAGCACCGCTTACCACCCGCAGACGGACGGCCAGAGTGAGCGGACGATTCAGACGCTCGAAGACATGCTTTGGGCATGTGTGTTGGACTTCAGATGGAGTTGGGACGCGTATCTGCCTTTGGCTGAGTTTTCTTATAACAACAGCCACCATTCGAGTATCGATATGCCTCCCTTTGAGCTATTGTATGGGCAGAGGTGTTGGACTCCCATCTGCAGGGGAGAGGTTGGGCAACGAGTGTTGGGTAGCACTGAGTTGGTACTCCATATGATAGAGCAGATACAACAGGTCAAGTCATAGATTTTGTACTTCTAAAAGTGTCTCCTTGGAAAGGAGTGATCCTATTCAGGAAAAGGGGCAAGTTAGGGCCCCGGTACATTGGGTTGTTTAGGGTGATCGCGAGGGTGGGCAAGGTAGCATATCGATTGGAGCTACCTGCAGAGTTGAGGCAGATTCATGATACCTTCCACGTGTCTCAGCTGAGGAAGTGTATAGCCGACGAGTCAGCGGTGGTGCCGTTAGAGGATATCCAGGTGGACACAGGGCTGAATTTTGTCGAGAGACCGATCACGATCTTGGACCGGAAGGTCAAGGTTCTAAGGAACAAGGAGGTGCCTCTAGTTCAGGTCAAGTGGCAGCACTGGAAGGGGTCTGAGTTGACGTGGGAGACGGAGTCAGAGATTTGGGAGCAGCATCCGGAATTGTTTTCGGCATTACACTTCAAGGGCGAAGTCTGGTTCTAGTGGGGGAGAGTTGTAACATCCCAAAATCCAGGTAAAACTATTAAACCCTTCCATTTTGTCAAATTGCCAAGAGTGGTCCCTTGAGAGAAATTTGGAGCAAATGAGTACGTTGGGCGTACTGGGGAGTACGTTGTGCATACTCATGTGCTTAATTTGGACGCGGAGTCGCTTGGGTATGCTGGGCGTAACCAGGTTTATGCTGGGTGTAATGGGTCCAGATGCAAACCTGAAATGCTTGGCTTGTGCCCTATTTAAAGGATGCTAAGGCTCATTTCTCAGCCTCCATATAAGAGAGTGAATCCCTAAGAGAGAGCTTTCCATCGTCCACAGCTAAGTGTGTGTGTTTTGGAGCTAAAAGTGTGTTGGTGTGTTAGTGAAGAAGAAGGAGAAGAACTTGTGGAGGTCAGGACTTGAAGTGCAAGGTTGGATCTGAGATATTCAGAGAAAGGAGCTTCATTTAGAGGTATAAAGTTCAAAACTTTCTTCCTTATTTGGTTTGGTGTTGCATGGACCATTTCTAGGGTTAAAAGTCCCAAAGGTGGAGATTTTATGAATGTAATGTGCTCCATGGACCTAGATCTGTCCCATTTCAGTAGTATTTGAGTTATAGATCCATAAAGTTTCCATCTTGGTGGTTAATATGAGGTCATACTTGAGTTATGAGCTCTTTAGAGTTGGGAAATGGAATATTTTGGGTAATAGTGACTTGTCCAACCATGCAAAGGCTTAAAGTCACCAACTTTATGGATTAAGAGGTTTAGAGGTGGTCAGATCTAGAAGTTTGGACGTGGGTCTTAACTGTTTCAGACCCCAAAAGCTTAGGGTCTAGAACTGGATGTTACACAGGGCGTAATCCCAGTACGCGCGGCGTAACGGGTCGCGCACCCCGTTTTAGTGGAGACACCAGATACGCCCAACGTACACGTTTGGTACGCGCAGCGTAACCCAGAGAGTATGCTATTGTTGACTTTTAGGGTTTGGTCAACTTTAGGGTCTTGGAGCCATGGGAGGGGTAAAATGGTCTTTTACCCTTCTGTGAGTACTAAGAGAGGGAATAATCTAGCCTTGAGAGATGTGTTGACTTAGAGTGTTTGTTTCATTTAGAGGCGGAGCCTAGATCAGATTTTACAGATTTCGAGATTTGTCGAGTTACCCAAGGTGAGTCTTCTCACTATACTTTACCTAGAGTGGTACTTAAAGTTATGTGACAGAGTATTTTGTATGTTATTTGATGTGATACACTGCATGATTTCTATGTGATTTATGCCGTGTATGTTTAAGAATATACAGAGATAAAACCGGAAGGTTAACAGAATTTGGACTAGAGGGTCCACAGAGTTAGGACCAGAGGGTCTACACAGTTATAGCCTCGAGTGGCTAATATGTGTTATATGTGGTATTTTGGGGAACTCACTAACAATTTTTGCTTACAGTGTTGTGTTATGTGTTTCAGGTACCAGTGAGGATCGCGGGAAAGCGCCGACATGATCAGTACACACACGAGGAGTTTTTATGCATTATGATCTTGGGATTGTGATTTTATGTTTGTTATATGATACAATGACATTTTTATGGTATTTACGAATGAAAGTATGTTTTTGGTAAAATGTAAAAATTGTTTGAAAATTTTGGGTGTTACATTACCGACCCGATGTTTCTAGTAGTACGAGCCCAATACTACCTTCCACACAACATCTGTGTTCATCCCAAGTCTTCCTCCTAGGATCCTATCTCACAAGAACTCTATATCTTATCAATCATCGACTACTCTCATAGTAGATCTATCATGTGCTCAATCTAGCTACCTACTTGGACTCAAGCAAATCACTGATAGCAAACCCCTAGGCTAAGGCATAAAAATTGAGGCCACTGTAATCCTAAATTATGAAATTCCTTGCCTACTCTCTAGCATGAATAACATATCTCATAACAACTTATAACACATAAAGTAAGGGTATTTTGGGAAATCACCGTTCGGGCACTGGCTGATTCTACACGCTGCTCGTTTCCTCTATCTTTTAAAATTCTCTTACTCATTTTTAGAAAAATCATTCCTTTTGAAAACTTTTCTCAAATTTTCAATTTGAGTCCAGACATACCCGAAGGTGTATCCGAATCCCTCAAACCAAGGCTCTAATACCAAATAGTATCAACGTAAATTTTCAAACAAAATTTTTCATTTTAAATTACCAACATCACATATCATAATTCACAAAATCTCAATTGTCAATGTCCTAACATATTTCAATATGGTTTTGAAAAGCATTTATCACAATCCAAGACCCATAAAACATTTAACTCCAACTTTGTGTGTGTGTACAATCAAGCCGGTGCCTTCCCGCGATCCTCGGAAGTACCTGAAACACATAAACACATAAAATGGTTAGCACGAATGCTTAGTGAGCTTCCCAAAATACCACGCACATATAATTAGCCACTCGAGGCTAAAGCTCTGTAATTGTAAGTCCCCAAATTGCTTGTGTACCAATCAGATCCAATTGATGGTGCGAAATCCCAATCAGTTAGATGATGTCAGATCAAATAGAAGAGAAGAAGAATAAGAATTAAGATGAATCTAATGATGTATTCAATAATATGAATGATGCTCCTTACAATAGATTCTCTTACACACACTATTCTTCTCTCTAGAACATGCTCCTCTCTCTTTCTCTTCTAGTCTTATATATATGAGACATGGGCCACCAGCTGCACATGAGCGTACAACCGCACATGCGTGTGTGGCCGTACACAGGGTGTGCGGCCGCACATACATGTGCAGTCGTACACAGAATGTGCGGCCGCACACACATGTACAGCCATACACAGGGTGTGCGGCCGCACACACATGTGCAGCCGTACACAACCACAAAATTACAGAAAAATATATTTTCCTAGAAAAGCAAAGTATAAACCATATTTTTGACCCAAAAATCTCCCCCTTGGTTTATAGCTTTCTTTTCTAATTGGCCCAACAAACTCCCCCTAAAAAGTAGCTGGCTTTTCTTGTTAATCTTCATTGGGAGCTTGGTTTAAGCATCAATCTTTAAATTTCTTCACAGCATCAAGATGAACAGATGAATCTTCAATAAATGACTTCATCTTGAGCAGTTGGGATTTCTGCAGAATTTAACATTGAACGCACATTGGGTGAGGAGGCTTCTTGTAAAATTCATGAAAGATGGCGCTTTCAGCTTGAGAATCTTCAGAGAGAACAGAGAGAACGAATCTTCTGGATCACTTCCACAGGTTTATAGATAGCAGCAGATTGATTGAGGAGGCTTCAATGCAATCTATCTGTTGGGTAGCAGATTTGTTTTTTTATTGCGTCATTGGGCTCGGTTAATAGTCCAAAGTTTTGTACTCCGGTTTGGGCCTGTCCAACCGTGAGCTGATAGGGTTAGTATATAATAATGTGCTTGCATGCATATTAGGTCAACTATTTAGAGCGACTGATAGCATTACGATAGATCACAAATTTCTTTCTTTATCGTTCTTGTAAACCCTTTAATCCTCAACAATAGAATTTCTTTATCGAGCTCTTCTGAGGATTGTTGATCAATCATTCGACATTATTCGATCCATTCTTGAGTTATTTATTGTTTTCGTGTTCTTTATTTTACCTGTTTAAGATCTAATCGATCTTCAAGTTTAGATTTAAACTTATCAATTGGTATCAGAGCAGGAGGTTGTGTAATCGATACACTTCTTTTCTGTGAAAAAGGTTTCAATTAGGGTTATTCCGCAATTACTGATATTTATTGAGCCGTCATCTCATTATTGACGTATCTCGATATTTATAGTTTTGCCCTAATTTGATTTATTACAAGTCTGATCTTTGAACAGGTTATTCGATCATTATGGACGAGTCGCAATCCAATCCTATTAATATTTCGAACAGCATCGGATCAACAACGAAGATTCCCATCCTGTACACCCATGATTATGAAGTCTGGGCGCAACACTTTGAAGGTTATGTTATAGGATCTGAGGATAATGGATACCTCATCTGGGAAGCAATTGTTTCTGGACCGTTTTGTCATTCTGCAACTTCAAGAATTATTAAAACTCAAAAGGAGTATAATGATCTTTTGAAAGATGTTAAAGATATTGCGCAAGATGAAAAAGATAAATTTCAGTGCAATATCAAAGCGTTAAGATTGATCATATTCGCCCTTCAGTCCGATACATTCAGGCTGGTGAGTTCATGCACGACAGCAAAAGAGATTTGGGACAGGCTACGTGAATTGTACTCTACAGACGAAGATCTTGCACACTCCATTCAAACCTTACTCCTGTCTGAGTTTGGTGAATTCAAGCAAGGAGCCGAAGAAACTGTGACCCAAACGTTCGATCGCTTTAATCATCTTCTTAGCAAGATGATCAAGCACGACATTGAAAGGAAGCTTATTGAGCAGAAGGTTACGTTTTTAAATGGTCTCAGATCCGAGTGGAGAGCAGTTGTGTCCACAGTTAAAGCGCACGAGCAATTTAAATCCTACTCATTGGCGAAACTGGTGGGCATCTTGAAATCTCAGGAGAAGATCGTGTTGCAGGAGAAGAATGTGGTTTCAAGCCTAGGTTCGTTAGCCCTCTTGTCCAAAAGTAAAGCTATAATGGAGGAAGAAGACCTCAACTTGGAGGATTATGACCTCACGTCTGAGGATTATGCTATGATGGTGTCTAACCCCAAGAGGTTCATCAAAAAGAGATTCCCCACCAACAAAAACCGAAATTGGCAGAGGAGTTACAGTTCTGAAAAGGTTAAAGATGAACCGAAGGCTGAAGAATCAAAGAAGGAACCGAAGGCTGAGGGTGATTCTGGAGTAAGCTGCTACTATTGTGGAGGAAAGAACCACTATGCAAAGGATTGTGTCCTAAAAAAGATGGCTGAAAAGGATGAGGAAAAGGATGAAGAAGCTTTGTTGCAGAAAAAGCTGGATGAAATTAGGAAGAAGAAATCTACCGCTAATCCCTCTATGAATGCTCTAATTGTGCAGGGTTCGGTAGCTAATGACGAGTTCGGTGGCGTGGATGTTTGGTCAACCGACTCTGAAGATGATGAAGTGAGGAAGCCTTCTCATGGAAAGGCTTATGTGGCTAAAGAAGAAAGCAGTGGAGGAAGATGCTTGATGGTATCCGACGTATCTCAGATGAGGGGATACAACACTGATGGTGGGAATGATGACACCAAGGAGCAACAGAAATTGTGCTTTACAGCCAAACCACTCAGCGTGCAGTTCAACGAGCTCGATGAACTGTTTAAGAAGGTACAATTGGTTTTTGTCTCATTTAAAGTCCCACAAAGCTCATATGAAAAAGAACTAAAAAGTCTTAATTCAAGAATCTCTCATCTAGATAGTACTCTAACTCAAACTCGAGTCACCAATTCTAACCTAACTGACCAATTAAGCAAGGTGTCTTCGAAGAGTGAGGAACGGCGGATGTGGATCGAACTGAAGGAATCGGAGTTAATCAAAACAAAAGATGAAAGCATTTATTTGCAAAGAGACAATTTAAAGCTTTTAAAATAGCGAAATGTTTTTTGTTTGATTGCTAAACGTCTTTACACTAATATTACTCAGCTTCATTTGGATTGTGAAATAGGACAAAAGATTCATCGCATGATTTTGCCCTTCCTTGAGTTTAAGGAGGATGAAATTGATATTGAAGCGTATAATTGTGAGAGTGTGATATCATCTGAGGACGTTAATCCGACCTATATGTATGGACTGGACAAAATAGAATCTTAAATTAAATCCAAGGACCATAAGGACATGCTTAATAACCTTTTGGATGAAAATGATAAACTGAAACTGAGAACCGAAACCATACAAAAATTTGACTCTTTTCACTCCAACTTGAGCTCAGAAAATAAAATTGATGTTGAAAATGCATCTGAGCTTAATGAGGACGACAATATGAGTGGAATTTCTGTAGAGGACACGGTTGACTGTTCAGAATTTGTAAAAAGCGAACCTGAAAACCACAAGAATCTAATTTCAGAAAATTCAGTGGAGTTCGCTTGTATGTCCCAACAAAAGTCCCTGATTCTTACAGAGAAGGCAGTTGTTTATCAAAAGGTTAGAACCACTCCAAATCAGGTGTACAAGGTCACAGGCGTAACCGAACATCAAACTGCTGAACTCACAGCTATTGTAAACGAAGACAATGCTGATGGCTGCGATGAGATCTTCTGGTCAGCTCCAATCGATAATGCTGATGAAACAGTAGGTTTGTCTGAAAGGACCTCATGGAAAAGCAAAGGCAGATATGTGCCAGAACCCTTAAATAAACCTGATAGCTTCGACGTGCCAAGTACTAGCGGTACGAAAGACATTCCTCAAGAAAAAGGAATTCCTACAAAAGAAGACACTCCTTCAAGTGAAACTTCCTTAGTTCAGAGTGAACCAGCCAAAGAAAAACCAAAACCGAAAGCCAACATCCATCATCAACCGAAGCAGATGAGAAATCAAAAACGTCAAAAGAATCAGAGATATAGGAAGAATCTCTCTGAAAGAAAACAGTTCTGGCAATCCCAGAATGCTTATTTGTCACATCAAGACAGGAACTTAAAGTCAGAGCAAAATCCTGTTGAAACGCAAGAGAGCCACAACAACCGAAAGCAAAGGTTCGGTTCAGAGAATGATTCCAACCGAAAGCAAAGGTTCGGTTCTGAGAATGACTCCAACCGAAAGCAGAAGTTCGATTCAGAGAACTACACCAACTGAAGGCAAAGGTTCGGTTCTGAAATCAAAAGAGATCAAAACTCTAGGGTCGGTCCCACTAATGATCAACAACAAAAGGGTCACCCAGAGTCTCCAGCCAAGAAGTCATCTCAATCTAAGCTCTCTCATTCTAACTCTTCCAATTCTTCAAACTCTTCTAACTCTTCTCCATCTCGTCCTAAATTCCATTATATTCCCTCTCAAAAATCTCAATCATCAGCTGAACAAAAAGGAAAACAGAAGGTTTCAGTGGTTGAACCAGAGTCAAAACCGAAAGCACCAAATCCTAATAAAATTAAAGTTTTTACCATAAAAAAGAAAGATGAAACAACACTAATAAAACGAACATACCTTGTTGACATCTCTCTTACTATTCCTGTTCCTGTGAAAGGCTCACGTGGACCCAAGAAACTTTGGGTTCCTAAATCTGCTTAATTTTTGCAGGTTATCAGTGACGAGCAGTTTGACGAAGAATGGTATATTGATAGTGGCTGCTCACGTCACATGACATGAAGGAAGGAAGAGCTAAGGGAATACAGGTCTCTTTCAAATGGTGGAAACGTCAAGTTTGGAAACAACTCCTTCAGCACCATAAAAGGCTATGGAATGATTACTAATTGTGATTTCACGATAAGGAAGGTTGCATATGTGGAAGGGCTACAACACAACCTCATCAGTGTATCTCAGCTCGTTGGAGGTACCGGTCTCAAAGTCTCATTCGACGATGAGGGTTCTGAAATAATTGAGAAGAAGACGAAAAGAGTTATTCTCAAATCGGAGCGTAAAGGCGAAATGTTTCCTCTAAACCTCAAACCCATCAAAGGAAACCCAGCTATCTGCCTGTTATCAAAAGCACAATCTGACGAAAGCTGGTTGTGGCACCGAAGGCTCTCTCATCTTAACTTTAAGGACATCAACAAACTTGTCACTGGAGGTCATGTTCGAGGTCTTCCACTGCTCAAGTTTGATAGAGATCATTTGTGTGTTGCATGCGAAATGGGGAAGCAGAGTCGTCAAAGTCATCCATCTATAATAAACACTAAAGTTGTTGAACCACTTGAATTACTTCATATTGATTTATGTGGTCCATCATCTATCGAAAGCATCGGTGGTAGCAAGTATATTCTTGTTATTGTTGATGACTTTTCGCGTTTTACATGGGTGTTCTTTCTGAAGCTTAAATCTGAAGTGACTCATAAGTTAAAGGTGTTCATCAAGCAGATTGAAGTACAGTTGAAGAAGGTCGTTCGCAACATCAGGAGCGACAATGGTCTGGAATTCAAAAATAGAGAATTCGAAGAATTCTTGACAGAAAAGGGAATCAGTCACAACTTCTCAGCTCCCTACACACCTCAACAGAACGGAATTGTCGAAAGACGAAACCGATCTTTGTGTGAAGCAGCCCGAACCATGTTAAGTTTCGCTTCCTTACCTCTTTATTTTTGGGCTGATGCTATTTCTGCTACTTGTTTTACACAGAACAGGTCATATCTCAACAAGTGATTCACGCTCACTCCTTATGAGATTCTCAACAATAGGAAGCCAAATGTGAAATTTTTCCATGTGTTCGGTTCACGGTGTTTCATCTTTAATTCTAAAGAACACCGCAACAAGTTCGATGTTAAAGCCGACGAGGGAATCTTGTTGGGGTACTCTCTCACTTCTAAAGCATACAGGGTATTAAACAAGCATTCGAGGAAAATTGAAGAGACTTATTACGTGACTTTCGATGATAGCTATGTCAAAAAGCTAAAGGACAACAATGATATAGCTGGAGAAATTTTTCCTCAAACTGGCCAAGTCACGGCCTCGATCGCTAATCTGTTCGAGAAGTTCATGTAGCTATTTGACGAACCAGAGAAAGCCACTCTCTCAGAAGCAGGCGCAGCAGACAACAAGGTAGATCATATGAAGCAAATTGTCGAAGAAGCTGCCAGGAGAATGAATGAAGGAGGATCAAGTTCTGACGAACCTCCATCACACAATGCTTCAGTCGAGGGGGAGGATCAACCGTCGTCATCTCAGCCGACCTCACATGTTGAGGGGGAGCCAAGGTCTCCAACTGCTCCCGAAAGCACTTTGCCAACCGAAAGTGCCTAACCATCCGAAGATGCATCAACGCCCGAAAGCTCAGCACCACAAGAAACCTCTAAAGCTCAAGATTCACAAAACACTCCTGAAAGCTCATCTATCGAGGGGGAGCAAGCTGATATGTCTTACGACTATGAAAGCCAGTCCGAACCAGAAGAAATGATAAACGCTGAATTGGATCCAACCTTTGATCCAAACTACCCTCCTCTCACCAAATGGACCAGAGATCATCCTGTCGCTCAAGTTGTTGGTGATGTCTTTGAAAAGGTTCTGACCCGATCACAACTCAAGGAAAAACAGACCTCCTTATTTTCTAAAGTTGAATTCTGCATGTTTAACTCCTTCGTATCAAAAGTTGAACCAAAGACAGTTAATACTGCTCTTGATCACTCCGATTGGGTTCAAGCTATGCAAGACAAACTGAACGAATTTGAAAGGAACAAAGTCTGGCGCCTTATTCCAACTCCTCCAGATGCCTCGGTTGTTGGTCTCAAATGGGTCTTTAGGAACAAAATGGACAAGGAAGGAAACGTAATTCGAAACAAAGCTTGTCTGGTCGTGAAAGGATACTGTCAAGAGGAAGGAATTGATTATGAAGAGACTTTCGCTCCTGTAGCTAGGCTGGAATGCGTAAGAATATTTCTAGCCTATGCTGCCCACAAAAAATTTGAGGTCTACCAAATGGACGTCAAGTGTGCATTTCTCAATGGAGAACTCGAAGAAACTGTGTATGTGGAGCAACCTCCTGGTTTCGTGAACGAAAAGTATCCTAATCATTGTTACATTTTGGATAAAGCCGTGTATGGATTGAAACAAGCTTCGAGAGCCTGGTATGAAACACTGACTAACTTCTTAAAGATGTCCAAATTCAAACAAGGTTTGGTTGACCCAACCTTCTTTCGTAAAAAGGAAGGTAACCACCTTATGATCGTTCAAATTTACGTCGATGATATCATCTTTGGCTCAACGAATCCCAGCCTAACCGCTGAATTCTGAATGCTGATGGAGACTAAATTTGAAATGAGCTCAATGGGTCCTATTAACTTTTTCCTTGGTTTAAATATTAGACAGGGACCCGAAGGCATCTTTATTAATCAGGAAGCTTACACGAAGACTCTCCTAGCAAAATTTGGCATGATGGGAGATTCCAAAGTAAAAATTCAAATGGCGTTCGGCACCAAGCTCACCCCATCCTTGGACAAACCGGCTGTTGATATCACGCTTTATCGTCAAATGATAGGCTCTCTGATGTATCTTATTGCTAGCAGGCCTGACATAATGTTTTCTATGTGTTACTGTGCTAGATTTCAGGCAAACCCACGCGAACCTCACATGCTTGCAGTGAAGAACATTCTACGATATCTCAAGCGAACTACCTCTTTAGGTCTATGGTATCCCTCCAACTCACGCTTCTTCGTTCAAGCCTACTCAGATGCAGACCTTGGAGGATGTGGACTAGACAGAAAAAGCACCACTGGGGGCTGCCAATTCCTTGACGGAAAGTTGGTTAGCTGGCAATCAAAGAAACAAACGTGCGTGTCTTTGTCTACTGCTGAAGCTGAATACATAGCAGTTGCGTCCTGCACCTCTCAAGTGATTTGGATCCAGAGTCAACTTCGAGACTATGGACTCAATATGAAAAAGATCCCACTATATTGTGACTCTGAAAGTGCAATTAGAATCTGTTATAACCCAGTGCAACACTCCAAAACCAAACACATAGCACTGAGGTATCACTTCATTAAAGATCATGTGGAAGATGGAAACGTTGAAGTACACTTTGTTAGAACCACTGATCAACTGGCTGATGTCTTTACCAAAGCTCTTCCTGAAGCGTCATTCAACAAAATACTACAAGGGCTAGGTATGATGGAATCAGAATCAGTACCACAAACTACCTCTCAAACTCAAACGTCAGAAGCGAAATAAACCGAACGTTCGGGTTCGGTTGAATCATCTGCACTCGCTCATCATTTCAAAGGTAGTTTTCTTGGTTGTAAATTTAATGTACAAAGTTGTTTATCTAATTGTCTAAAGTATTTCCTATTTGAAAGTCTAAATTCCTTGGTTTTCCAAAATTTTTCAAAACGAAATCAACCGAAGGTTCGGGTTCGGTTTTTCAAAATTTTTCAAAACCGAAACCAACCGAACGCTCGGGTTCGGTTTTTCAAAATTTTTCAAAACCGAAACCAACCGAACGCTCGGATTCGGTTTCTAAAATTTTTAAAAACCGAAACCAACCGAACGCTCGGGTTCGGTTTTTCAAAATTTTTCTCAACCGAAACCAACCGAACGCTCGGGTTCGGTTTCAAAATTTTTTTTCCAATGTTTTTCTTTTCATTTCCAAAGTTTTTTTCTCTTTTTATTTTCTTTCTAAGTTTTTTTTTTTTTTTTTCTTTTTACTTTCTTATTTTTATTTATTTTTTATATATATCAAAAACTCCAAAAATATTTTTTTCTTGTCTTTCATTTTATTTGTGTGTTCGTTCGTTTATGGGGATATAATTGTTGGATTAGTTAAGTGTCCCTAGGAGCATGCTGCTGTATGTGCCAAAAGCCTCATAAGATTCTGAATAATAGCCTTAATGACTTGGTATAAACAAACCTTGTCTTCCCAATTAGGCTATCACATTTATTCTAATCGTGAGCTACCTCACTCTCTTCTCACATGAGATAAGAGTTTTCTGCTTGGTCCTTCTTTTCACAGCATAGGTACTTTGCTTTCTTACATTTCTCCATTACATTCGTTTCATCAACGTAACCCTTGAGACTCTCAGAAATTACCACTGAGGTTTATGGTTACTCAAACACTGTGTTTATGATCTTAGTTTCGTGCCACTACGAGCTGAGTGAAACCCAAAATTCAATACCAAATCTGAATTGACGGTGAACAATTAATTTGCTCAAGTTTTCACCAAAGAATTGACGGATGTATCTTCATGAAATCTCAAATTTTTATTTTGTGTGATTCCTATGAAATTGTTAAACACCATAACATTTCTTCCCTTGGGATCCAGTTTTTAATTTTTTGTTGAGATTTTATATTTTCCAAGCCACTTTAAAATTAATTCCTACCTACTTGTTCAACAGACTACATCGGTCTCACAAATACTTTGTTCACTTTCTATCTTATTTTAAGATTAGGAATGTTGAATCAAAGCTAAAGCCACCCTCATATGCCTAATTAAAAGAAGCCTTTCAACACTTCTTAATAAGTGTTTGATCGTCATTCAACGGGAAACCACACTAACACTTTAAGGTCTCTCTTGACTTTGAAGGAAGAGATTCGTGCCCGGGATCATTTGTTTTGTGTCTTTATTGACATCACATTTATTCCTAAAAAGATTTGCTTTATTTCTTTTCTTTTTACACTCTTAGCACGAAAATCTTTGATTTTCCAAAATTTTGGTACTAATAATTATAGGCTTTTTCCTTGGATCGGTGGTTAATTATAAAGATGTGGTCAAAAATAAATCACGTGGGAGTATTATTCAAAAGATGCCGTTACAGGGATAAGATGAAGGGTTGCTGACTCAGGCGGGAGTTTAATTAATTTGATTTCAAACGGCGGTAAAAATGGACCGCATGCGATTTTGAAACGTCCAATCTCCAAATGACGTCGCAGACGCGTGTATGAATTTGAAACGGTTCCTCTCTAAAAAGCACATAAAAGTGCGTGTGGATTTGAAACGGTTTATCAGAAACGGCGCTTGATGGGAGGCGTGTTCCAAGGAATCTGACACTCTCTCTCATGCGTGATCATCTCTTACCTTAACTGTCACGCCTCAGTCATTCCAGAAAACTCTTCGTATTTCGATAGATGATTTGGGCAGATTTTTCTCTCTCCTTACACCCACTATAAAAGGCGACATCCTCTCCCATTTACCTCTTTACTGCATCAAAATTCCCAAGAGAGCAAAAATTCCCTGAAACCCTTACTGTTCATCATCTTCTTCCCAACTTCAACAATGGCAGATTCATCCTCCGTTCATGCTACCTCTCACATCCTTCCCATTTGCCCTCAACAGTGTTTGGTAATCGATTTAACCCCTCAGGCATACGACTCCTACATGTTCCTAATAATCGAGTGTCTGAAATATTCGCCCATAGCTCCTACACTTTCTAGGGTGGAATCAGTGCCCATGGAGCTCTTATCGCAGATTTATGCGACTGCACATTATGATAAAGCGGTCGATAGGATCTTCTTCGAGGTTTCTGATCACAAAGACTCTATTTCCAAGCAACAATTTGGATCATTGCTAGGGTTTGCAGCTGACCCTTCAAGGGTTAATCCATGTAACGCCTGTGTTTCCAGGCTTGCCGTTTTTAGCAATATAATAGTCTAGGTTAACCTTTGTAACCCGTTTTGAAATAATAAGATTGTATTATTTGAGTATTATGTGTTTTGTGCTTAATTGCTTAATTATGTGGTTTGATTAATTAAGAATAAAAATAAGCGTCAAAATTTAAGTGTAAAATAAACTTAATATCTTTGGTTAATGTTGTAGTAGTCGAAACGAGGTTTCCGAATATATATAGAACGCCCAAATCTGACTTCGTATGAGGAAGTTATGATTTATCGAAGTTCCGGCTTAGCGGTATACAGCCTGTTTTACTCGAATTGAGATCGAGCGGTTGTTAGCCGAAGCAATCTAAATGAGAATCGAAGATCTCATTGTTGGTATCGAAGCGATAAAAAGTTAGGCGAGAACGGACGTCAAACGAAGAAGTTATGAATTTATAACGAAAGTTTCTGTCGCGGCCTATTAAAAATAATTAATAAAAATAAAGTCAAAATTAGCCGACGGAGTCTAAACGAAAGTCGTAGAGCATGGTCTCACCTTTCCGTGGATATAAAGAACGTCGAAAACGGAGTTCGTATGAAGAAGTTATGAATTTCCGAAGTTTATTAATCATTTTGTATTTATTTTTAATTCAAAATCGGAGGTATTATCCGAAGCCGAGTCACCCGTCTGATCCATGGTACGCCCCGCGTACGTGAGTACGCTATCGCGTACTCCGCATAGTGTCGACACTTCGGATGAAGCATGCAATGACGATTTCGGACGCAGTACGCGCTGCGTACTGCAGTACGCCCCGCGTACTCCGAGGCTCCAGCCCCTATATAAAGGATCCGAAGGCAGCCTCATTTGTTGTTCATTTTCTTCTCTTCTCTCTAGTCTTTTGCATCGTTTTTTGTGCCGAAGCTACCCCGAAGCCCCGGTATCATACTCTAGCCCCGAGGCAAGTCCTGAGATCCCGAAGATCCCGAGAAGCGCGGTTCCCGAGTCGAAGCTCTGCCCGCGAGAAGTTCGATTTTCGAAGAGATCTTCCAGATCTGCTGTGGATTACTACTTTTATAAGCCGTAGTGCTGTCCGATCATCTTCTGATCAAGTGAGTGTGTAGTTATTTCTTCTAATACAATAATACGAAGTATTTTATATAAAAATACGTGCTATGTGTATATATTTGGTTGTGTTATGTGTGAATGAGTATTCACTCTCTTCTATCTTATAGATCTGCTTATTTCTTTATGAGATATGTGTTATGTGTGTGTGTGCCTCATCTGTTATGTGATATATGTGTTGATTCAAGCATGCTATACAAGTTTTCTTTGAACTATGTATACAAATGTATATTTTTATCTACTAATATGTAGGGTAGAACATGGGTAGATAGTTGGTGTGTAATAAACAGATGAGAGGCCTCGTTGTTGTTGTTGTTGTTGATCTAGTTATTCAGCGGAGTATGGATAACGACCACGGACTCTTTCTAGACAGTCCAGTGGAACGCTAGCAGGTTCATAACCTGTAGGTGTTGTGAACGACGTGTTCACCGGTGTACTCTATCCCCCTCATGGTTGCCTTTAGGATATCTATTGTTGAGGAAACCCCTTCGCAGTGATGTCCGTCCCGATGAAAATCCTAGATTAGGTCCCTTGAGATAGTTGTTTTAGGGACGTAAAGTGAGGATAACGGGAATGGGTAATCGGGATAGTGTTTGGTTGGTGAAATTAAATATAACTTATTTATTGTGGGTTGAAAACCCTATATGCTCACCAGGCTCCCAAGCCTGACCCACTCAGTTTTATTTGTATTACAGGAAGTGGCACAAGGGCGTAAGATGGATGGATCATCTTGTTGTTTTGTTTACAAGTCTGTATATGTATATATTTGTTGAAGGACTTGTAATGTTTATCGTTTATGCTTTATGATCTGTATCGGAACATGACATCCCGAGTTTTGATTATATAATGAAATGCATCTCTTGATGAAATGCTTTGATAAATATTATTTTATCATGTTTTGTTTTGGGAACAAATTCCGCAACTCTTTCAAATCAAAAGGATTTACTCTGAAAATATTTAAAAGCATAAATGAAAATCGGTCTTTTCTGGCCGAGATTTTGGGGATGTCACAATCCAGAGACGATTCCGATAGGGCACCTCTACAACATGTTCTACAATATGGGGTACACGGAGGCGCTCTCCTCCGTCGCAAAATTCAAAAAGTCGTGTTTGCCGCCACAGTGGAACGATATGTTCACTGTACTTTTCAAGGGTCTATCAGAAAGGAGCTCAGGTTCAGATGGCTCCAGTCGAATATTCCTGTCCATTATGTACGGAGTTTACAACGGCATCAACGTCGACTATGGGTTGGTTCTCTGGCAACAACTCATTCAAAGCCTATACTCTTCTTCACGACATTCTTAGGTGTCGTATGCAAGGTTTTGGACCCTCATCACTAAGTGAGCGATGGATAAGCACGATGTCCCCACTGTTGTCGACGTCTCGATGTCTTCGATCGATACATTCCATACCACGAAGATTATCGTCTCAGATGCATCGAAATTTCCTTTCAATGGTTCCATTCCGGAGACCATGTACGCTGATGTCCCAGCTGACAGCAGAATCATCCGGACTTACAAGGAGTTCAAGAAGTCTGGACCGAGGGATCTCACGCCGGAGATGCTCAAGTCCATTCATGATGCCGATAAGCCTGTTTCTGTTGGATTAATGTCTAAGTCCATAACTATAATTGGTAAGACTTGACCCGACCCGGCATGGTCCATTTGGGTTGCAAACCTTCATGCACTTAGATAGACTATAATGAGAGAAATAAGACACTTATGGTTATTAATATATTATAAGTTCTAGTATATTAATAATAAGAATAATAAGATTGTTTAATTAGTATTGATCAAGAATTAATCTAGGATTAATTAAGTGATCAAAAGAAGACTAATTAAATATATGGGTTGATTGTGTAAATCATCCATACTTATATAGTGGGCTAATGCTCCATGGATAATCAAGTTGGGCTAAAACCCATAGGATGGTCCATGGGTGCTCCATGGTGTATTTGAACCCATGGATCCAAGGAAATGGAAAGTCATGACAATTAAGGATTTACCCTAATTGTAACACTATATAATGATCTTATTCTTGACAAAAATCGGACACTAGGATTATTCTAGAGAGGGCTAGCCGATTTCATGAAGTGTAGAACTCTCTCAAGTTATTCTAAGTGTTTTGATAACTGTGATTCCATTTGAGGCTTCCACACTATTGGGGCTAGGCACTCAAGCTTCATGAAGACTTTCTACATCAAAGAGGTATGTATTCTATCTTGTTATATTCATGTTTTGTATGATAGATTAGGATGATACCTTGGATATTCTTATTTGCATGTATAATAGAGAAAACATAGATCCAAGGTATTTAGGGTTGCATGTACACTTAGGAGTGTTAGAATGCTCAAAACCCAACAGTGGTATCAGAGCCTAGGCATGTTTTCTTGTTATACTTGCAAATGGAGCTGAAAAATCGAGTTGTGATGCTGTCAGCCCAGCAGACTCGCCGAGTCCATGAAGGGACTCGACGAGTCCAAGGCAAAATTCATCCAACTCGCCGAGTTATGTTCATGCACTCGACGAGTTGGACCCCAGACAGCATATTTTCGAGGTTTTTGGCTAGAAATGGACTAGGAACATTACCCTACGTTGTTTTTGAACTTATAAACTTGTTTTTTAATGTGGTAATGTTCATGCTAATCCATTTTCAAAGATAATTGTCAATAGATTCATGTTTTGTATTAGTTTAAGGTTTAGACTAATTACATGAAGAAGTTTGATATGAATTATCTTGTTCTTATGAGTTGCTTAGATTAATAGAAAAGTTAATTGAAATAGTTGTTTTCAATCCATTTTAATCTAAGAGTTGAGTACAAAATGTGTTTGTGTAACTTGTCCTCAAGTTACATGAAGAGTCACATTAAAGACTCATAAAACTCATAAAAGTTGGTAATGGTTACAAAATGAAGAGTCTTGTGTCATTGAATTTTTTTTATGACTCCATAACTTGTCCTCAAGTTATGGAAATTCAAGAGTCACTTCATTAATAAATAAATAAATAAATAAAGTGTAACCTTAATTAATTCCATAAGTTATAAAAATAAAGAAAAGATTAATTCTTTTATTAGTTTAAAGTCTTCCATAAGTTATGGAACTTGAAGAGTTCTTTGGATTAAAACTACTTTAAACACATAAGTTATGGAATTAATTAGTTTTGAATAGTTTCAAAACTTGCCCTCAAGTTTTGGAATTTGAAAAGTTTTCACTTATGAATACTTTAATTCCAAGTTAGCCCTTAGAATTTTAAAAAAGTTAAAATTCAACACTTATACTATTTATAACATTAATGGTTAATTATTATATATATGTATAAGAACAAGTCGTTTTACCGTTAGTAGGCCTCATTCACGAAGCCGGTCTATAAGGTGGGTATAAGGTTGTTGCCTATAAAATGGCGACTTAATGGGTGTCTACTCTCACCCACCGCTTGCTTGACTGGTGGAGGGTCGTTAGCCGAACGGGTAGGACAATGACTTTAAATTCTCCCTTCATTAAAAGTATTAATGATAAATACTAAAGTAACTAAAATCTTAATAATTCCCAATCTTAGTTACTTTAGGAAAAATGTGAATTTGGTGCTAACCCATGGAATTCACACTTTGTACCTTACCAAGTCGTTGGTGGAGCGTGTGTGGTTAACCGGCACACTAACTTGGACTAGTAAGGACCACGAAGGGTGACTTAATGTTTGTCATAGATCAATGGAGCGTGTGTGGTTAACCGGCACATTGATTAGGTGATAATATTAAGGATACCAAGTGAATTGGTATGGTTATTCACACCTTGTTTTGTGATCCTCGGCATCCCAGTCACAAAATTTGAGAGGGCACACTCGAGATTGAAACATGCCATTGAAAAGTTCAATGAATCTCAAAAGATCTAGGAATTTCAAATCCAATTAAAACCTAATAAATTATTTCGTTTTTCATGGTGGAAATTGGTGAATCGTCATTCGCCTACCTTCAAATATTTTATAGCTTGGATTACGGCATCCCTCTTCTAAGTTATAAAATAGTTTGTTGGGTCCTAGCCTTAATATTTCATATTGGGTGTCATATTAAGGACTTTAAATCAACTATCTTGAATATCTCCCAAAACATGTCTGGTTTAGACATTTATGATCTTCCCAAATCTCTTGAAGATGATGTTCCTCAACATCATGCTTCACTTCCTTTATCTCCTCCAATTATTCTCCCTCACCCACAAGTTCTTGAAAAGTTTAAAGTCACTCAAGCCCTATTGGCAAGTTAAGGTCTTGGTGTGGTCACATCTTGGAGATGTAGTCACATATTGACAAGACGGGAGAGTTGGGTGTCAAAGTCTCGTGAAAGTTGGATGTTCAATCACTTTCTTAGTAACATAGCGGGTCACTTTGGGACTACTGTGAGACAGACTATGACACGAGCCTTAATGATCTTATCTATTTGTTTTGTGCTGTGGAATCAGCAATGATTTGGAACACTAGTAAAGCAAATTTTGTTAGAAGATCAACTTCCCAAACCTTAAATGGACATTGGCAATGGTAGCATTGGATATCTAGAAAAGCATTTCTCTTCCCAATGGAAAGGGATCGGCCATAGTCAACTCGGTTGACCAAATAGTAAAGAGAAAGGCTAAGTCTGAAATAGTCTCATGTGCCATTATCAAAGGGTCTCCATATGTTTATATTGCCAAAGAAAGGGGCATTGGTTGCGAAGCTGCCCTATTTACCTGAAAGGTCATAAGGTTGATCAAGTCAAGAGGTTTGACTCTACTTCGGGTAAAATACACTGTATAACTCTGTTAAGTTCCTATTTGGAGATTCTTATTACATAATGTGAATGGGTCACATGCTGATGTCTTTTAAGAATCAAAGAAAAGATAGGAAGCTTAAAGTAAGTATATGATGATTCTGATTGCGAAGATGGGTTTCGATCGCATGGTTCGGTAATCAGAATTTTGAGCTGTTGCTTAAGAGTTATAATATATTGCTTGTGAATAGATAACAACAAGGTTTTCATGTGGATTGTAAGGATAAGTTTTTCCGCAAAGTTTTAAAATAAAAGAAAAAAAAGGTTTTAATTTTATTTATTTTAAAAATATCCTTACAATGGCATCGGTGGAAAATTGTTGCTTATATGTTTCCAGTAATAGCAATATTGGAAAGTGGATTTGATTCTTTCATTTGTGGTAGTGTCTGAATTTACCAAATGAAGAAAGTTTTTCATCACCCAAGTTTCAATTGGACAGAAACTTGGAATCATACAAGTTGTATTGTATGATGAATGAGAATTTTCATCTTTGAAAAATTAAGACTAATTCTTTGATCACATGTATATGTGAGTCAATTGAAGGACTAAGGAATTAGGTACACTGGGTGTGCGCTGGTCAAGGTCCACCACAAAGATTGATTTGTCATGATTTACTAAAGATTAGTAAATATGATTATACTTATAAGGTTAAGTATAATTTTGTAACATTGGAAAACGAATAAGAAGAATCAAATTAGGCAGAAAGATAAAAGTTTCTCAAATCTGAAAGGACGGGAGAGTACTTTAGTATCAGCTTTGTGATCATCTTAATGATTAAGAAACCATATCAAAATTTGTTCTCTAAGAAAGTCTTAGTGCATTCTTATGACTAAGAAGAAGGAATCTTGAAATTGTTGAAATGGTTAAATCAAGAAGATGAATCATACTTCGTTCCAATACAAGTCTTGGAGTCATACTCCAAGATTGTAATTTGAGTGACATGTCTTAAAGAAGGTTTAAAACACTTATCAAATGTAAGAGTAAAATGTTTTCTACTCTTGTACATTTGAGATTGGTAAGTTGTGATGTCTTGGATGAGACAAAGACCAACTAAGACCAATTGTGTGAAGTGTTAGTCTTGATAAGAATCCGCACTATCCCTTGAATATTTGTTTTATCAAGGAATGGTTCTTGACTAGGAAAACTTATATGTCAAGGGGACAGTGGGAGCCTTAAAGATCCTGAAAGAGTTTCAAGATTTAATCAAGAGTAAAACCTGTAATTTATCACTAGCACACGACTTAAGGTTTTCAACCTATCGTGTTGACATAATTCTTATTTCTGTACCTACTTCAAATAAGTTGAATTTACATGTGAGTTATCAGAGTTCAACTTGGAAGCATTGGTGGGCCTTGTGTTACCAAGGTGACAAGAAACTAAGATTGAATAAGTTTAATCCATGTAGGGCTGAATTTGTCACTAACCTTATCTTGTGATTATGGTTTTGACAAATTCGCATGGATAGGAACTCATACACTATTAAATCTAAGTGTCATAAGGTTTCTCTCCGATTCATGAAAATGATGGTGAGGAAATGCTTTCACTAAATAGATTTTAAGTAGATATCAATTGTGTCATTTGCATTTTCAAAAGTCATTAGTGGAGCGCGTGTGGTTAACCGGCACACTAACATGGACTTGTGAGAAATGGCAAATGCCTAAGCAATTGAGACTATGATTACGGCATCCCTTTTCATAGTTCTGAAAATTGTTTAGACACACATGTGAGCTATCTAAGAAAGGGTGTATGAATCTAAATTTCAGAAGTCCAACAGATTTCTGGAAATGTGTCAGAGCTAGTGGGAGCATAAGTGTTATGCTGATAATCATCATGTTAGTGGGAGCATGACTATTATGATTAGTATTGCAAGCTAGCAATGTTAATTATAGAAAACAAAGTTTCAATCCGTGAAGTTGCAGGGGTTGAAAAGTTGTTTTGCTATAATTAAGGGAGAGGAAATTATACTTCATGTCAATTCTAAAGCTTAGATTGAGATTTTAATCATCTTTAGTCAAGAATATATGTGAATTTTGTGTTGGAATGGTTCAACTTGAAGAAATTCTATATATATTGCATTTTCAAAATTCGATTATGATTACGGCATCCCTCTTCATAGTTAAATTTTGAAAACATGGCAAATAAAAAATATTGTAGCAAAAGACTGGTCTAGTGTCATGTCTTTATGTCAAACATCATGAATAGTATCCCATATGCTTCGGATATAGGATCGATTTCATGTACTATAATATTCATCCTTTCTAAATTTTCCAAATGCTTAAGGCATTTAGAAGGGAAAAGTCTAGAACTGGATATGACTAAAGTGATTAAGCAATTGTCGAGGACAATCTGAGGTTCGCCAAAGATTGGTTGCTCAGGGACATTTGGAAGTCTAGTGTTAATTTTGGTAGGACCATATCGACATTTTCTGAAAAGAGGTAACTCTTGTTCGGAAGTGATAGTCAAATAGGACTATGGAAATGTCTCCATAGGTGGAAGTGATTCAATCTATGTAAGATTAGGAAACTTAATGCAAAAAGGATGTTCCCAAGGAGCTGATCTCCTTTGGAATGCTCTGTAATGGTTGTTGTCAAGTCTTTCTGACTTTGTGCATAATCATTACAAGAGGATCAATGCATATAAGTTTAGAATCTAACAGATTTCAGTAAATGACATAAATTTGGAATTCTTGCATTTACAATAAGGATTTGGGATTGTGAAATGAGTATCATTGGAATCATGTTCAATTGATCTACATCACAATGTAAGGATCATAGACAAACATAGTGTGCATACTTGGGGTATGGCATAACTATTGTTTAGAAAAACAAAGTGTACATGCTAGGAGCATGGGACGACTGTTGTTTTTATTCAAGTCTTAAGTTGATTATTTGAAACATTGAATAATGTGTAATCAATATGGTGATAAATAAAAAGTGGTTTTATTTATATTCAAAAGGGTTCTGAGACCATATTAGATTCGATTATTATTGTATTTCACTTTGCATGTTTTGACTTCCAAAATAGCTAGGTTATTCTTTCCGGATGACTAAGTTATTTAAACACTCCACAGTCGTTCATATGTTGGAAGTAGGTATGAATCAAGACTGTCATGAATCGGGTTTGTAGATGGCTAAATGAGTTTAGTCATGGCAATGGTTGCTACAACATTCATGAGTACTCATAAGTTATGAGTATTGGAATAAACCCACGCTCACTTGTATCACTTCATGGAATTTATCTCGAGTGATCGTGAGACGATAATATCATATAAATCTTCAAACCTAGAGATATGAGTTGTTACCTATGAGTTGGTTGTGCATTGATTGCACGTAAACGCATCAGTAACTTGATGTTATAAAACGTGCCTTTGTGTACAATTCAACAAGTAGTAGAACAAGCATATGAGTCGAAGTTTATCTGTTCCTTCTAGAAATAGAAGCGATATCTGGGCCCCTCGATGATTTTGTTGTGACCTATGTACCGGCCGGTCAGAACTGAATTGATGTGTTCGATTAAGTTCTTTGTCAAACAAATCGAAAATCGGGAAACAAACTGCTGGACAATAAGTACGACGTTGTTCCATGTATTTGTCCGGCTGATATCATGAGAACAGAGGATTATATGATCCCTTATCTAATGGACAAGTCATTGACAAGATCAGAGTTCATCTACAAGGTCAGAGTTCGACAGAAGCTTTTGAGAGCTACGATTGTCGGTTGGTTCCTGAAGTCATACGCAATAATAGTTTTAGACTTATCCAAGTGGGAGACTGTTGGATTAATGTCTAAGTCCATAACTATAATTGGTAAGACTTGACCCGACCCGGCATGGTCCATTTGGGTTGCAAACCTTCATGCACTTAGATAGACTATAATGAGAGAA
Organism: Lactuca sativa; assembly: GCF_002870075.4. Classification (NCBI taxonomy): domain Eukaryota; kingdom Viridiplantae; phylum Streptophyta; class Magnoliopsida; order Asterales; family Asteraceae; genus Lactuca; species Lactuca sativa. The sequence continues at coordinate 18,114,701 of NC_056624.2, forward strand.
ATAAGACACTTATGGTTATTAATATATTATAAGTTCTAGTATATTAATAATAAGAATAATAAGATTGTTTAATTAGTATTGATCAAGAATTAATCTAGGATTAATTAAGTGATCAAAAGAAGACTAATTAAATATATGGGTTGATTGTGTAAATAATCCATACTTATATAGTGGGCTAATGCTCCATGGATAATCAAGTTGGGCTAAAACCCATAGGATGGTCCATGGGTGCTCCATGGTGTATTTGAACCCATGGATCCAAGGAAATGGAAAGTCATGACAATTAAGGATTTACCCTAATTGTAACACTATATAATGATCTTATTCTTGACAAAAATCGGACACTAGGATTATTCTAGAGAGGGCTAGCCGATTTCATGAAGTGTAGAACTCTCTCAAGTTATTCTAAGTGTTTTGATAACTGTGATTCCATTTGAGGCTTCCACACTATTGGGGCTAGGCACTCAAGCTTCATGAAGACTTTCTACATCAAAGAGGTATGTATTCTATCTTGTTATATTCATGTTTTGTATGATAGATTAGGATGATACCTTGGATATTCATATTTGCATGTATAATAGAGAAAACATAGATCCAAGGTATTTAGGGTTGCATGTACACTTAGGAGTGTTAGAATGCTCAAAACCCAACAGTTTCGAGAGGCAAAAAGGCAGATAAAGGCAAGCAGGTGGCCAAAGGGGCTAAAGGCCCTTCTCCTAGGAAGAGGAAATCCACGAAAGCTGCACAGTCCTCGCAGCAGAAGAGGAGAAAGACTCTGCCGAAGCGAAAGCTCGTTATCGCTTCCTCTTCGAGTGAATCGGACGGTGAGAGTTCGGATTCGGACGGCTCTCAAAGAGGCGAAACCCCTCCAAGAGGCAACACCCCACCCATATCACCTACCCCTGACATGGAAATCCATAACTCACCAATTCCCTTTCCCACTCAAACAATTCCTACTTCCATTCCCACTATAAACCCCTCTACCACCATTCCTAAAACCTCTTTCCCTATACCACCACCCATTTTCACCGATGCAACAACAACATCTACTGCAAAGGTTAGAACCAACGTATCTGATACGGGGGTTCATACCGATGCAACCGAACCACCAGCAGCAACCGAAACCATACACACAACCGAAACCCAACCACCACCCGAACCTACCCACACTCAACAACCAACCGAGCCTACCCCTACTCACACTCAACCTGAACCTACTCATACCACAACACCCCCAGCTTCACCACCCCCAACATCTCCAGGTCATGCCTCTGATGGAGATAACCCTTTCCTTGGAGGGGAAAATATGACATTTGATCCGGTCTACTACAGTCCGTTTCAGGTGCAAAGCGACGATGATGAGGAAGCTCCAGTAACAAAGAAGCACCTTAAGGAGCTGCATGAGAAGGTTGACTTGCTCATTGCCTCCTCCTCCAATTCTCAATCATCTCTCTCTGAAGCCGCTCTTCAGAAGATTGTTGATGCCTTCTCCAGGGCTCAGCAAGATTCAGTCGCTTCTGCCACTGCCGCCATTGACGCCTCGAAGAAAGCTTGTGAGGCTGCGACCGAAAAAGTCGATAAACTATTCTCTGACGCCTTTATCCTGTTACAATCTTTACAGGAGAGTGCTGCTGCTACAAAGACAACGTTGGAACCAATTGTTCAACAGTTGGCCACGTTCGTCTCCACAGAGTTGAAGTCCTTCCCCACCCTTCGTCAAACATTAACAGACGACAACTCTGCCCTTCGGACCTCTATCGACGAGCGCCTCTCTAAACTCCAAGAGGATCTTGCCTATGACAACTCGTTGATGGACGCTCTAGCAAGGAAGACCACTGCCCTAAAGGTCAAGAGTGCTCAGCTTTCCAATTCTCAGCAACAAATTGACGCTCTTCGATCCGAACGGGAGGTGATCAAGACGTGTGTTTCGGATGTACACTCAGCTATATCCAATATCCTTGAAGCGCACGATCCGATACTGAACCATTCTGTGAGGCGAACCCTTGCAGAGAAACTCGCTCCTGCCCTGGATCTGCTCAGTAAAATTGAAGGGCTACCTAGTTTCGTGTCCACTCCGAAACAAGGGGGAGAAAAGGAATCCGGATCGCAACCTCCTCATTCCTCAAAAGCTGCTCACACAACCGAACCTCCTCCTACAGGCCAAGCCTCTGGTTAGGGTGTGAAGGACAAAGGCAAGAAACTTGCAGAGGATGAAGAGGAAGATGATCAAGAAACTATTGTCGACTTGCTGAAACGCAAAAGTCGTCGCAATACTGAAGATGACCATGTTCGTGTGGCACGGGAAGCTGAAGAAGCTGAACGCAAGCAAAAAGAAGCCCACGACCTACTCGAGAGCAGGAAGACTCTTTTCCCTGCTTGGACTCTCGAGAGGATGATTAAGGAGGCAATCGATACTCCGAGTATCTTATGGCTTGAACCGGTAATCTCCTTTGACTGCTAGAACTCCGTCGACTCTCAGTTCGACATGCCCTTAACCCGAAAGGCGTTCATCTTTCACGCCTTCGCAAACGTTGCTAAGATTCCTCATCCTCATCCTGAGGTTGATCGGGAATTGATCGAGTTCTATCTGAAGGCTGCTCAACCCCAGTACCAAACCTGGAGCGCTCAGAAGATAATCAACGTTCGGGTTCTGAAGCCATACACTGTTGGGAGATTTATCAATGTTCGGTTCAAAGTGCTCAGAGGGTCTGCTAAAACCGAACATGCCATATCCTTAGCATATCTACCGAACCTCAACCCCCATGACTGGATCGTTCTGCACAACATCCTCTTGACTAATGAGGCTGAATATGGTCCGATCATTGACCATCTTAAAAGGATGTTGGTGTGCTATATCATGGAGGTCGCCTTGATGGATCAGGAGATTGCAAATGTCTTCAAGAAGAAACCGAGGGTATCTCCTGTTGGCTCGGCCAGTGATCTAAACCAGATGAAGATGGGAAAGATTGACCCAAGGCGAAACTCGTTCATGTTCACTAGGGCTGAAGGACAGAAATGTCTCTTTGCCTTAGCGGATAAACATCTTTATACCACTGCTTGCCTTGAGCATGTGATGGGGATCATCCACAGGTGTAAAGAAAATACAGCGGATGATATCAAATACTTTGGTGACATGATTCAGTGGTACATCCGATTCAGACAGACAACACTCGCCCTTATCTCACGTCTGTTTGATACTGTAAAGAAGAAGGCTCCTGCTGCTGGCCCAAGTAAGAAGACAAAGTGATCTCGCTCCAATTGACGCAAAGGGGGAGATTGTTGGGTAGCATATTTGTTTTTGTATTGCGTCATTGGGCTCGGTTAATAGTCCAAAGTTTTGTACTCCGGTTTGGGCCTGTCCAACCATGAGCTAATAGGGTTAGTATATAATAATGTGCTTGCATGCATATTAGGTCAACGATTTAGAGCGACTGATAGCATTATGATAGATCACAGATTTCTTTCTTTATCGTTCTTGTAAACCCTTTAATCCTCTACAGTAGAAGTTCTTTATCGAGCTCTTCTGAGGATTGTTGATCAATCATTCGACATTATTCGATCCATTCTTGAGTTATTTACTGTTTTCGTGTTCTTTATTTTACCTGTTTAAGATCTAATCGATCTTCAAGTTTAGATTTAAACTTATCACTATCACATAATCTTCAAGTACAGCTTCACCATGCTTCTGGGGTTGAAGGATTGAATGTTTAAAGAATAATCTTCATTTCTTTCTCCTTCGAATGAAAATTCTTCGATGCTCATGGATGAAGCCTTGGCTCAAAAAATGTTCAATACAGTCTCCACAAGTCTTATCTATGCCTGAAATCACTTTTAAAGAAAAAACAAAACTAACAGAAAAATTAGCACACAAAAAATATTTTTGGATTTTTGATATTTTCAGAAAAAATAAAACAGAAATAACAATATTTTTTTTTATTTTCTAATTTTTTTGATTTTTGTTTGTTTTTTGAATTTAATTTAATTTTTTTTAGTTTTTTTTAAAATTTTTTTAATTCTCCCCCTAAATTTGTGCATGGAGCCTTAATTCGTTTATCGGTACCTCCCCTTTCATGAATATATCTGGTCGATCAATGGCATTGTGGTCCACTTAAGCATGAAAAATTGTGACAAATTTTTGGACATGCTGTAAGTGATAAGACAAGTTGATCCTACGTTCCTAGATAAAACTTCCTAAGGACCATTCAGCTGAAGAAGACCAAAGATATTGTTGTCCACCTAAGTTGAGCAGTGAGATCTATAGAAAATCTAGAATTGTTTAATTTTAGATGTACTAGAACACGTTTCCCGCTTCCTGATATACCCCAATAATCAAGACCTTCCGAGATACTCCTTACTTTTGGTGAGCAGGCTATTATTCATAGAGATGATAGATTTAGATTATGATTAATTATAGTTTTAAAGAGATTGAGAAGTAGAAGGTTGCATATGCTATGTACCAGGTTGGATTGCTAATCACACAAAGGAGACAGCATATGGCTAACAGATAGGAAGAATTTCATAGATATAATATGCAGAGAAACAGATTTGCATATGTTGTAGTCTAGGTCGGATCTCTTCCAATCACGTAAAGGAGGCAACATATGACTAACAGTAAGAAAGAAAGAAAATAATTTTCTACAGACCTACTTTATCGGAATTCCCCAGTCGCCCCGTCAATACCGAAATTAAGGACAGAAATCCATACATCGAGGAAAAGTAAAACCACAGTTCTAGATACAGGTTCTTTAGTGTGACTGGTGGAAGCTCATCGAGGAACAGTAAAACCACTGTCCAAAAATTCTTCACATCGTTAATCACAAGCCCTAATATTTGAGTGTTGCACAGTTGAAAGATGTCCCATATCATGTGCCTCGAACAACCACTATCAACTAATAGAAATCTAATGATATGCCACCATAGCTGCTCCGACATAGAGCGGGATCAATAGGTCTTTGGAACCTAGTCCATTTTGAAACTGGGTTGACCTTTTTCATCTTTGCACGATACTCTCTCCCATGACATGTCCTACTTATCATAAACAAAAGATGTAGAAATATTAGAATCGTTGGAAGATTTGGGAGAGTGAGCCTTTGGAACCCATTTGTAGTTGGGTTTAACCCATTTATTTTTCGATCTGATGGGTGGCTTAGTACTTGCTTTTGATTTTGATGTTAGCCGTTGAGATGACTTTGATTTTGGCTTCAAAGGAGCATCTCTTGGATTTTGGTTCTTAGCCGACATTCCCTTCATGCCTTTGGGATTCAGATTCTTGGCCTTGTGGGTTTGATTCTTGGCCTTCTATGCATTTAAGTCACCATTGTCTGAACGTGACCTTGAGGGGTTTCTTTTAGAAAATCTCCCTCTTGGCGCGTTCTGCCAACCTTGTGCATAGTAGGGAACATATGCTCGATTCGGACAATTTCTGGCAATGTGTCCAGGTGTTCCACAGTGAAAAAAGTCTTTTTCTTCACTGTGAAGTTATTTCCTCCTGCCCCTGGTGGCGTGTCTATGCCTTGTCTCTTGCTTTTCCCACAAGCATAGTTGCAACAGGCACTTTGTTTCGCTTGTGTTGGTGGCCTGTATTTCTCAACAGCAGGTTGATCAGAAGCAACTGAGTTCGAAGTAACAGATTCAGAGTTCAAGGAGTCATTGGATTGTTCAATAGTTTTCTCCTTGTTCTCATATTCTGCTACTTTACCTACACATGTAACCGAATCATTAGAAACGTTCACTTCATCCTTTTCTGGCACAACCATAACAGGTTTCCCATATTGGATATGTGCATCCTTGTCAATTTGTTCCTATGTCATAAGGATGGATGTGTAGTTATGATTGAAAGGTGGAGGAACAATATCATACCCTAAATCCTTGTATTGATTATCTTTGAATTTTAATTGATTTTCAAATAAGGACTCGACTGTCTTACTTGATGCAGTGTACTTTTTGAAAATAATATCTGTTTTTCCACACTTCATTTTCAAAGTGTCAAGTTCTTCAGTTACTGCAACAAGTTTTTTCTTAATGTAATCATAATTTTCACACTTGTTGCTGTAATCTTCTTGGAGTTTTCGGAAATCCTTGATTTTGGTTTCTAATTAAGCTTTCAGGGGTTCCTGTCCTTTCCTGAGTTGATATCCTTCGTAATTTAAGTCATCATTCTCTCTCTTGATTATATCTATTGATTCTCGTAAAAATTTAATGGTTTTAACACAAGATGGAGTACATGAAACTTCATTTACCGGATTTGATGTGGAACTCATTTACTTTTATTTATTTATTTATTTAATTGCCCTTTGAGTTATAAACAAAACGAGAAGGTCAACCATAAAATTCAAATTAAAAAAAAAAAAATCAAACTTAAAAGTCAAACTTGAAAAGTCAAACCGAGAAGCTAAATTTGAAATTTTAAAAGTTAAACGAAAAAGTCAAAGGTCAAACTTGAAAGTCAATAGCAAAATTTTAAGGTCAAACGTAAAAAATAAAGTCTAAAATTAAAAACTAAAATTTTTGGGATGAAAATGGAATTTAAAAATAAAAGAACTTGATTTTTGGGGTTATAAGTGCCAATTTTCGAAATTAGGAACCGAAAAGAACATGTTAAATTTAAAATTTCGAAGCGATGACACAAAAGGCTTGCTAGCCGAGCTGGCAAGGACCTGTGTTGATCAACCGGAGCTCCCGGGTTCCATCCCCGGCAACCTCAACTTCGCTTCAATTTTTTTAATGAATACGCATATGAGTAAGCCACCGAGCCGTCCTCCAAGCCGACCTTGTCTGAGCCGCACACGGAGCTCCACACCGAGCCGCACACTCCGATCTACACACTCCCTGGCCGCACACCCGAGCCACACGCCTTCAACCAGCCGCACCCCTTCAACAGATTCGCGAAAAAAACGACGTTTTTCACCCTTTTTTGCTCCAAAAATCGATCAAAAACTCGTTTTTATGAAAAATGCAAAGAATAAACCCCCCTTATTTTCCAGAGATCTATCCAAAAACGCAATTATCTTTTAAAAATAAGAACATATAAGCTCCAGATTTGAAAAAATTGATTGACATAACCTTGCTTTGATACCAATTGTAAGCCCCGAATTGCTTGTGTACCAATCAGAACCAATTGATGGTGCAGAATCCCAATGAATTGGATGATGTCAGACCAAATAGAAGACAAGAAAAAGAAGAGTTAAGATGAATCTAATGATGTATTCAATAATATGAATGATGCTCCTTACAATAGACTCTCTTACACATACTATTCTTCTCTCTAGAACATGCTGCTCTCTCTTTCTCTTCTAGCCCTACATATATGAGACATGGGCTACTAGCTGCTCACGAGTGTACAGCTGCACACACGTGTGTGCCCGTACACAAGGTATGCGGGCGCATACACATGTGCAGCCGTACACAGGGTGTGCGGTCACACACACATGTGCAGCCGTACACAGGGTGTGCGGCCGCACACACATGTGCAGCCGTACACAACCACAAAATTACAGAAAAATATATTTTCATAGAAAAGCAAAGTATAACCCATATTTTTGACCCAACAATCTCCCCCTTGGTTTATAGCTTTCTTTTCTAATTGGCCCAACAAACTCCCCCTAAAAAGTAGCTGGCTTTTCTTGTTAATCTTCATTGGGAGCTTGGCTTCAACATTAATCTTAAAATTTCTTCACAGCATCTAGATGAACATATAAATTTTTTTTCCTTGTATTGTGGCTTCAAGGTACTTTTCATCTTTTTCATCTTTCTTCACGACTGCCCTTATCCAGAAATCTTTGATCAAGTTCTGATAAATTGTCGAGCTGGTTGTCAATGCATGAACCAAAAAACATTTCTTCAGACCTTCAACAATGAATTTTAGATCACTCTGAGCTGGTGGAGGGTTCTCAAGAAAGATAGCTGAGTTGTGAACTTTTACGAATTCCAGATATCCCATTTTAATCTGAAAAGAAACACATGCATACATTAGGGTAAAAATAATTTCAACCATACTTATTCCAACTGTTCATGATTGCTCACACACAATGAAGTGTGCAACCGCACGTGAGAATGTATGCAACCACACACGTGGATGTCTGAAGCCGCACACGGGATTCATTACACAAGAAGTGTGTGCAGCTGCACACGTCACTAGCCGCATACCAGTTTGTGTAGCCGCAGATGATCCAGCCGCACAGAACGTGTGCGGTCGCACACACACTATATGAGACATGGGCCACCAGCTGCACACGAGTGTACAGCCGCACACGTGTGTGTGGCCATACACAGGGTGTGTGGCCGCACACACATGTGCAACCATTCACAGGGTATGCGGCCGCACACACATGTGCAACCGTACACAACCACAAAAATTACAAAAAAATGTATTTTCCTACAAAAGCAAAGTATAAACTATATTTTTGAGCCAACAGTAAGACCCTCTGGTTAGTGTGTCTCAGTGGGATCCTCCAGTCCCACAATTCATTGGACCCTCCGGTTCGGTCTGGTTGGGACCCTCCAGTCCTGTGGCTCGTTAGACCCTCTGGTCCGGTCTAGTTAAGAACCCTCCGGTCTCATAGTTTGTTGGACCCTCCGGTCTGGTCTAAGTAACACATAGTATAACATACAATACATATCACATAAACATACATAACTCAAGCAAGCACATAAGACCCTTTCGGTCACACATAGATACCACTCTAGGTAAAGTATAGTGAGAAGACTCACCTCGAAGCTAGTAGGAATAAATACGTACTTGGCACTCCCGAACTATCCTCCTCCTAAAGACATTAGACAAGCATCTAATCAATATATCTCTTTTACTCGTTTAACTCCTAAGTTCTCTTATTCCCTTTTAACCCCCAAGCTAACCTTATCTCATCGGGAAACCCTAAACTACTCACCTAGTCGACCCATCAACTCGGCAATTCTATTCAGACTCCCTTGCATTTAGATGATTTCAAGGTGGGATTCTTTCCCAAACTTCAGATCTATACTCTTAGGGCTCATAAATCACGTAAAGTCATAGACTTTACATCCATGCATGGCATCTTGAGCAAGAAATGCCAAAAACATGAACAAAAGGGGTTATACACACTTAAAGCTTCACCCAAAGCTGGATAAAGCAAGGACCTCAAGGTGTTTGGGACCTCCTAGGGTCCAGATCTAGGGTTTTAGCTTCCTCATGACCCCCAATTCACAAAAACCCAAAAAATGATGAAGAAGAAGAGCCATAATCTACTAAAATGAGAGATCTACATAAACGAAAGGGAAAAGTCGAGTTCATTACCTCCAACTGAGGCTTGAGCATGAAAACCAGCATATCCAACACCCTTCTTTGATCCTCTAGCTTTAATCCGTCTTCTTCCTTGCAAAACACCCACCAAAATCTCACAATAGCTCTCTTTCTCACTCTAAGCACTCAATACTCATCTAGGGTTTTCTCTCCTGAAGGGTAGCCGCAAAAGGAGGCCTTAAGTGCCTTAAATAGGCCATAGGCCCGGAAAATCAAGGTTTCCTTCAGCAGCACTGACTCGGCCAGTCGGCTAATGGACTCGTCGTGTCCACTCGTTAATCCACATCACCAGCCGCGACTCTACTCGACGAGTTGAGGCACTAACTTGTCGAGTCGCTCCACATATCTCAAAAATAAATACATGAAATATATATATCTGGAAATCTAGATGTTACAGGTAGCTTTACAAAAATACATTGAGGTTAGAAAGATTTCTATGGATGGATTTGGAGGGATGCATAAAATGAGCGTTGCTCAAAAGAAGTGGGCGAGTTTTTAAGAGGATTGTGAGTATTAGGAATTAGGGGGGTCCTTAGGAAAATTTTATACACAAATGCATGCGTTGTGGTCATAGCGAAGTGGTTGAGTTTGAAATGAATTGCTCTATGTGATGATAGTGATGAGAGTTTGAGTTTAAATAATTAGATTTGCTTGAGGGCAAGCAAAGAATAAGTGTGGGGTATTTTGATATTGCCATATTTATGCATGTTTTTAGGCAATATTTACCTATATTTTTATTAATATTTTGGTTATTTGCATTGAATAATGGTACTTATAAGGTTAAAATATATATTTCAGCCAAATAGAAGCATTCTTCAAGAAAATGGATTAAAAATGACAAAGCATGGAGCTTTGGAGGCTTGGAAAGTAAAAGAAGAAGAAAACCATGTGATAAGCTCAACTCTCAACGTGAATATTTAGGATTTACGATGCGAGTACGAATATTCCAGAAGACTAACATCGCGGAGGAGGAATCCTTATAGAACACAGATATCTACTGAATTCACGTTGTGCATCATACTCATTCACGATGTGAGAGCGAATTTCAAGATAACTCTGGATCATTACGACTTGAGAGACTTTTGGTAGACTGGAAGAGTTTCTGGAGACGAAAACTGCAGAGTTCAAAGGCCTGGAAATTGGTGTCAACACCATGGAAGAAGGAAGAGTCCATTATGTGACAACCCAAAATTTTCAATCGGTCAAACCCTAAAAGTCAATCACTTCAATTTATAAGTCAATTACTTTATTACTTATTTTTAGAAAATTTAAAGTTCGTTTGATTATTTTAATATTATTCTTTAAACGAACGGGTGAAAGGAAGTGCCGTCTCGGGTCTTCAAATTGCTAAACCGCAAACACTTCGTGTCTTAGAAGTTCACGGTCAAACTTTTATGTTTGGGCCGAAAAATCTTCCAAAAAACCGTGAACTCATGCTTTAAGCACGAGTTTACTCCTCAAACTAGTAATTTTATGTTTACTCCCCAATCACTAAAAAGAGTAAACTCAAAAACACTCTCAAGTATCATCCAAGATTTAATTCAAGATCTTCAAACTTTTAAGTGCTCTAGCTATTTCAAGTTGATATAACACTTAATCTAGTGCTTATACACCTTTTCATCAATCCATTTTTATGTTTTGGTTAGATTTGCAAAAACACCAAGAACACCAAGAACACATACTAAGTGTTCTTGGATTTTTAGCTCAATTTCAAGCTTCCTTATAGTAAGTACTTCCATCCTTGAGTCTTATTAAGCAAGTATTACATGTTAGCATCAAGAAAATATGCCAAGAACACAAGGATTAAGGTGTTCACGGTCCAAGAATGTTCTTGGGCCGTAAACACCAAGAAAGGCACCAAAGTGTGCCTATGTCCTTTATCTAGCCCTAGTTTTATGTTTAAACCTTTCCTTGAATTGTTTAAACCTTCCCTTGATGTGTTTAAGCCTTGAAAAACACCAAAGTCCACCATTTTTATGTGTTTACGGTTTAGGGACCTCCCAAAACCGTAAGCACCCTAAATTATGTTTATTTGGGCCACATTCCTTCCTTAGGCCTAAAAGCTAATCTAGACAATTACCTTGATAAGTTAAGGACTTGAAAACATGGCATTACCATTTTCCATATGGGTTTACAGTTGTAAACCCAAAGGGAAATGACCATGAGGCCGTAAATGATGGGTTTTGAGCATTCTAACACTTCCTAAGTGTACATGCAACCCTAATAACCTTGAATCTATGTTTGTCTAATTATCATGCAAAATTGAATTTCCAAGGTTATATTCCTATCTAGCATACATGGGGAAGAATTTTAACTTGAATGAAAGAGAGAATAACTTACCTTGTTGTTGCTTATGTTCCTTGAAACCTTGTGAGCCTAGCACCCCAAGTGTGATGCCTCAAATGCTTCACACAACACCAAATGCTCTTGGAAAGACTTTTGAGAGAATACACACTTCTTGAAATCGGCCAAGCCCTCTAGTTTCTTATGTGTAGCCGATTTTGGTGGAGAACGGGACTCTTATATAGTGTTGACACATCTAGGGTTACACCATGTAAACCCTAATGTGTCATGACTCTTCATTTCCATGACCCATGGGTTTGTAACTCCCATGGAGCATCCATGGAGTATCCTATGGGTAGAACCCAACTTGATAATCCATGGAGCCTCTTAGCCCACTATACAAGATATGAATGATTTACATAATCAACCCATATATTTAATTAGTTATCCTTTGATCACTTAATTAATTCTAACTTAATTCTTGATCAAACTAATCAAATAATATTATTAATATATTAGAACTTATAATATATTAATAATCTCCAAGTGTTATTTCTCTCATTTAGTTTATCTAATTGCATGGTGCCATGCAACCCAAATGGACCATGTCGGGTCGGGTCAAGTACTTACCCGAAATAGTTATGGACTTAGACACCTTATCCAACAGTCTCCCACTTGGATAAGTCTAATAACTATAACTCCAGTACTTCAGGAACCAACCGGCAATCGTAGCTCTTTCAAGGTCTCTCGGAACTGAGAAGATGATGGTACGCCATTTAAGATAAGGGATCATATAATCGTCCGTTCTAGATATCATCCGGACAAATACATGGAACAATGTCTTACTTATTGTCCAGCAGTTTGTTTCTCGATTTCCGATTTGTTTGACAAAGAACTTAATTGAACACATCAACTTAGTTCTGACCGGGCCCGGTACATAGGTCAAAACAATATCATCGAGGGGCCCAGATATCAGCTTCTAATCCAAGAAGGAATAGATAAACTTTGACTCATATGTTTGTTTTACCACTCATTGAATTACACACAAAAGCACGTTTTATAACATCGAGTTACCAATGCGTTTTCGTACAATCAATGCATAACCAACTTGTAAGTAACCAATCATATCTCTAGGTTTGAAGAATTATATTATATTACTGTCTCACGATCACTCGAGATAGAATTCCATGAAGTGATTCTAGTGAGCGTGGGTTGAGTCCAATGCTCAGAACTTATGAGCACTCATGATTGTTGTAGCCTTATCCAAAACCTTAGACCTCTACAACCAATCATGACAGTCTTGATTCATACCTACTTCCGACATATGACCGACTGTGGAGGTTTGAATAATATGTTATACCAAGCAAAATTATGCTGGAAGTCAAAACATGCAAAAGAAATATAGTAAACGATCGACAAGAGATAGCAACGCTTTACTCATAAATAAAACACCTTTTATTCATCATCTAATGTCAATTACACTTTACAAATTTCGAGGTTATCTAACTACTAAATCTAATATCATCCTTCAGCCCTATGCTCCGAGCATGCTGGAGATGCTTAACCCGAGTCAGTCCCTTCGTGAGGGGATCTGCTAGGTTCTCATCCGATGATACCCTCTTTGCCATGAGGAGTCATTCTTCTATTCAATGTCTGATAAAATGGTATTTTTTGTCTATGTGTCTGGATCTCCCGTGATCCCTTGGTTCCTTGGCTAAGGCAACAACACTTTCACTATCACAGAAAATCTCCATTGGCTCTTTAATAGCTGGTACAACTCCAAGGTCTCCAATGAAGTTCTTCAGCCATATTGCCTCCTTTGCCGCCTCGCTAGCTGCAATATACTCTGATTCACAAGTTGAATTAGCCACTATCTCTTGCTTGGAAGTCTTCCAAGAAATTGCTCCTCCATTTAGGGTAAAGACCCAGCCCGACTGAGAGCGGAAATTATCCTTATCAGTCTGCAAGCTAGCATCACTATACCCTACAACTCTCAAGTCATTACTCCCACCGAGGGTAAGGACCCAGTCCTTAGTCCTCCGTAGGTACTTGAGGATATTCTTTACCGCAGTCCAGTGTGCCTTGCCAGGGTTCGCTCGATACCTGCTAACCATGCTCATGGCAAAGGCTACATCAGGTCGAGTACACGTCATAGCATACATGATCGATCCTACAACCGAAGCACAAGGTATTCAACTCATTTCTGCTATCTCAGCATCAGTGCTAGGGCTTTGTGTGTTACTCAATCTAGCGTTACTCTGGATGGGTAACTCTCCTTTCTTGGAATCCTGCATGCCAAATCTCTTCAGCACCTTATCCAAGTAAGTACTCTGACTATGTCCAATTAGTCTTTTACTCCGATCTCTCAAGATCCTTATCCCTAGAATATAGGTAGCTTCTCCTAGGTCCTTCATAGAGAAACACTTCCCAAGCTAGGACTTAACTTCCTGCAGAGTTGGGATGTCATTTCCTATGAGTAGTATGTCATCCACATACAACACCAAAAAGCTAACTATACTCCCACTAGCCTTGACATACACGCAAGACTCATCTTCACTCCTAGAAAAGCCAAGTTCCTTGACCTTTTCATCAAAGCAAAGATTCCATCTGCGAGGTGCTTGCTTCAATCCATAAACAGATTTCTTAAGCTTACACACTCTATTAGGGTACTCATTGCTGACAAAACCCTCTGGCTGACTCATGTAAACATCTTCAGTCAACTTTCCATTAAGGAAAGCGGTTTTGACATCCATTTGCCATATTTCCTAGTCATGAAATGCAGCTATGGCTAACAGAACCCGAATAGACTTAATCTTGTCTACTGGAGAAAAGGTTCATCATAGTCCACTCCAGGAATTTGAGAGAAGCCCTTTGCAACTAGTCTAGCCTTATAAGTGTGTACATTACCATCCATGTCGGTCTTCTTTTTGAAGACTCATTTGCACCCTACTGTCTTACGACCTGGTACATTCTCAACCAAGTTCCAAACTTGATTGTCATACATGGACTGTATTTCGCTGTCCATTGCCTCTTTCCACTTGGCTGACTCAGGGCTTGCAATGGCTTCCGTGTAACTGTTAGGTTCATCCAGACCTATCAGTGTCTCATCACTGATAAGTGTATCTCCTTCTGCAGTAATATGGAATCCATAGTAATGCTCAGGAGCATTCCTAACCCTTGTGGAACGCCTCAGAGGTACAGACTTGTCAATTGGCTCAACAGGAGTTTCCTCCTCAAGTTGAGTGGTAGGGTTTGAAGTTCCTTCACCGCTTGACTCTTGAATTTATTCAAGATCAACTTGCCTCCCACTGTTTCCTTGGCTTATGAACTCTCTCTTTCTCTCTATAGAAAGCCCTCCTAGCTACAAAGACCACATTTTCACTAGGTCTGTAGAAGAGGTAACCAAAGGATTGCTGTGGGTAGCCGATGAAAATACACTTGTCGCTTCGGGGTTCGAGTTTATCATGAGTCTCGCGTCTCACGAAAGCCTCGCAACCCCAAATCTTGATGTGGTCTAGTTTGGGTACTTTACCAGTCCACATCTCATGAGGAGTTTTGGCAACTTTCTTTGTAGGGACTAGATTAAGGATAAGGGCGGCAGTCTCTAAGGCATACCCCCAGAATGAGATTGGTAGTGAAGCTAGACCCATCATGGAACGAACCATATCTAACAAGGTTCAATTACGCCTCTCAGCCACACCATTCAACTTTGGTGTCCTGGGAGGTGTCAATTGTGAGACTATCCCACATTCCCTTACATAGTCAAGGAACTCTGAACTAAGATACTCACCACCATGATCGGATCGAAGCATCTTAATGTTCCTGCCCAATTGATTCTCGACTTCCTGTTTAAATTCCTTAAACCTTTCGAAAGTCTCTGACTTATGCATGATCAAGTAGACATATCCATATCTACTGTAATCATCAGTAAAAGTCAAATAATAACGATTAGCATCCCTTGTGGCATGTTTGAATGGTCCACACACATCCGTGTGTACAAGGTCCAACAAACCTTCACCCCTCTCACAAGAACCTGTGAAGGGTGACTTTGTCATTTTTTCAAGTAAGCATGATTCGCAACTATCATCTGACCTTAGGTCAAATGACTCCAAGACTCCATCCTTTTGGAGTTGGCCTATGCGTTTATTGCTTATATGTCCAAGACGACAATGCCATAATGATGCTTTATCCAAGGTATTATTATTAATAGAATCAATACACAAAACATTATTTCCTAAGTTATCTACAACAGATACAACTTCATACACACCATCACAAGGTAATGCTTTAAAATAAAGAACATTATTAAAGAAAGCATCAATAGAACCAACTTCATTATTAAACGAAAAGGTAAACCCTTGTTTGTACAAAGCATGAAAGGAAATAATATTTCTTGCCATTCCTGGCGAATAACAACATTTATTCAAATCTAAATTAAACCCACTACTTAGCGATAAAGTATAAACTCCAATCTTGGTGACAGGTAAAGCTTTCCTATTCCCCATGATTAAGTTTATTCTTCCTTGCTCCACATTCTCACTTCTTCTTAGTCCCTGCAAGTCACAACAAATATGAATACCACAACCGGTATCAAGGACCCAAGATTTAGATGGGGTGAGTTATTAGAAATGATAGTGTAAATACCTGCATGGTTGGGTTTAACTTTCCCATCCTTCACATCTTGCTGGTATTTTGGGCAGTTCCGCTTCCAAAGTGATTTTTCATGGCAATAGAAGCATTCAGCCTCTTTTGGGTCAGAAGAAGGAGTGATGAAACCTTTCTTGGTTCCACTTGAAGAAGAGCCATCAAGGGTCCGAGCCTTGGTACCCTTCAAAGAGCTCTTTCTTTTCTTCCCTCGACTTTTCCCAATTGACAAAACCGGAGTAGAGTTTGGAGTAGGAGTGTTAACAACCGACTTCCCTTTAAGACCTGTTTCTGCAGTCTTGAGAAGTCCCTAAAGTTTGTTGAGTGTGACCTCTTCCTTATTCATGTGATATGTCATGCGGAATTGATCATAGCACGATGGTAAGGAGTGCAAAATGATATCTATTGCAAGCTCCTCAGGGAAGTTCACATTAAGCTTCAGCAAACAATCCACATACCTTTGCATTTTCTGCATGTGGCTCGTGACGGATTCCCTTTGCATTTTCTGCATGTGGCTCGTGACGGATTCCCCGTCCTTCATCATGGTTGTTATCATGGAGCAGATGATTTCATACCTCTCTTGTCGTGCACTTTGATGGTATCTTTCCATCAAATCTTGGTGCATTTCATAAGGGTAGAAATCCTCATAAGACTTTTGGGGTTCCGCTGTCATCGTGGCCATCATGATGCAAGCCACTTTCGTAGCATCCCTTTCATGTGCCTGAAAGTCAGCGATGGTCTCATCAATCTCCTTAAGCTCCTTGTCAAGGACATATTCGTTGTCCTCGTAGCGGGTAATCATCCTGATGTTTCTGATCCACTCATTGAAGTAGGATCCATCAAAAGTGACTTTCCCACACAAGTTCATAAGGATAAAGGAGCTATTACGGTTAGAGCCAGAAGCAGCATTGTTTGAAGACATCTGAAAGAAAAGGACAAGATTAGTTTAGATATTAGGAGAGTCCTTAATAAAACACCCAAATGTAATATTAAGGCTAGGATCCAATCACAATATATTATAACATGGAAGAGGTATGCCGTAATCCAAGCTATAACATATTTGAAAGGTAGGTGAATGACGATTCACTAATTTCCACCACGAAAACCGAAATATTAGATATTAGGTTTTTGATTGGTTCATAGAAATTCCTTGATTCTTTGAGATTCAATGAACTTTTCAAAGGCATGTTTCAATCTCGAGTGTGCCCTCCAAGTTTTGTGACTGGGATACCGAGGATCACAAAACGAGGTGTGAAGTAACCACGCAAATCACTTGGTACCCTTAAAGTTTATCACTCAATCGATGTGCCAGTAAACCACACACACTCCACCGATACTATAATAAACCTTAAGTCACCCTTTACCTACCTTGTTAAGTCCAAGTTAGTGTGTCGGTTAACCACACACTCTCCACCAACGACTTAAACAAAGTGTAAAGTGTAATTTCATGGATTAGCACCTTATTCACATTTTTCCTAAAGTAACTAAGATTGGGAATTTAATAAAACATTTAGTTACTTTATAATATTCATCATACTTTTAATGAGAATTTATAAGTCCTTGTCTTACCCGTTCGGCTAACGACCCTCCACCGGTCAAGCAAGCGGTGGGTGAGAGTGGACACCCATTAAGTTGCCATTTTATAGGCAACAACCTTATACCCACCTTATAGACCGGCTTCGTGAATGAGGCGTACTAGCGGTAAGACGACTTTGTTCTTATACATATATATAATTATTAAATCATAATAATATAAGTATAAGGGTTGAATTTTAACTTTTAAAATTCTAAGGGTTGGAACTAAAGTTTTTAGCTTGACTTTACTTGTTCCAAAACTTGAGGGGCAATTTTTGTAAACTTTCGAAACTTTTCACTTCTTGTAACTTACGAGTTTAATAGAGTAATAAAATGAAGACTCTTCATTTTTCTAACACTTGTGTTCTTTTAATGGTTTTTTAATCCAAGAGACTTTTGGTTTTCCATAACTTGAGGACAAGTTATGGATACCATTAAAACACATTATGATCAAGAATTAAACTACCACATAGGTTACAAATAATTCCTATGATCATCTAAACATCATAAGAACAAGAACAAGAACATAAGCACTTTCATGAATCAAAACTACACTTAAAACTTTGTAATTTTGATAACTAATTGTTGTAAATGAATTAGCAAGACATTACACCATCTAAAACAAGTTTTCAAGTACCAAAACAGTTTAGGGTAATGTTTCTAATCCATTTCCTGCAACTAAAGTTGAAAATCTGCACTCTGTTGACCCTACTCGCCGAGTGCATTAACCTACTCGACGAGTAGGTTGAAGATACAAGTGAACTCGACGAGTCCCCCCATGGACTCGACGAGTCCAGCAGTCAAACAACAAGTTTTTCGACTTTCTTCAACTTTTTATCACAAATAACAAACAAACAAGCCTAGGCTCTGATACCACTGATGGGTTTTGAGCATTCTAACACTTCCTAAGTGTACATGCAACCCTAATAACCTTGGATCTATTTTTGTCTAGTTACCATGCAAAGTTGAATTTCCAAGGTTATATTCCTATCTAGCATACATGGGGAACAATTTTAACTTGAATGAAAGATAAAATAACTTACCTTGTTGTTGCTTATGTTCCTTGAAACCTTGTGAGCCTAGCAACCCAAGTGTGATGCCTCAATTGCTTCACACAACACCAAATGCTCTTGGAAAGACTTTTGAGAGAATACACACTTCTTGAAATCGGCCAAGCCCTCTAGTTTCTTATGTGTAGCCGCTTTTGGTGGAGAATGGGACTTTTATATAGTGTTAACACATCTAGGGTTACACCATCTAAACCCTAATGTGTCATGACTCTTCATTTCCATGACCCATGGGTTTGTAACTCCCATGGAGCATCCATGGAGTATCCTATGGGTAGAACCCAACTTGATAATCCATGGAGCCTCTTAGCCCACTATACAAGATATGAATGATTTACATAATCAACCCATATATTTAATTAGTTATCCTTTGATCACTTAATTAATTCTAAATTAATTCTTGGTCAAACTAATCAAATAATATTATTAATATATTAGAACTTATAATATATTAATAATCTCCAAGTGTTATTTCTCTCATTTAGTCTATCCAATTGCATGGTGCCATGCAACCCAAATGGACCATGCCAGGTCGGGTCAAGTACTTACCCAAAATAGTTATGGACTTAGACACCTTATCGTACAGTAAACTCCTCAAAGGAGTGTTTTGTTGCCCTAATCCCTTCCAATGGACTAACCACCAAGTAGAAATGCTTCAAAGGACTTGCAAAACCTCAAAACAACATATGGTATTAAGGTGTAGAGTTTACGACCGTAATGGTCATTAAAAACGTAAACTCCAAAGGAGTTTACCCTTCAACTCCAAACACTCTAGCTTTGCCCTACAGACACTTAGATGCAACCCTTGTAATCTTTAACACTGAAACCAAACTGTTTTCATGTTCTAGAGTGTCCCAACTTAATTTATTAGTTATAAATTGGCTAATTAGTTATATATATGTTCATTATATGATAATTAGGCTCGTGTGTGTGTACAAGTATCCATTTGTCACCTAGCACCGTATCCGACACTTCAAACCAATCCACTCACTACAAGTGAGTTCATACTCCTTTAACTAACCTTTGAAATACTTTTAAATGTTTTAAATGCTTTTATGGGGGGAATACAAGTTGAATACTTATAGTTATTAAATCAATCACATGTGATTAATAACTACAAAACCAATGATTTTCTTACTGTTCAAACTGTTTATCAAACTGTTTTACAAATTCTTATACTTACCAAATACATTTAGTTAAGCTCTATTATACTTTTATCAATTGCATGTTTATGTATGTATACTTATATAAGCAATGTTTAAAAGGCTTAGGAATGTCTGCCCGCCCTATTTCCTTTTTGTTGTTGAGATGTGGTCTGGTGGGGTATTGGGTATCCATCCGAAGGTCGTTTCAATATTAGTTATATATCATGTGTACATATATAGTTATAAAAGTTCTTCCATATTCATACGTACCAGTTACATCATTAGTAAGTTACCATAGGGGTAGCACAGGATAATACTTATACTATTGCTAGAACAATGAGATGTTCAATGAGTCAGTTCTTTCATGAGTCGGTACTTATTACTATGAGAACATATACATTATATTACTATGAGAACATATACAACTATACTAAAAGAAGAACATTTACAACTATACTAGAAAGAGAACATTTACAACTTTACTAGGAAGAGAACATATACAATGATACTAGAACGAGTAACAATACATTACATATACATGAATATGTTAACAGAATTGTGATCCACTGTATCGGAGCATGCCTTAAATGTCATGGCCCGAGTTGTAGCTAGTGTCTCTTGGAGGGAGAGCGTGAGTTTGCATATAGTTCTATACTGGATTGACTATCCTACACCTTGCTGCTAGCTACAGCCGGACCTACAGATCTACGGGTGCCAAACGTCATACCTTTTTACGACATACATTGTCGTGTTTCTTAGTCGATAGTATGGTACAATTAATCACATAATACCTTGATACAAATCTGGTTTAAGGTAGGTAGTATAGCAGTAGTTCCTATAATACAACACTACATTACTACATTAATTTACCCTTTACATATATTTAGTGATCATTTCACTTAAACATTAATGTACAAACTATATTTTGGTTAATGATAGTTACATTTAGGAAAATTACACACTTTTACAAGAAACGAGCATACAAAGTAGTTAAGCCTTGGTAGAAGGCTACTTTTAATAGGAAATATAGGATTTCTTAAGAGATTTAAACTTTTACAAACACTTACAAACATTCACATACTTTTATCACCAATGTTTACAAACTCGTACTTCAAACCACGTTCAAACGTTTTGATACAAACACCGACACTAAAATACTTATGAACTCACCGGCTGTAATGCTGATACTCCCTTTCAAAATAACTTGTATTGTCAGGTCATCTGTAGACAGGTACCGAGGCCAGCTTTTGAGAAGATGGAGCGCATTCGAGACTCATCTTATTATTTTGATTTACATTTTTGGTGTATATAACTGTACAGAACACTCTTGTATTAAAATTATATATTTAATGCAATGGATGATGTTGTTTGCTTGTTTACTGTTATACTGTGTTGTGATACTTTACATGATGTCCTCTGCCCCAGAACGTTTCCGCCGTTCTCGGATTTGGGGTGTGACAGATTGGTATCAGAGCATTGTTTATAGTGAATTGAGTATATCAACCCATAAAAAATATACTAACTATAAACCCATTTAGGATTAAAACACTCTGACCAAGAGTCTATACTTAAATACTAAAATATTTAATTAAGTATACAAGTCTGCATTCATACTAAAATCAGTGTCACAATGACAAGAACAAAAGTATTACGATTGTTAAATACCACAAGTAAGCTCGGGCATGTATGGTTAGTCCTGGGAATGGCATAGCCTGTTCAACTATGCTGGTCCGAGGAGTGATTAGCATATGCCCTAGAATGGTTGTGATATGTTAACAAGTCTAAAAAATTACCAACAATACCACAAGGAAAACAATAGAACCTAAACTTAAAATACTATAGGAGTATTTTGTGCCACTACAATCTACTTATATACTAGATTCTTATACCTCTCTTCTTGCGTAGATTTAAATGGCTGGATTCCATCATGGCGACTCGTACTTCCCAAATGAAGGCAATGTTGGATGGCTTGAAGAAGAGCCCGAAGATGAGCATCCAATCCCTTTGGATGATCACCTCGCAGAAGGCTTTTCAGATGGATCTGACTCTAAGCTTGAAGTCAACAACCTACCGCCAGTAGGTTAAGCCCCAAACAACAATCCCCGACCAGCTTTCCCAGGTCCCACACCCTTATGGGCAACCAACTTGATTCGCTAGAGCGACGAATAGGGTCAACCCTTACCTTACTTTGGGGACCAAAGCTTCTAATATCTCAGTGAAGGTGGCTCTACGGATCGAGCTCTGCCCGTCATTGTCTGCAGAATAGCTCGTAATGTTGAACAAGGTCGAGCAGCCATCGACCGAGTCATGGAGATTGATGCCAACTCTGGTGTCAGCACAGTCTGCATCCGCCTTCTGGAAGAAGAAATGGAAAGGACCAGGAGAACCAATGAGACCCTGCAGCAACAGCTAGCTGCCTCCTGAGCCGAAGTCATAGAACTTCAAGTTCGTCAGAGGGCTCATGAACGACACCTTCAAGAGGTGGTTCGTCAAGTGGCAGACCTTAGGGTTCGCCCGACGAATTCCCATCGCCGTTAAGAGATGTCTAGCACATCTTTGTCTTTTTTTTAAAGAATAGTCGTTAGTATCTGTGCTCAAAGTAGCACTTGTCTGTAAAATATTTGTAACTTTCAGAACTCTAACTTGGAATCTAGGAACTATCAAACTTTTCCGTATGGTATGATGTAAGACCTACTGTCAGGTCAATTTTTCCCTGAACTTGTTACATCGATAATACCAGTACTATAGACAGCTATCTAATATGTGGGGAAAATCTTTACACTAGTGTTTTCCTACTAATCTTCTATGTTGTGATCTCAAACACTCATTCAACTGTTGGGCTATGGTTAGTTAGTCCATGTGTCACTCTCACCCCGCTTATAATTGATTCTTACCATTGTATTCAACTTTATAAACTTTCAGCAGAAAGATGCCTCCTCGCAAATCTCCCAGGAATAACCCTGCACCACCACCACCTCCTCCTCCTCCGGTCATCGATACTGCAGCCCTGAATGCTGCAGTACTTGCGGCAGTGGCAACTGCCATGGGTCAGTATCACTCCAATGATGTCAGCAGAGGTGGAACCCCTGTTGACTCTATTCCTGCTGAAATCCCTGTGCGCTTGAGAGAGTGCTCCTACAAGGATTTCACCAACTGCAAGCCGAAGTCCTTCAAGGGAACCGACAGTGTCATTGCCCTCTCGCAATGGTTCGAGAAGACTGAATCAGTCTTCAAAATTTTTTCGTGCCCTGCTGCGAGCAAAGTCAAATATGTCGCGTGCACCTTTGAAGAAAAAGCCCTGACATGGTGGAACGACCATGTTAAAGCACTAACTCTTGTAGTGGCCAATGAAATGGGTTTGGAAACCATGAAAGACCTCATGATTGAGGAATACTGCCCGAGGGGCGAGATCCAGAAATTGGAGCAGGAGATGTGGAGCCTAACCATGAAGGGCTCTAACATAGTCTCATAAACCACCATGTTCAGCGAACTGGTGGCCCTCTGCCCCAATATGGTTCCCACTGAAGGGAAAAAGATCAAGAGGTACATATGAGGGGTAGTGCCTCCGTATCAGGGAAATGTCCTATCATCAAACCCTGCTACCTTCGATAGTGCCAAGCGACTGGCACATCGATTCATTGACCATGGAGTCAAATCCCCTTCAGCGACAACAACCCTAGCCATCTCAGAACCCTCCAAACCTGCTGACACTAAGTGGAAGTTCTGGGAGGACAAGAAGAAACGGTGAGCTGTCAAAAAGCAACAAATTGTGGCACTGCATGCCGCAATAACCCCTGCTACTGCTACTGCTACTGCTTTGGTGAGGAAGTATGCTGGACGTTTTCGTAAGTGCAACAAATGCAACTTCAAACACAACGGCCCCTGCTGTGAAATGCAATGCTCGAACTGCAACAAGAAAGGACACACTGTCTGTTTCTGTAAATCTCCGGCGCGGCCGATCACCCAAGTCCCCAGCACTGGCGTGAGCCAGGCTTGCTATGGATGTGGCGAGGCGGGCTACTATAAGAGGGACTGCCCCAATGAAAAGAATGTTGGCGGATTGGGAAGAGCACTAACGATAGGCCATGGGGAAGCAGTTCCTGACCCGACGGTGGTGACTGGTACGTTCCTCCTCGATAACTCCTATGCATCCATTATGTTCGATAGTGGAGCGGAGCGAAGCTTCGTGAACCATAAATTTGCTCGCATATTTAAACAACAACCGTACACACTTAAAGAATGATTCACAGTAGAAATAACTAATGGAAAAACTGAAAGCACGAATAGCATATACTTAGGATATACCCTAACTCTAGATAACCATTCATTTCCAATCGACCTTATGCTGGTCTCGATTAAAAGATTCGACGTCATCATCGACATGGATTGGTTGAGTCTTCTTTGCGCCGACATCATGTGCTAAGAGAAAGCAGTCTGTCTAAACCTCCCGTCTAACGAAACTCTTGTCATCTACGGTGACAAACCCGGTGCGAGTCTTGGTATTATCTCAAGTATTCAAGCACAAAAGTATCTACATAAGGAATACCATGCATTCCTTGCTCACATTGTCGATACGAGCCTCGAAACGGAAGAACTAAAGAACCTTCCAGGAGCGAACGACTTTCCCAACATCTTCCCAGATGAGCTACCAGGATTACCTCGGCAACGACAGGTTGAGTTCAGAATCGACTTAGTCCCAGGAGCTACCCCAGTAGCCAAGTCACCCTACCGATTAGCACCAACACAGATGCAGGAACTATCTGGTCAACTTAACGAACTGCTCAGCAAGGGCTTTATAAGACCAAGTTTCTCGCCTTGGGGAGCACCGGTCTTGTTTGTTAAGAAGAAAGACGGATCATTCCGTATGTGTATCGACTACAAAGAACTCAACAAACTGACGGTCAAGAATCGTTACCCTCTACCTCGCATAGACGATCTATTTGACCAACTGCAAGGGGCGAACTACTTTTCCAAAATTGATCTAAGATCCATATATCACCAGTTATGAGTGCTAGAGGAGGATGTTCCAAAGACAGCCTTCCGAACTCGTTATGGACACTAGGATTTCATGGTGATGCCATTCGGATTGACCAATGTGCCTGCAGTTTTCATGGATCTGATGAATAATGTATGCCGACCCTACTTGGATCAGTTCGTCATTGTCTTCATTGATGACATCCTGATCTACTCCCGAAGTAGGGAAGTGCATGGAGATCACCTGCGACAAGTTCTAGGAACTTTACGAATGGAGAAGCTCTATGCGAAGTTCTCTAAATGTGAATTTAGGATCCGAAGAGTCGAATTCTTAGGACACATGGTAAGCGAAGAGGGAATCCACGTGGACCCATCCAAAATTAAGGCCATTGAGAACTGGTCAGCACCGAAGACACCTACAGAAATTCGTCAATTTCTAGGTCTCGCTGGCTATTACCGCAGGTTCATATAGAACTTCTCCTGAATTGCGAAACCTCTTACAACACTGACCCAGAAAGACTTAGCCTTTGACTGGGAAGAGAAACAGGAGAGAGCGTTTGAAACGCTCAAGCGATCCTTGAGCACCCACCAATACTATCCCTCCCCGAAGGGATTGAAGACTTCATTGTCTATTGTGACGCGTCAAATCAAGGGCTCGGTTGTGTTTTGATGCAACAGGGTAAGGTCATCGCCTACGCCTCGAGACAACTGAAGACACACGAAGTTAACTACACCACACACGATCTTGAGTTGGGGGTAGTTGTGTTTGCCCTGAAGATCTGGAGACATTACCTGTATGGCACAAAAAGCACAATTCTTACCGACCACAAGAGTTTACAACACATATTCGATCACAAGGATCTCAAAATGTGACAACGACGGTGGGTCGAACTACTCAATGACTATGAATGCGATACTCATTATCATCCGGGTAAAGCCAACGTAGTAGCAGACGCCCTAAGTTGAAAGGAATATTCTAGTCGAAGAGTCAAATCATTGACAATGACTATCCATTCACACTTGTCTAAGCAAATTCAGGCGGCTCAGCTTGAAGCCATGAAACCCGAAAACGTGACGAGTGAATCCCTTAGAGGAATGGATAAGAATCTAGAAACCAAGGGTGGAAGAGCCTTATATTTCATGAACCAGATCCGGACACCGAAGCACGGTGGTTTCCGAGACTTGGTCATGACCAAGGCGCACAACACTCGGTATTCCGTCCACCCAGGTTCAGATAAGATGTATCTGGATCTTAAAAAGTTATAATGGCGGCTTAATAAGAAAGCAGAGATTGCTACCTTTGTAAGTAAATGCCTTACTTGCACAAAGGTTAAAGTCGAGTATCAGAAGCCCTCCGGTTTACTACAACAACCAGAGATTCCAGAATGGAAGTGGGAGCGGATCACTATGGATTTCATAACCAAGTTGCCCAGGACAACGGGTGGACTTGATACAATATGGGTCATCGTCGATAGATTGACCAAGTCTGCACACTTCCTGCCTATCAAAGAAACTAACAAGATGGAGAAGCTTACGAGAACATACATTAGGGAAATCGTGGGACTGCATGGTGTACCTATATCCATTATCTCCGATAGAGATAGTAGGTTCACCTCAAGATTCTGGCAATCACTACAACATTCCCTGGGAACAAGGCTGGACATGAGCACGGCCTACCATCCTCAGACCGATGGACAAAGTGAGAGGACCATCCAAACACTGGAGGAAATGTTGAGAGCCTGTGTGATTGACTTTGGAAAGGCATGGGATACTCATTTACCCCTTGTCGAATTTTCCTATAATAACAACTATCACACGAGCATCAAGGTTGTTCCATTTGAAGTCCTCTATGGCCGGAAGTGCAGATCCCCTCTGTGCTGGGCTGAAGTGGGTGATACCCAGTTAGCTAGGGGGCAAGTTTCTGACAGTACTCTCACAGGCCCGAAAATCATTCGGGAAATGACAGAGAAGATCATTCAGATCCGTGAACGATTGAAAGCCTCTAGAGATTGACAGAAAAGCTACGCAGACAAACGAATGAAACCTTTGGAATTCCAGGTGGGAGACCAAGTCCTTCTTAAAGTCTCACACTGGAAGGGCTTGATACGCTTCGGTAAGCATGGGAAGCTCAATCCGAGATACATAGGGCGTTTCGAGATTCTCGCAAGAATCAGCCCTGTAGCTTACAAACTCAATCTACCTGATGAACTTCCTAACATACATTCTACATTCCATGTCTCTAACTTGAAAAAGTGTCTGTCTAACGAGACTCTTGAAAAACCACTCGACGAGATCGAGATCAACGAAAGCCTCAACTTCGTGGAAGAACCAGTAGAGATCATGGACTGTGAGGTCAAGCAGACGAAGGAAAGCCGCATCCCGATTATGAAGGTTCACTGGAACACCAAGCGAGGACCGAAACTCACGTGGGAGCGCGAGGATCAAATGAAATTGAAATATCCTCATCTATGCGATTAGTTATCTGTAAACACCTTAATTGCTTAGACTTTAATTTCGGGACGAAATTCCCTTTAACGGGGGGATGATGTGACAACCAGAAATTTTTAATTGGTCAAACCCTAAAAGTCAATCACTTCAATTTATAAGTCAATTACTTTATTAATTATTTTTAGCAAATTTATAGTTCGTTTGATTATTTTAATATTATACTTTAAACGAACGGGTGAAAGGAAGTGTCGTCTTGGGTCTTGAAATTGCTAAACCGTAAACACCTCGTGTCTTAGAAGTTCACGGACAAACTTTTATGTTTGGGCTGAAAAATCTTCCAAAAAACCGTGAACTCATGCTTTAAGCATGAGTTTACTCCTCAAACTAGTCATTTTATGTTTACTCCCCAATCACTAAAAAGAGTAAACTCAAAAACACTCTCAAGTATCATCCAAGATTTAATTCAAGATCTTCAAACTTGTAAGTGTTCTAGCTATTTCAAGTTGATATATCACTTAATCTAGTGATTATACACCTTTTCATCAATCCATTTTTATGTTTTGATTATATTTGAAAAACACCAAAGTCCACCATTTTTATGTGTTTATGGTTTGCGGACCTCCCAAAACCGTAAACACCCTAAAGTATGTTTATTTGGGCCATACTCCTTCCTTAGGCCTAAAAACTAACCTAGACAATTACCTTGATAAGTTAAGGACTTGAAAACATGGCATTACCATTTTCCATATGGGTTTACGGTAGTAGACCCAATAGGAAATGATCATGAGGCCGTAAACTCCTTAAAGGAGTGTTTTGTTGCCCTAATCCCTTCCAATGGACTAACCACCAAGTAGAAATGCTTCAAAGGACTTGTAAAACCTCAAAACAACATATGGTCTTAAGGTGTAGAGTTTACGACTGTAAACCCTAGAGTTTACTGCCGTAAACTCCTTTGGTAATGGTCATTAAAACCGTAAACTCCAAAGGAGTTTACCCTTGAACTCCAAACACTCTAGCTTTGCCCTACAAACACTTGGATGCAACCCTTGTAATCTTTAACACTTAAAACAAAGTGTTTTCATCTTCTAGAGTGTCCCAACTTAATTTATTAGTTATAAATTGGCTAATTAGTTATATATATGTCCATTATATGATAATTAGGCTCGTGCGTGTGTACAAGTCTCCATTTGTCACCTAGCACTGTATCCGACACTTCAAACCAATCCACTCACTGCAAGTGAGTTCATACCCCTTTAACTAATCTTTGAAATACTTATAAATGTTTTAAATGCTTTTATGGGGGAATACAAGTTGAATACTTATAGTTATTACATCAATCACATGTGATTAATAACTACAAAACCAATAATTTTCTTATTGTTCAAACTGTTTTACAAATTCTTATACTTACCAAATACATTTACTTAAGCTCTGTTATACTTTTATAAATTGCATGTCTATATATGTATAGTTATATAAGCAATGTTTAAAAGGCTAAGGAAGGCCTACCCACCCTATTTCCTTTTCGCCGTTGAGATGTGGTCTAGTGGGGTATCGGGTATCCGTTTGAAGGTCGTTTCAATATTAGGTATATATCATGTGTAGATATATAGTCATAAAAGTTCTTCCATATTCATACGTACCAGTTACATCATTAGTAAGTTACCATAGGGGTAGCACAGGATAATACTTATACTATTGCTAGAACAATGAGATGTTCAATGAGTCAGTTCTTTCATGAGTCGGTACTTATTACTATGAGAACATATACAGTATATTACTGTGAGAACATATACAACTATACTAAAAGAAGAACATTTACAATTATACTAGAAAGAGAACATTTACAACTATACTAGGAAGAGAACATATACAACGATACTAGAACGAGTGACAATACATTACAAATACATGAATACGTTAACAGAATTCTGATCCACTGTATCGGAGCATGCCTTCAATGTCATGTCCCGAGTTGTAGCCAGAGTCTCTTGGAGGGAGAGCGTAAGTTTACGTATAGATCTATACTGGATTGACTATCCTACACCTTGCTGCTAGCTACAGCCGGACCTGCAGGTCTGCGCGTGCCAAACACTATACCTTTTTACGACTTACATTGTCGTGTTTCTTAGTCGATAGTATGGTACAATTAGTCGCATAATACCTTGGTATAAATCCGGTTTAAGGTAGTTAGTACAGCAGTAGTTCCTACAATACAACACTACATTACTACATTAATTTACCCTTTACATATATTTAGTGATCATTTCACTTAAACATTAATGTACAAACTATATTTTGGTTAATGATAGTTACACTTGGGAAAATTACACGCTTTTACAAGAAACGAGCATACAAAGCAGTTAAGCCTTGGTAAAAGGCTAATTTTAATAGGAAATATAGGATTTCTTAAGAGATTTAAACTTTTACAAACACTTACAAACATTCACATACTTTTATCACCAATGTTTACAAACTCATACTTTAAACCACGTTCAAACGTTTTGATACAAACAACGACACCAAAATACTTATGAACTCACCAGCTTTAATGCTGATACTCCCTTTCAAAATAACTTGTATTGTCAGGTCATCTGTAGACAGGTACCGAGGCCAGCTTTTGAGAAGATGGAGCGCATTTGAGACTCATCTTATTATTTTGATTTACAGTTTTGGTGTCTATAACTTTACAAAACAGGCTTTTATTAAATTATATATTTAATGCAATGGATGATGTTGTTTGCTTGTTTACTGTTATACTGTGTTGTGATACTTTACATGACGTCCTCTGCCCCAGAATGTTTCCACCGTTCTCGGTTTTGGGGTGTGACACATTATTAACGTTATAGTTTGGTACATTTAGCATGCTTTTAAATATGACTTGTGCTTGTTTATTTGCTAGGATGTCCAGATAAATCTAGCTACTTCTTTTAGCTAGATGAAGTTGGAAATCATGGTTCTAATAACTTAGTTTTGCTTTACTTGTTGGTTATGACCTGTATGTGATTGATTGAACCTAGCATGTTTGATTTAATATTTGATTGCTTTAAATTCTCCTTCATTGTAGTTAGTGAATACGAATTTGCATGAATTTGAATACCTAATAATTCAGTGAACGCTAGTTTATTAGAGCTAAGGTCAAACCAATCTTAGATAAGTAATTGAACTATTGAATTAAGTTGTGCTAGAGAACTCATATTATGACCATAAGTGTGTTTTCCTATTAAATAACTGATTTTGTGTTAACTATGATGTAACCATCATAGACTTACATGAATTAATTAATGTTAGTAAATTTAGAACTAAATTGCTAATGCTATCTTAATTTGTAACCAACAATAATTGTCATAACTAACTTATAAACCATTGAGGGAAAGTGGATTCGAACTAATAGAAGTGTTGTGTTTATTGATTGTGATGAGTTTATAAAACTCTTTGATCGATTAAATCTTATAACAGGTAAATCGAGAAAACGAAAAACAATAAGATAAAGCACAAGAATAAATCTGAATTTGTCAAATGATTCAATTGATTCAATCCTCAGCAGAGCTCGATGAAGAACTTCCGCTATAGAGGATTCTAGGGTTACAAAAGATAAGAACGATGAACGCTATTAAAAATCTCTGTCAAATCTTACGTTCTAGGATGCATGCAAGCATCTATAAATATTAAACCCTACAAAAGAACTCACGGATGGACAGGCCCATACCAGAGACTAAAATGGACTAACTATCGAGCCCAAGACGCAACACTAACTGGAGCTAACAATCTCCCCCTTTGCGTCAATTGGAGCAAGACTATTACTTCTTCTTGCTAAGTCCAGCTGCAGGAACCTTCTTAGTGGTGTCAAACAGACGAGGGATGAGAGCGAGGATTGTCTGTTTGAATCGAATGTACCACTGGATCATATCATCAAAGTACTTCTTGTCGTCTGCTGAGTTTTGCGTGCAACAATGAATGATACCCAAAACATGTTCCAGGCATGCAGTGGTGTAGAGATGTTTGTCTGCCAAAGCGAACATGAAATTTTGGCCTTCGTTTTTGGTAAACATGACACAATATCTCTTTGGGTCTATCTTCCCCATCTGCATCATGTTCAGATCACTTGCTGAGCCAACAGGAGAAATAGTAGGCTTTTTCTTGAAAATGCTAGCGATCTCCTGATCCATCTTGACAACTTCCATGATGTAGCAAACAAGCATCCTCTAGAAGTGATCGATTATCAGACCATACTTAGCTTAATTTGTGAGAAGGATGTTGTGCAAAATTATCCAATCATGTGGATTCAAATTGGGAAGATCAGCAAGCGAAATGGCATGTTCGGTCTTGGCAAAGCCTCTCAGCACCTTGAACCGAATGTTTGTGAAGTTCCCTTCCCGATACGGCTTGAGGACCCGAACGTTGACAATCTTCTGAGCGCTCTAAGTTTGATACTGTGGTTGGGCAGCTCTTAGATAGAATTCGACCAGATCCCTGTCAACCTTTGGATGAGGATGAGGGATATCTACAACGTTGTCAAAGGCATGGAAGATGAAGGCCTTTCGGGTCATAGGCATGTCGAACTGAGAATCGACAGAGTTAACGCGATCCAGTGAAATGACCGGTTCGAGCTACAAGATGCTTGGGGTTTCAATCGCTTCCTTTAAACGTTTCTCAAGAGTCCATGGAGGAAAAAGAGTTTTCCTACTCTCAAGACGGTCGTGAGCCTCTTTCATCTTTCTTTCAGCTTCCTCAGCCTCTCTAGCAACTCGAGCGCTCACACCAGCATCCTTATCTCGACTTTGCCTTTTTAAGAGATCAGCAATCGTCTCTTTGTCGTCGTCGCTATCTTCAGCAATTTGCTTCCCTTTATCTTTGACACCCGAACCTGAGGCTTGACCTGTTGAGGGAGGTTCGATTGTTTTTGTTGGTGTAGAAGTTGGAGGCGGTTGAGATACATCCTTTCCCCCTTGTTTCGGAATGGACACGAACTCAAGGAGCCCTTCAATTTTGCTCAGGAGAGAAAGGGCGGGAGCAAGCTTTTCCACAAGAGTACGCCTCACTAAGTAGTTTAATATTGGATCATGTGCTTCCAGGATGTTTGAAAGGGAGGCGTGGACATCCGAAACACATGATGAAATCACTTCTCTTTCAGATAGAAGAGACTCAATCTCCTTTTGAGAATTGGAGAGTTGAAGATTCTTGACCTTAAGAGCAGTGGTCTTTCTAGCGAGAGCGTCCATGAGAGAGTTCTCGGCAGCAAGATCTGTTGGATTAATGTCTAAGTCCATAACTATATTTGGTATGTACTTGACCCGACCCGGCATGGTCCATTTGGGTTGCACTTCACCGACACAATTTATATGGATAATCTTTTGAGAATAGTATGTTTATGATTAATATTAATATATTATAAGTTCTAATATATTAATATGGAATCATATTATTTAATTAGTATTGATCAAGAATTAATTTATAATTAATTAAGTGATCAAAAGGAACTAATTAAATATGGACTCTTATATATATGGAATGGGCCAAGTTCATTTAGGTTGGGCTAAGCTTTCATGGATAGTCCATGGAGTGTTTAACCCATGGATCCTAGGAAATGAAAGGTCATGGGTATTAGGGTTTAACCCTAATCCTCCATACTATATAAAGATGTCTTTGGTTGGTGAAATTGGCACTAGTGTGAATACACTAAAGAAGGGCTAGCCAATTTCATTAGAGAGAACCAAGTAATCATATTCTCTAAAGTATTCCAAGGCGTCTTGGTGATTTGTGATTCCACTTGAGGCTTCCACACTATTGGGGCTAAGCTCTTAAAGCTTGAAGACATCAAGCTACATCAAGAGGTATGTATTCTATCTTGTTACATTCATAGTTTTTGTATGCTAGATTAGGATAATACCTTGGATGTTCTTATTTGCATGTATAATAGAGAAAACATAGATCCAAGGTATTTAGGGTTGCCTGTACACTTAGGAAGTGTTAGAATGCTCCAAACCCAACAGTGGTATCAGAGCCACGGGTTGTTTTCTGTTATATTGATGCAAGTATTTTATTTTCAAAGTTGAAAAAAAAAAGGAAAAAAAAACATGAAGTTTGTCAAATTTTAAGATAATTACTTGTTCTTGTGAAAAACTAATTATTTGTAAAATTTGAATAATTTGCTTTATGAGTTGAATTAGGTCAAATTTAATAAAAGATAAAATAATATGATTATTTTATTAGTTTTAAAAGTTTGATCTAAAGAGTTTTATTTTTTGAAACCTCCATAAGTTATGGATATGAAAAGGTTTTAAAAAAAAATTGATTCAAAGTTTTTTATGGAGTTACAAAACTTGGTCTTAATGTTTTAAAGAATTCCATAACTTGTTCTTAAGATATGGAACATGAAAAGTTTTTTTTTGTGTTATCTTGTTTTATGAGTTAATTTAGATTGATGAAAAATATTATTTGTTAGTTGGTTTTAATCCAAATTAATCTAAAAGAAGTTCATAAAATGTGTTTATGTAACTTAAAAGTCACATTTATGAATCTTAAAACTCATAAAGTTGGCAATGGTTACAAAATGAAGAGTCTTGTGTCATTGAATAATTTTTTATGACTCCATAACTTGTCCTCAAGTTATGGAAGTTCAAGAGTCACTTCATTAAAGAAAAATATGTAACCATAATTAAATCCATAAGTTATAAAATAAAGAAAAGTTAATTCTTTTATTAGTTTAAAGTCTTCCATAACTTGTCCTCAAGTTATGGAACTTGAAGAGTTTTTGGATTAAAACTACTTTAAACACATAAGTTATGGAATTAATTAGTTTTGAATAGTTTCAAAACTTGCCCTCAAGTTTTGGAATTTGTAAAGTTTTCTCTTATGAATACTTTAATTCCAAGTTAGCCCTTAGAATTTTAAAAGTTAAAATTCAACCCTTATACTTTATAATATTATAAGTTAATAATATATATATGTATAAGAGTAAAGTCAGTCTTACCGCTAGTACGCCTCATTCACGAAGCCGGTCTATAAGGTGGGTATAAGGTTGTTGCCTATAAAATGGCAACTTAATGGGTGTCCACTCTCACCCATCGCTTGCTTGACCGGTGGAGGGTCGTTAGCCGAACGGGTTTGACAAGACTATAATTCTCCTTCATTAAAAGTATTAATGATAATACTAAGTAACTAAACTCTTAATAATACCCAATCTTAGTTACTTAGGAAAAATGTGAATAAGGTGCTAACCCATGAAATTACACTTTACACTTTGTCTAAGTCGTTAGTGGAGCGTGTGTGGTTAACCGGCACACTTACTTGGACTTAACAAGGTAGGTAAAGGGTGACTTAATATTTATCATAGTATCGATGGAGCGTGTGTGGTTAACCGGCACATCGATTGAGGGGTAATTTATTAAGGGTACCAGGTGATTTGCATGGTTACTTCACACCTTGTTTTGTGATCCTCGGCATCCCAGTCACAAAACCTGAAGGGCACACTCGAGATTGAAACATGCCTTTGAACAGTTCAATGAATCTCAAAGATCTAGGAGTTTCAAAACCAATTAAAACCTAATAATACATTAAGTTTATCTTGGTGGAAATTGGTGAATCGTCATTCACCTACCTTCAAATATTTTATAGCTTGGATTACGGCATACCTCTTCTAAGTTATAAAATAGTTTGTTGGGTCCTAGCCTTAATATTTCATATTGGGTGTCATATTAAGGACTTTAAATCAACTATCTTGAATATCTCCCAAAAGATGTCTGTAATAGACACCTATGATCTTCCCAAATCTAGTGAAACAAGGTTTCCTAAATGAAGATGATGTCCTTTGGAAATCATACTTCTTTCACCTCCTCCAATTATTCTCCCCAACCCACAAGTTCTTGAAAAGTTTAAGGTCACTCAAGCCCTATTGGCAAGGCAAGGTCTAGGTGTGAGCACATCTTGGAGATGTAGTCACATATTGACAAGCCGGGAGAGTTGGGTGTCAAAGTCTTGAGAAAGTTGGTGGTTCAATCACTTTCTAAGTCACATAGTGAGTTCCTTTAGGACACCTATGAAACAGACTATGACAAGACCCTTAACGATCTTATCTATTTGCTAAGATCAACTTCCTAAAACTTTATGGACATTGACAATGATGACATTGGATATCCAGTAAAGCATTCTCTTCCCAATGGAAAGGGATCGGCCATAGTCAACTCGGTTGACCAAATGGTAAAGAGAAAAGCTAAGTCTGTGATAGTCTCGTGTACCATTATCAAAGGGTCCATATGTTTATATTGCCAAGGGAAGGGGCATTGGTTGCGAAGCTGCCAAATTTACCTAAGGATGTTAAAGTCAATAAGTTTGACTCTACTTCAGGTAAAGACCACTATCTAACTCTGTTAAGTTTCTATTCTGAGATTCCTGATACATGATGTGACTGGGTCACATGGTGATGTTTTAAGAATCAAAGAAAAGTGAAGAAACTTAAAGAAAGAATATGTTGAATCTGATGGCTTAGATGGATTTCTATCGCATAGTTTGAAGATCGGATTCTTGAGCAACTTCTTAGGAGTTATGAGATATTGCTTAGGAATAGATAACAACAAGTTTTCATATGGATTGTAAGGATAAGTTTTTCCGCAAAGTTTTAAAATAAAAGAAAATTTTTTTGATTTTATTTATTTTAAAATATCCTTACAATGGCTTTTGAGGAAAAATTGTTGCTTATATGATTCCATTAAAAGCAAGAGTGGAAATATGAAATTGATTCTTTCATTTGTGCTAATGTCTAGATTTACCAAATAAGGAAAGATTCTCATCACCCAAGTTTCAATTGGACCGGAACTTGGAATCATGCAAGTTGTATAGCATGATGAATGAGAACTTTCAAGTTTTGGAAAATTAAGACTATTTACTCGGCCACATGGATGTGTGAGTCAAGTAAAGGACTAAGGGATCGAGTACACATTCTTGTGCACTGATTAAGTCCACCACAAAAGATTGATAAGACTATTCGTCATAGTTTACTAAAGCTCAGTAAATATGATTATACTTACAAGCTTAAGTGTAACTCTGAGACATTGGAAAAGGTTCCAATGTATGGCAGGGCGAATAAGAAGAATCAAATTAGGCAGAAGGATAAAAGTTTCTCATATCTGAAAAGATGGGAGAGTACTTTAGTATCAGTTTTGTGATCATCTTAATGATTAAGAAACCATATCAAAATTAGTTCTCTAAGGAAATCTTAGTGCATTCTTATGACTAAGAAGAGGAACTTGAATTGTTGAAATGGTTAAATCAAGAAGATGAGTCATACTTCGTTCCAATACAAGTCTTAGAGTCATACTCCAAGATTGTCATTTGAGTGACATGTCTTAAAGAAGGTTTAAAACACTTGTCAAATGTAAGAGTAAAAGTTTTCTACTCTTGTACATTTGAAATTGGTAAGTTGTGATGTTTTGGATAAAACAAAGACCAACTTAGGCCAATTGGGTAAAGTGTTTTTCTTGATTAGAATCCACACTATCTCTTGGATGTTTGACAAGGGAGTCTTATATGTCAAGAGGACAGTGGGAGTCTTAAAGGTCTTGAAAGTCTCAAGAAATAATCAAGAATAAAACCTGAAGTTCTTCACTAGCACACGACTTGAGGTTTATAACCTATCGTGTTGACATATCTGTGCCCATTCCAGTTAAATTTGGCTTTGCATATGAGTTCTTAGAGTTCTCAGTTTGTTGCATAACAACTTGGAAGCAATGGCAGGCCCTTGAGCTGCCAGGTGGCAAGAAGTTAAGATTGAGTCAATCCATATGGTTTTGGATTTGTCATTATCTTTGTCTTGTGATTATGGTTTGACAAATTCATATGGGTAGGAACTCATACACCATATAAATCTAAGTGTCATAAGGTTTCTCTCCGATTCATGAAAATGATGGTGAGGAAACGCTTTCACTAAGTAGATTTTACGAAGATATCAATTGTGTTATTTGCATTTTCAAAAGTCGTTAGTGGAGCGCGTGTGGTTAACCGGCACACTAACATGGACTTGTGAGAAATGGCAAATGCCTAAGCAATTGAGACCATGATTACGGTATCCCTTTTCATGGTTCTTGAAATTGCTTAGATACACAGGTGAGCTATCTACGGAAAGGGTGTATGAATCTAAATTTCAGACTGTCCAGCTGATTTCTGAGTACATGTCGAAGCTAGTGGGAGCATAAGTGTTATGCTAATAATCATCATGTTAGTGGGAGCATGATAATTATGATAAGTATTGCAAGTCAGCAATGTTAATTATAGAAAACAAAAGTTTCAATTGGGAAAAAGTTGTTTTGCTATAATTAAGGGAGAGGGAATTATGCTTCATCTCAAATCTATAAGCTTAGATCGTGAGGTTTTAATCATTTAGTCAAGGATATATATGAATTTCATGTTGGAATGGCTCAACATAAGGAAATTCTGTATATGGGTCCATTATTTGCGTTCTAAAATTCGATTATGATTACGGCATCCCTTTTCATAATCTGAATTATGAGAACTTGGCAAATTGAAATGGAAATATTATAGCAAAAGACTGGTTTAGTCTTTATGTAAGACATCATGAATCGTGTCCCATATGCTTCGGATATAGGATCAATTACATGTGCTATATTCATCCGTTCTAAAATTTTCCAAATGCCTGGGGCATTAAGAAGGGAAAAGGTTTAGAACTGGATATGACTAAAAGGATTAAACAATTGTCGAGGACAATCTAAGGTTTACCAAAGATTGGTTACTCAAGGAGAATTGGAAGTATAGTGATAATTCTGGAAGGACCATATTGACATAATCTGTAAGGAGGCAACTCTTGTTCAGAAGTGATAGTCAAAATGGAATCTGGAAATGTTTCAAAGTTAGAATTTTCAATCTGTGTAAGATTAAGGAAACTTAATGCAAGAAGGATATTTCCAAGGAGTTGATCTCCTTTGGAATACTCTGTAATGATTGTTGCCAAGTCTTTATGACTTTGTGCATAATCATTACGAGAGGATCAATGCATTTAAGTTTAGAATCTAACAGATTTCAGTAAATGGCATGAATTTGGAATTCTTGCATTTGCAGTAAGGATTTGGGAGTGTGAAAAGAGAATCATTGAAGTTATGTTCAATTGATCTAGTTCACAAAGTAAGGATCATAGATAAACATAGTATGCATACTTGGTGTGTGGCATGACTAGTGTTTAAGAAAACATAGTGTACATGCTTGGAGCATGGGACAACTATTGTTTTAAATTCAAGAATAAAGTTGATAGCTGAAACAGTATACAATGAATAATGTGTAATCATATGGTGATAAATAAAAGGTGTTTTATTTATGTTCAAAGATTTGATACCATATTGGATTCAATTATTATTGTGTTTCACTTTGCATGTTTTGACTTCCCGAATAAACTAGGTTATTCTTCCGGAATGACTAAGTTATTCAAACCATCCACAGTCGGTCATATGTTGGAAGTAGATATGAATTAAGACTGTCATGGGTTGGCTTGTAGAGGTCTAAGGTGTTGGACAAAGGGCTACAACACTCATGAGTGCTCATAAGTTCTGAGTATTGGATTCAACCCGCGCTCATTGGAATCACTTCATGGATTTTATCACGAGTGATCATGAGACGATAATATCTTATATTCTTCAAACCTAGAGATATGAGTTGTTACTATGAGTTGGTTGTACATTGATTGCACGAAAACGCATTTGGTAACTCGGTGCTATAAAACGTGCCTTTGTGTATGATTCAACAAGTAGTAGAACAAGCCATATGAGTCGAAGTTTATCCATTCCTTTTACCTTCGGGATAAAAGCGATATCTGTGGGCCCCTCGATGATTTGATGATGACAAATGGAAGTGCTCGGCCGGGCCAGGAATGATTTGATTCGTTCAATTAGTCAGTCGTCATAAATCGGAAATCGGGAAACAACAAATGGACAGAGAGAATGATTATAATCCATGTCTCAGTCCATATGATATCTAGAATGGAGGAATATATGATCCCTTATCTAATGGACAAGTTCGTTGACAAGATCAGAGTTCGACAGCAGCTTTAAGAGCTACGATTGCCAGTTAGGTTTGAAGTCATACGCAATAATAGTTTTAGACTTATCCAAGTGGGAGACTGTTGGATTAATGTCTAAGTCCATAACTATATTTGGTATGTACTTGACCCGACCCGGCATGGTCCATTTGGGTTGCACTTCACCGACACAATTTATATGGATAATCTTTTGAGAATAGTATGTTTATGATTAATATTAATATATTATAAGTTCTAATATATTAATATGGAATCATATTATTTAATTAGTATTGATCAAGAATTAATTTATAATTAATTAAGTGATCAAAAGGAACTAATTAAATATGGACTCTTATATATATGGAATGGGCCAAGTTCATTTAGGTTGGGCTAAGCTTTCATGGATAGTCCATGGAGTGTTTAACCCATGGATCCTAGGAAATGAAAGGTCATGGGTATTAGGGTTTAACCCTAATCCTCCATACTATATAAATATGTCTTTGGTTGGTGAAATTGGCACTAGTGTGAATACACTAAAGAAGGGCTAGCCAATTTCACTAGAGAGAACCAAGTAATCATATTCTCTAAAGTATTCCAAGGTGTCTTGGTGATTTGTGATTCCACTTGAGGCTTCCACACTATTGGGGCTAAGCTCTTAAAGCTTGAAGACATCAAGCTACATCAAGAGGTATGTATTCTATCTTGTTACATTCATAGTTTTTGTATGCTAGATTAGGATAATACCTTGGATGTTCTTATTTGCATGTATATTAGAGAAAACATAGATCCAAGGTATTTAGGGTTGCCTGTACACTTAGGAAGTGTTAGAATGCTCAAAACCCAACAAGATCTTCATGAAGCTTGGTTAGGCGCTCCTCAATGGTCGCCTTAAACGATGAGTTGTCGTCGGTGAGATTTTGACGAAGAGTGCCGAAGGACATCAGTTCTGAGTCAACTGAGGTAGCCAACTTGTTGACAATCATGTCAACCTTCATTTTACTGGCATCGACAGTTTCTTGTAAAGACTGAAAAAGAGAGGAAGCATCTGTAAATAGTTTTTCGACTTTTTCAGTCGCAGCAGCACAGGCCTGGGTGGAGGCGTCAATCGCAGCAGTGGTTGAGCTGATGGAGGCTTCGTGAGCCTTAGTAAAAGCATCAACTACCTGCTGAATAGCAGCATCGGAGATGGTAGACTGTGATGAAGAAGAAGAGGAAGCAATCAGAGAGTCAATGTTCTCGTGAAGCTCCTTGAGATGCTTTTTGGTGACGGGAGCATCATCATCATTGTCACTTTGCACCTGATACGGACTGTAGTAGACCGAATCAAATGTCATATTCTCCCCACCAAGAAATGGTTCTTCATCCTCAGCAGACTGAGCAGGAGATGAGGGTGGAGGTGAGGGTGGAGGCTCGGTAGTGGAAGTAGGTTCGTGTGTTGAGGTATGTTCGGTAGTGGGAGTGGGTTTGGGTGCGTCAGTAGGAGCCCCCGTATCAGATACGTTGGCTCTTACTTCAGCGGTTGTTGTAGTGGCTTCAGTAAAGATGGGAGGAGGTACTAGGATAGAAGTGGGTGGTATGTGAGTAGTGGAGGTTATGGGGGGAATGGAAGGAAAAATGGAGATTGGTGGAGAAGGGACAGGTGAACCAGAAACATGTACCTCTGGGGTAGGCGATCGTGGAGGAGTGTTGCCACGAAGGGACTCATCAAAATCAGAATCTTCTTCCTCAGATTCGCTTGAGGAGGAAGCGAGTATCAGCTTTCGCCTGGGTTGGGTTTTCCTCTTCTTCAGAGGAGGGGATTGAACAGCCTTGGTGAATTTGCGTTTCTTCGGAGAAGGGCCTTTTGCTCCCTTGGCAACCTTCTTTTGTTTCCCCTTTTCATTTTTCTTTCCCCATGGAGCAGGCCTATCAGCGTCGTGGATGGATTTGACCATATCAGGAGTGAGCTCTCTAGGGCCAAAGCGACGAAACTCCTTGTAGGTTCGGATGATATGGCTGTTGCTTGGGACATCTCCATACATCAACTCAGGGATTGAGCCAACAAACTGGAACTTTGATGCATCAGACACTATAATCATCGTGGTATGAAAAGTACCTATCGAAGAGAGTGGAGAACCGGCAACGATGGGAATATGATACTTGTCCATCACCCACTTGGTGATCAACGTCCAGAATCGAGCGTAGGAGATCTCAGAGTGTCGAGACGTGGATGTAAGGCTCTGGATCAGTTGCTGCCATAACACCAACCCATAGTCTAGGTTGATACCGTGATATACCCCATATAGAATCGTGATGAAGAGACGACTCGCTCCGTCAGAACCAGCACTGCGTTCCGATAACCCCTTAAATAACACAGTGAAGAACCTGTTCCACTGAGGAGGCAAGCACGATTTCTTGAACTTGGTGGCCGTCGTCAGCACCTCAGTGTATCCCATGTTGTAAAACATGGAAAACAGTTGACCCACTGGAATGGAGTCAGGGTTAACCCTAGAAGAATCGAGTTCAAACCCTAAAAGCGAACAGAATCGCTGCTTGGAGATTGATGCCTTGTGATCAGGAATGTCGAAGAAGATCCTATCGACAGACTTATCGCAATGAGCAGTGCCGAAGATTTGGGATAAACATTCCGTGGTGAGAAGAGAGAGAGAAATTTGTCCCCAAATCTTCAAGGGAAATACGAAGGGTTTTTCAAGGTGATTGATGCGTGACAGTTGGTAGCCCCGATGATTACACAGAAGAGAGAAAAACTGTTCCGATTCACAAGCCTTCCCATCAGGCGCCGTTTAAGAGAAAACGGTTCCACTTCGCACGCCTATCATTCAAGCGTCGTTTGAAAATCAAAGCGATTGGACTCCTGGCAGAATCAACATCTTATCCCCTTTGAAGGAACGTCATCTTAAAGTAAAATGACCACGTGTAACAATGTGAGCCACAACTCTTTTATAACTTCTAATCCCATTGTAAAAAAAAATAGCTTGTAAGTAATGAAACCAGAATTTTGGAAAATCAAAAAGATTTTCGTGCTTAGTGTGTAAAAGAAAAAGAAATAATGCAACACATATATGGGAATTTGTGATGTCAGTAAAGACATGAAACAATGGATCCTGGGCACGAATCTCTTCCTTCAAAGTCAAGAGAGACCTTAAAGTGTTTGTTTGGTTTCCCGTTGAATTACGATCAGACACTTATTGAGAAGTGTTGAAAGGCATCTTCTGATCAGGCTAATTTGGGTGGCTTTCGATTCAGTTCAGAATTTTTGATCTTGACATAAAAATAAAAATCGACTGCAGTGCTTGTGAGACCGATGTGGTCTGTTGAACAAGCAGGTTTGAAATAATTTAAGTGGTAGTGTAAAATACTTTATGTGAAATCTCAAAGAAAAATAAAACTGGATTCCAAGGGAAGAAATGTTATGGGATTTGACAATTTCGTAGGAATCACACAAAAAGAAATTAGAGATTTCATGTTACATCCCCATGGATAAGTTCGACAATTCGTTAGAGAAAGCTAGAGCAAAGTTGATTGATCACCGTCAATGCATAATAGGTTTTGAATTGTGGGTTTCACTTAGCACGTAGTGGTACGAAGCTAAGATCATGAACATAGAAATTGTGTAACCGTAAACCTCAGTGGTAATTTCTGAGAGTCTCAAGGGTTACTTTTATGAAGCGAACAAGATGGAGAAAAATAGGATAGATGGTGTAAAGAAAGTAAAGTACCTCTTCTGTCAAAATAAGGACCAACCAGAAAACTTTTATCTCATGTGAGAAGAGAGTTAGGTAGCTCATGATTAGAATAAATATGAAAGCCTAATTGGGAAGACAAGGTTTGTATATACCAAGTCAGTAAGGCTATTATTCAGAATTAGGTGAGGCTTTGGACACATACAGCAGCATGCTTCTAGGGACACTTAACTAATGAAAGAATTTCCCCACAAATATCCACAAAAAAATATGAGACACAAAACACAAAAAAAAATTATCGAACAAATAAAAAAAATGTTTTTGGAGTTTTTGATTTAAAAAAAAATAAGAAAAAGATTTTGGAATTTTTTGATTAAAAGAAAGAAGAAAAAAAATCAAAGAATGAAACACAAAAAAAATTTGGAACCGAACCCGAGCGTTCGGTCTATTTCTGTAAAAAAAAATCTGAAAAAGAAAAGGACTTTGAAAATAAGAGAGATGAAATTTGAAAAAGCTACAAAAGGTTTACAACCAAAGAAACTACCTTTGAGTGATAAGCGGGGATAAGAGAATAGGACCGAACCCGAGCTTTCGGTTCATTTCGGACTTTTAGTTTTGAGAAGTAGTTTTTGGTACTGACTCCGATTCCATCATTCCTAGCCCTTGTATAATTTTATTGAACCTCGCTTCAGGAAGAGCTTTGGTGAAGATGTCAGCCAGTTGATCAGTGGTTCGAACAAAGTGAATTTCGATGTTCCCATCTTCCACATTATCCTTTATAAAGTGATACCTCAGTGCTATATGCTTGGTTTTGGAATGTTGCACTGGGTTATGACAGATTCTAATTGCACTCTCTGAATCGCAATATAGTGGGATCTTTTTCATATTAAGTCCATCATCACGGAGCTGGCTTTGGATCCAAAACACTTGAGATGTACAGGAGGCAGCTGCAATGTACTCTGCTTCGGCTGTAGACAGAGAAACACATGTTTGTTTCTTTGATTGCCAGCTAACCAACTTCCCATCTAGGAATTGGCAGCCTCCAGTGGTGCTTTTCCTGTCTAAACCACATCCTCCAAGGTCTGCATCTGAGTAGGCTTGAACGAAGAAACCTGTGTTTGATGGATACCATAGACCGAGGGAGGTGGTTCGTTTCAAATACCAGAGTATGTTTTTCACTGCTAGCATATGTGGTTCATGAGGATTCGCCTGAAACCTAGCACAGTAACACATAGAAAACATTATATCGGGCCTGCTAGCTGTGAGAT
Organism: Lactuca sativa; assembly: GCF_002870075.4. NCBI lineage: Eukaryota > Viridiplantae > Streptophyta > Magnoliopsida > Asterales > Asteraceae > Lactuca > Lactuca sativa. The sequence goes on from NC_056624.2 coordinate 18,159,087, forward strand.
ACATCAAGGAACCAATCATCTGGCGGTATAACGTTATATCAACTGCCGGTTTTTCCAAGGATGGTGTGAGCTTGGTGCCGAATGCCATTGGAACTTTGACCTTTGAGTCTCCCATCATGCTGAATTTAGCAAGAAGAGTCTTGGTGTATGCTTCCTGGTTGATAAAGATGCCTTCGGGTCCCTGTCTAATATTTAAACCAAGGAAAAAGTTAATTGGACCCATTGAGTTCATTTCAAATTTAGTCTCCATCAGCTTTCTGAATTCAGCTGTTAAGCTAGGATTCGTTGAGCCAAAGATGATACCATCGACATAGATTTGAACAATCATAAGGTGGTTACCTTCCTTCTTACGAAAGAAGGTTGGGTCAACCGAACCTTGTTTGAATTTTGACATCTTTAAAAAGTTAGTTAGCATTTCATACCATGCGCTAGGCGCTCGTAAACTGCCTTGTCCGGAATATAACAGTGATTGGGGTGTTTTTCATTCACAAAACCTGGAGGTTGCTCCACGTAAAATGTTTCTTCAAGTTCTCCATTCAAAAAGGCGCATTTTACATCCATTTGGTAGACCTCGAAGTTCTTGTGTGCAGCGTAGGCAAGAAATATTCGAAAAGATTCCAGCCTCGCTAACGGAGCAAAAGTTTCCTCGTAATCAATTCCCTCTTCCTGGCAGTATCCTTTCACCACGAGACGAGCTTTATTTCGAATAACATTACCATCCTTGTCCATTTTGTTTCTGAATACCCATTTGAGACCAACGACTAAGGCATCTTTAGGAGTTGGAATGAGGCGCCATACCTTGTTTCTTTTGAACTCATTGAGTTGATCTTGCATAGCTTGAACCCAGTCAGAATGATCAAGAGCAGTATTTACTGTCTTCGGTTCAACTTTTGATACGAAAGAATTATACATGCAGAACTCAACTTTGGAGAATAGAGATGATTACTTTGCCTTCAGTTGAGATCGAGTCAGGACCTTTTCAGAGACATTACCCACTATGTGAGATACAAGATGATCTCTGGTCCATTTAATAAGAGGAGGGTAATTTGGATCATAAGATGGATCCAATTCGGCGTTGACCATTTCTTCCAATTCAGATTGATTATCGTCATCTTAGAACATATCAGAATTCTCCCCCTCGACTGATGAGCTTTCAGGTGTAGTAGAACCCTCAGGTGTAGCAAGACTTTCGGGTGCTACAGGACTTTCTGGTGCTACAGGACTTTCAGGTGTAGCAGAGCTTTCGGGTGCTACAGGACTTTCGGGTGTAGCAGAGCTTTCAGGTGCCATAGGAATAGAATTCTCCCCCTGAAATTGTGAGTTCCGTTGATTAGAAGAAAATGAATTCTTCCCCTCAACTGAAGCGCCTTGCTGAGGACGTTCGTTTGGAACTTTTTCTCCTTCACCCATTCGTTTGGCTGCATCTTCGACAATTTGCTTCAGATGATTGATTTTGTTGTCTGCTGCCTTGGCTTCCGAAAGAGTAGCTTTCTCAGGTTCATCGAATAATTCCACAAACTGATCAAACAAATTAGCAATTGTGGCCGTGACCTGACCTGTTTGAGAGAAAATCTCTCCTATTGCTTCTTCAGTAGCCTTTAGCTTCTTGACGTAGTTGTCATCGAAAGTCGCATAATATGTTTCTTCAATCTTTCTTGAACGCTTATTTAAAACCCTATATGCTTTTGAAGTAAGAGAGTATCCCAGAAATATTCCTTCATCAGCATTAACGTCAAACTTGTTACGATGTTCTTTGGAGTTGAAGATGAAACATCGTGAACCGAACACATGGAAGAATTTTACGTTTGGCTTCCTGTTATTGATGATCTCATAAGGAGTAAGAGAGAAACGCTTGTTGAGATAAGACCTGTTCTGCGTAAAACATGCTGCAACAATAGCATCAGCCCAGAAATATAAGGGAAGAGAAGCGAAACTTAACATGGTTCGGGCCGCCTCACACAAGGATCGGTTTCGTCTTTCGACAATCCCGTTCTATTGAGGCGTGCAGGGTGCTGAGAAGTTGTGACTGGTTCCTTTTTCTGCCAAAAAGTCTTCAAATTCGTTGTTTTTGAACTCTAGTCCATTGTCGCTTCTAATGTTGCGAACGAATTTTCTAAGTTGCACTTCAACCTGCTTGATAAACATCTTTAACTTAAGAGTAGCCTCAGATTTGTGCTTCAGAAAGGACACCCATGTAAAACGTGAGAAATCATCAACAATAACAAGAATATACTTGCTACCGCCAATGCTTTCGATTGATGAGGGACCACACAAGTCAATGTGAAGCAACTCAAGTGGTTCAACAACTTTTGTGTTTATAATGGATGGGTGACTTTGACGACTTTGTTTCCCCATTTCACATGCAGCGCACAAATGTTCTCGATCAAACTTGAGAAATGGAAGACCCCGAACATGACCTCCAGTAACAAGCTTGTTGATGTCTTTGAAGTTAAGATGTGAGAGCCTTTGGTGCCACAACCAACTTTCTTCAGAATGAGCATTGGACAAAAGACATATAGCTGGATTTCCTTTGATAGGTTTGAGATTTAGAGGAAACATTTCGCCTTTTCGGTCTGACTTGACAATCACCCTTTTTGATTTCTTCTCTATGATTTCTAAACCTTCGTCGTCAAATGAAACTTTAAAACCGGTACCTCCTACCAGTTGAGACACACTGATGAGATTATGCTGTAACCCTTCAATGTACGCCACCTTTCTTATTGTGAAGTCTCCATTGGTTATCATCCCATAACCCTTTATCGTTCCATAGGAGTTGTTAGCAAACTTGACATTACCACCATTTTGAAGACATCGAAACTCCCTTAGTTCTTCCTTCCTTCCTGTCATGTGACGTGCGCAACCACTATCAATATACCATTCTTCGTCGAACTGCTCATCACTAATAACCTGCAAAAATTAAGCAGATTTAGGAACCCAAAGTTTGTTGGGTCTACGTGAGCCTTTCACAGGAACAGGAATAGTAAGAGAAACATCAACAAGATATGTTCTTTTAGTTAATGTTGTTTCATCTTTCCTCTTAATAGTGAACACTTTGATTTTGTTAGGATCAGCTACAGTCGGTTTGGTTTCAGGGTTTGGTGTTTGGGCATTAGTCTGCTTTCGGTCATCCTTGACAGAGGAAATCTTCGATTTTCCTTTCAAGTTCATTGATGATTTAGAGTTTTGTGCAGGAACAAAATTGGGTTTAGAAAAGGATTGAGAATGAGAGGCATTAGAATGAGAGAATTTAGACTGGGAGTTTTTCCTAACTTGAGGTTCTAAATGACCCTTTTGTTTATGGTCATCAGAGGGACCGAAACTGGAGTTTCGGTAGCTGTTGCTTTTGGGACCGAACCTATCCTTTCGGTTGTTGTTGCTCTCGGGACCGAACCTGTCCTTTCGGTTGCTATTTCTTTCAGGACCGAACTTATCCTTTCGGTTCTGTTCCTCATGCGGCCCGAAAGTCTTTTTCTCAGACTTTGAATTTTTATCAGGATAAGAGAAATAAGTGTCTTGAGAGCGCCAAAACTGCTTTCGCTCTGAGAGATTCTTTTTGTATCTTAGGTTTCTCTGCTGCTTTTGATTTTTCACCTGTTTCGGCTGTCTGTGGATGTTAGCTGTTTGTTTCAGCTTCTTGGCAGCCGGTTCACTCTTCATAGATGAGGTTTCGCTTATGGAGGTGACTTCTTCTACGGGTATTTCTTTTGTGCTACTTGTACTCGGCACGTCAAAGTTGTCTGGCTTATTCAGTGGCTCTGGTACATATCTTCCTTTTGTTTTCCAGGACGTTCGCTCTGACAGACCATCAGTTTCGTCAGCATTATCTATAGGAGCTGACCAGAAGAATTCATCACAGCCATCTGCATTATCTTCGTTCACTATGGCAATGAGTTCGGCTGTTTGATGCTCGGTTACTCCTGTGACCTTATACACTTGATTTGGTGTTGTTCTCACCTTTTGGTACACTACAGCCTTTTCTTCAAGAACTAGGGACTTATTTTTGGACAAACGAGCGAATTCCACAAAATTTTCAAAAATCATATTTTTGTGATTTTCGGGTTCGCTCTTGACAAACTCAGAGCAGTCGACTTCATCCTCTACAGAAATTTCACTCATGTCATCATCCTCATTAAGTTCAGATGCATTTTCAACATCAATTTTATTTTCTGAACTTAAATTTGCACTCAATGAGTCGAATTTTTGTATGGTTTCAGTCCTGAGTTTCAGCTTATCGTTTTCATCCAAAAGATTTTTCAGCATGTCCTTATGGTCTTTGGACTTTATAAAAGATTCTATTTTGTCCAGACCATACATATAAGTGGGATTCACATCATTGGAAGATACAACATTTTCACAGCTGTACGCTTCAGCATCGATTACATCTTCCTTAAACTCAAGGAAGGGTAAAATCATGTGATGTATCTTCTGCCCTATTTCACAATTTAGATGCAGTTGAGTAATGTTAGCATAAAGTCTTTTAGCAATCAAACAAAACACATTCCTTTGTTTTAACAATTTCAATTGCCTCTTTACAAATAAATGTTTTCATCCTTAGATTTAATTAGCTCTGACTCTTTCAGCTCAATCCATATCCTGCGCTCCTCACTCTTGGATGACACCCAGCTTATTTGGTCAGTTAGGTTATAATTTGTGACCCTTGTTTGAGTTAAACAACTATCCAGATTTGAGATTCTTAAATTTAAGTTATTTAATTCCTTTTCATATGATTTCTATGGAATTTTGAACGAAATAAAAAGAGATTGTACCTTCTTGATCAGTTCATCAAGTTCACTGATCTGCACACTGAGAGGTTTTGCTGTGAAGCATAAGTCCTCTCGCTCCTTGGTGTCCTCATTTCCACTATCAGTATTGTATCCCCTCATGTGAGATACATCACTCACCATCAGACACTTCCCACTGCTTTCACCACCTCTTGCGACATAAGCCTTTCCATGTGAAGGCTTTCTCACCTCATCATCTTCTGAGTCGGTCGACCACAGCTGTACGCGACCGAACTCGTCATCCTCTACCGAACCCTGTACAATAAGAGCATTCATAGAGGGATTAGTAGCAGCTTTCTTCCTCTTAATTTCCTCCAGCTTTTTCATAAGGATTGCCTCTTCATCTTTCTCCGCCATTTTCTTTAAAACACAATCTTTGGCATAATGATTCTTTCCTCCACAGAAATAACAGCTGTCACCAGAATCTACTTCAACCTTAACCTCTTTCTTTGGTTCCTCAGTCTTTGGCTCCTCCTTTACCTTTTCAGAACTGTAGCTTCCCAACCAATTTTTGTTTTTATTGGTAGGAAACTTTTTCTTGATGAACCTTTTGGGATTGGACACCATCATAGCATTCTTGCTTTTAGACATGAGTGTCAGGGATCCCAAGTTTGCTTTTAGACATGAGTGTCAGGGATCCCAAGTAAGATCGTAGTCCTCCAGGTTCAGATCTTCGTCTTCCACTGCATTCTTGCTTTTAGACATGAGTGTCAGGGATCCCAAGTTTGATACCACGCTCTTCTCTTGCATCACAATCTTTTCTTGGGATTTCAGAATTCCCACCAGTTTCGCCAGCGAATATGACTTGAATTGCTCGTGAGCTTTAACTGTAGACACAACAGCTCTCCATTCGAATCCTAACCCATTCAGAAAGGTAACTTTCTGTTCAATCAGCTTCCTTTCGATTATCATGTTTGATCATCTTGTTGAGAAGATGATTGAAGCGATCAAACGTCTGTGTAACAGACTCATCGGGGTTTTGCTTGAACTCACCAAACTCAGACAAAACCAAGGTCTGAATTGAGTGTTCCAAATCTTCATCTGTAGAATACAGCTCTCGCAGCCGATCCCAGATTTCTTTAGCTGTACTGCAGGAACTCACCAACCTAAACGTGTCAGACTGAAGAGCGAATCGGATCAGTCTCAATGCTTTGATGTTGCACTGAAACTTCTCCTTTTCGTCTTGAGCAATGTCTTTCACATCTTTTAACAGATCATTATACTCTTTCTGAGTTTTAATAATTCTGGATGTTCTTGAATGAGCAAATGGTCCAGACACAATAGCTTCCCATATAAGATACCCATTATCTTCAGATCCGATGAAATAGTCTTCAAAATGATGCGCCCACACCTCGTCATCTTGAGTGTAAAGAATTGGAATCTTTGTTGTTGATCCAATACTGTTTGAGATGTAGATAGGATTAGATTGAGAATCATCAATGCTTAATCGTTTAACCTGTTGCAAGATCAGACATGTAATATATAATATTAGGGAAAATCGAATAAATAATGAGATACGTTAATTATGGAGTGACGGCTCAATAAATATCAGTTAATGCGGAATAAACCCTAATCACTTCTTTCACAGAAGAGATGTGTATCAATTACACAGCCTCCTGCTCTGATACCAATTGATGAGTTTATAAGACTCTTTGATCGATTAGATCTTATAACAGGTAAATCGAGAAAACGAAAAACAATAAGATAAAGCACAAGAATGAATCTGAATGTGTCGAATGATTCAATTGATTCAATCCTCAGCAGAGCTCGATGAAGAACTTCCGCTGTAGAGGATTCTAGGGTTACAAAAGATAAGAACGATGAACGCTATTAAAAATCTCTGTCAAATCTTACGTTCTAGGATGCATGCAAGCATCTATAAATATTAAACCCTACAAAACAACTCACAGATGGACAGGCCCATACCGGAGACTAAAATGGACTAACTATCGAGCCCAAGACGCAACACTAACTGGACCTAACAGATTGAATTTGTGTTAAAGAATTAAGCTTTTCTAAATTTTCAACATTAGATAAAACCCCTTTCTTCATTAGAAAATTAGGTTAATTTAATAGTAGGTAGTAATTAGTTAAAACTGTTCCCTGTGATCAACACCCGACTTACTCAAACTATTCCATAATTTTACTAGGTACGATGCTTAGGTTCATTTTAGTTAGTTGAGTAGTTAGGTTATAAATTTAAATTAGGTGTAGGTAATTACACACATCAGACACTAAGGCGTTAGTTCCAAACTCATTTTGCCATCATTATGTAATTTAATTCGAAACATGTAACTCAAGCAAAAATATAATTTTTTAAATTATATCTATGATGGTTGTGTTTACTTTGGTCACTATTATACTCATTTGTTAAAAGGAATTCATCCGCCCCCAGATGTTTCCGCCATCCATTTTGGGGGTGTGACAAGATCCGAGTCATGAGATAATGAACTCCGTCACCCTTGACTTCTAGATTTTTATCCATTCCTCTTAGGAATTCACCTATGACTTTTTTGGGTTTCAAGGCTTCTAGCTGAGTTTCTTTGATCTACATGGATAGGTGTGAATGGATAGTCGTGGTTAATGATTTTACTCTGTGGCCCGAGTATTCCTTTCGACTCACGTCATCTGCTACTACATTGGCCTTTCCTGGATGATAACGAATTTCACATTCATAATCATTTACTAGCTTTACCCATCTTCTTTGCCTCATGTTGATCTTTTTTTGGTTGAGGATTTGTTGGAGACTTTTATGGTTCGTGAATATTGTGCACTTCGTACAGTAAAGGTAGTGCCTCCAAATCTTTAGGGCAAATACAGCTGCCTTGAGGCATAGGCAATGACCTTTCCTCATTGCATAAGTACACAACCTAGCCCTTGTTTGGACGCATCACAGTAGACTCTTGTATCCCTTCTGGAAGTGATAGGATCAGTGCACTGCATAGGGTTTGCTTTAGCATTTGGCAAGAAACTTCTTGCTTCTCCTCCCAGCTGAAGGTTACACCTTTCTGAGTCAAGGTGGTGAGGGGTTGACTGATCTTGCAGAAGTTTTGCATGAAACTTCGTTAGAAAGCCAGAAAGGCCTAGGAAGTCCACTTACTGGATCCAGATTCGCATTTTGAGAACTTTGTGTACAATTTCTCCGCCCTTAATCTTTCCAAGACCTGACGTAGGTGCTGAATGTATTCTTCCTTACTTCATGGGTAAACTAGTATGTTACCAATAAATACTATCACAAGTTTGTCTAAGTAAGGGTGTAATACATGATTCATTAAATCCATGAATACCGTGGGTGCATTTGTTAATCCGAAAGGCATCACTACAAACTAGTAGTGATCATAATGTGTTCTGAATGTAGTTGTTTAAACATCTTCCTCCTGGACTCGTAGTTGATGATAACCCGACCTTATATCAATTTTTGAAAAATAGGTTGCTCCCTGAAGTTGGTCGAACAGGTCGTCAATTCGGGGTAGGGCATATCAGTTCTTGATGGTGAGTTTATTTAATTTTCACTAGTCAATACAAATTCAAAATGACCCATCCTTCTTCTTTACAAACAAGACCAGTGCTCCCCAAGGAAAGAAGCTTAGTCTGATGAATCATTTTCTTAGTTGTTTGTTCAAGTGGTTGGACAACTCCTGCATTTCTTTCGGTGCTAGACGGTATGGGGATTTGGCTATGGAGGTGGCTTTAGGAATTAGGTCCATTCAGAATTTGACTTGTCGTGCAGGTGGTACTCCTAGAAGGTCATCTGGGAATACGTCAGGCAAGTTACAAACTTCGGGAATATCCTTGATGTAATAGACGATTTGTATATTTGTGTCAGGTTTGTCGTCATCAATAATGATGGTTTCGTTACTTGGTAGGTTAAGGCGAATGACCTTTTCATAACACATGATATTGACATGGTAAAGACTTAACCAATCCACGCTAATAGTGAAATCAAAGCTTCTTATTGTTATCGACATTAGATCGATTTAGAAGGAGTGTTTGCTTAGGGTTAGAGTGCATCCTATGTACATATCCTTAGTGTTTTCAATTTCACCATTTGCCATTTCTACTTTGAACATTTCATTGAGTTATTGTGGTTTTTTATTGAGCATGTGTTTAAATTTGTGGCTTTTAAACTTCTCTCTGCTCCACTATCGAAAAGTATGCATGTATATCAGTTATTGAGGAGAGACGTATCGGTAACCACCATGGGGTCCTCAGCTGCTTCTTCGTGCCTTATGGCTAAAAATCTTCCCACACCACCAATATTCATGTTTCATGCCTTTGGGAACTCTCTTTTTGTGACAACCCGAAATTTTCTATCCTGTACAGTCAAACACTTCAAATATTTGTCAGAAACATTTCAGTATATTTTTGGCCGGATTTAAGTCTGTTTGGTATTTTAATTTATTTTATATTATTTTTCGTCAAACGATTAAATAAAAGGAAGTATCGTTATTAGCGAGGGTAACGAGCATATCAATCCAACACCTTAGCTAGGTGTTTACGCCCAAACAAGAGGTGTAAGTTTTCTTTCCTAAATTCGTTCATACAACACTTAATCTAGTGTTTATACATCATTTCATCCATGGATTTTCGATTTTTACATAGATCTTCAAGCATTCTTCAAAACACCAAGAACACACACTAGTGTTCTTGGGTCCTAAACACTCTTATAAGCTTCATATAAGTAAGTATACTCCTCCTAGCTAATTGTTTGCTTAGTATACTTGATAATCCATGGACTAAACACCAAAAACCCCCAAGAACATGAGTTTACGGTTTGGGGATCTCCCAAAACCGTAAACACCCCCAAAGGGTGTTTCGATGCCCCTAACACCTTGTAATGCTTGGACAAGAGGGTAGAACCTTGAATGCATGAACTAGAAACACCAAAGCACGAAATGGTTGGAGTAACAATGAGTTTACGGCCGTAAACTCATGGGTTTACGGCTATAAGCTCTCAAAGGTGGACCAAGGACCGTAAACTCCAAAAAGTGTGCCATTTCGAGCCCTACCCACTTCCTAAGACTTTGATTCAACTGTAGGACACTTGTTTGTGAGGCATGAGACCTTGAAACACTAAAATACACCATCCCCGTGAGTTACGGCTGTAAACTCATGGTGGAAATGGTTCCTCAACCGTAAACACATATAGGGTGACCATTTGAGGTGTAAACTCCATAGTGAGAGCATACACTCCTTAGATGCAACCCGTAGCCCTCCTAGCACTTGAAGCAAAGTGTTTTCATGCGTTAGATTGTCTTTACATACTAAATTAGTGATTAAATAACTAATTGGATACAATTTTGTATCACTATATGTTACATAGGATCTGCGTGTGTGTTCAAGTTCTCACTTGATACCTAGCACCATACCCGACATTTCCATCCACTTCAACCACTATAGGTGAGTTCATACCCCTTAATTAACCTTTTAAATATTTTGTAAATGTTTATAAATTCTTTATGGGGGGCGGGGGAATACAATTTGAATCATGCTATTTATTATATCAATCACATGTGATTAATAACTAGCATGCAAAGGGATTTACGAAACGTTAACTGTCTTACCAAACTGTCACACCCCGAAACCAGAACGGAGAAATCGTTCGAGGGTGGATGACTTCATGTACAGTATCATAACAATGCAAACTAGTAAACAAGCAACAAAATCGTCCATTGCATTAATAGTAATAGTTTAATACATGTGTGTTCTTTCATAGTAATGAGACATTACAACAAGTAATCAAAATAAAAGACGAGTCTTGACTGCTCCGTCTTCGCAAAACCTGGTCATCATACCTGTCTACTGGTGATCTGAGAATACAAGTTATTTTGAAAGTGTAGGTCAGCATTTAAGCTGGTGAGTTCATAAGTATTTAATGTCATTGTTTGTATAAGTAAAATGAAAACCTTTGAAATTGTTCAATGTAATTGTTTGTATATGTTTTGAAAACTCCTAGAAAATTCCATATTTTCTACTAGTATAAAAGTAGCCTTTTATCGAGGCCTGACTCTTTTTGAATATTTGTTTCTACAAGTCCAACACTCACCCATAAGTGTGTGGTAGTTTAAAAGTTCCAAAACTATAACAAAATGATTTTTTTTCATGCCTAAATAATAGATTTATGTATGTATAAAATCGCTAAGGCACTTGATGACTATGTAAACCGATATGTTTTCAATACTCCCTGTGAGTCGTTTATTTAAATAAAACTGGTTAAAAGGGTGTTTATCCCGAA